>NC_046665.1:86106560-86125362 GCF_010883055.1 Belonocnema kinseyi
TATGCGCATGAATCTCATGTCAGTTGCGTTAATTTTACTCTTATCTTTTTCTTGATAAGTCCATGTCTCGCTACCGTATAGTACAGTCGGTACAAATATAGACCGCGGAAAGAATGGTTAGAATGTGTGAATGAGACCCTACTTAGAAGAGACATAAGAAGTCACAGAAACACGAGAGCCTGCATGAAAAAATGCCTGAACATAAAAGAAACTAGAGAAGTATGCCAGGACAGGAAAGTATGGCGGCAAATAGTTAATAAAAAGAGCGTCAGTACAGTGAATGACGCCTGAAACAAAGACCTTGGCTATTAATGGACCCAAGTGGGGAACCTTACAGAAGGACTTCGTGAGGTTCTTCGCTTGGGGTGATTGCTAGAGAGATTGATCAGCAACCTGGGTCGGAGCAGTGTTGCGGGACGAACGTGTTATTTACTTAAATAGCACGAGAATTCTGGATCAATCTGAAAAATCTCTATCCCTAGCACACACTACTCCTTTCCCCTGCCGAGTGTGTCACGCCTACCCCGAAAGGGAAATGGCTTAATGGTGTAATAAAAAAAAAAAAAAATATTAAGACATGCAACCGGGCACTTCAAAATCCCATTTGATTAACATAAGGAAATTTTAGATTTTCGAAAAATTGAACTCATGCTCTAAGGCTTAATCGAAACGTACTAAATTTTGTAGAGATTGAAGAAAAGTGTCTACGAAGTAAAACCATACTAATAACTTTTATTTTTAATCCACCCTCACCCCCGTCAGCACCCCAAATATGAACCAAAAATAAAAAAATAAAAACATTTTTACGTATTATTGTTAATTTTTAGAAATTTCTGTCGCCTTTTTCACATAAATAATTACTGATGGACATTTTTAATATTTTACATAGCTTTTCAAACAGTGTTTTTTTGTTTAAATAAATGTAACTTATTTAAACAATTATTTATTTCCAAAAATGTTTAGAAAAATCGTATTATCTAATTGATATGTAATAATTGATCATTGTTTAGAGTAGTAAATTAAAAAAATGTAATTATTTAAACAATTAATTAATGATCATTTACAAAATGTCTAAAAATTGAGTAAGAGATGTTCAATTTTTTCAAATTGGTATCCTATGCTACTTTTTGTTGAATAATTACATAATTTTGATACTTTTCTTTTAATTTTTAACAAATCTCTATGTGTTTAAACAATTTTTATTTGCTTAAGCAGTTTGTTTCGATGACTTTAAAAAAATGAAGTGAAATAGAATACATACAATCATTTTTCTAATTGTATAGTGTGTAGAAGAATTATATTAAACATTTTCTAATATTTGAAACAAGTAAAATTTGTTTAAACAATTATTTTTCTATAAATATTTTTAAAATCGCATTTTCTGAATTGAAAATAATATTAAGTGATTTCGAGGAGTAGTACTTCTGTTAAAAACGTCATGTCATTGTTTAAGCGATTTGCATTCTTTCAAGCAGTTCTCTATTAAAAAATGTAGATCAATAATATGAAATATAACACATATTCTATAATCAAATATAATCTAAATCCATTTGATTTGAAGTTTAATTACACCGCTGATAATTATTTTTAGCCAAAGACAATGTTTTCTTTCAGATATCTGGAAATTGTTTTCTGTAATTTTTTACTACTAAGGTAATCTTCGTTCTTCATCCATTCCGATACGTTTTCTTGAAGGAAAGATGCCGAAATTCCAAATCGCGAAAAAGGTTACGTGAATTCACCGTGATGAAGTGCTGAATTTCCTTTTTCAATAATACTTGTTTCATGCTCTTTTATTCCAGACGTTTCATATATTCATTACTTTAAATTTTTTCGTCAATTCAAAAATTGGCTTCTCTTATGCTTTTTATTATTCAAATGATTATTAATAAATTGTAATAATTGTACTCTCAAAATTTGAATTGGTTACATATTTTACTAATTTCAATCAGTGGCTCAATTCTAGCTATGAAACAGTTATTTTTTACTAATTTATCAGTAATAATTACTAATTTATCACTAAAAACTACTAATTCATAGCTAGAGTTAAGCCACTTATTGAAATTAGTAAACATTTTAACTGATTCCAATTTAGAGAGTAGAATGCTAACTAAAGTCATGTTTTTATTATTTTATTTATTATAAATTACCTGAAATATAACACTTCGTCCTCATAAATGTTGTTCAGAGAAAATATTGATACTAAATAATAATTTGCATCAGTGATTGTACTTTTTTAATAAGATAATAATGGTAAACATGGTAAAAATATGAAGAATGCAATAATAAATACACTTTTATCACTTAAATTTTATTATGACTTTAATGATTTATTTTATTTATTAAATATTGTTGCAAAAAATATGTAAAACGTCTATACTTAATTTAAATGGAATTTAAAAAAAACAATAATTAATTTTATAAACCATAACATAAAGCTTTTGGCAGAGTTTACTTTTACTCGAAATCATTAAATATTATTTTTAATTCATAAAATACGATTTGAAAAATATTTTTGGAAAAATAATTGTTTGAAATAATTATATTTGTTTTTTACCGAAAATTACAAATTTTAAACGAAATATATTAACTTTAAAACAAGCAGTTGAATTTGAATAATTCTAGCCAAACTCTTGAATTTTAAAATAAAAAATATCAATTTTCAATCTTAAATACAATAGATAAAACTTTAATCAAAAAAATTTTTAAGAGCAAACATTGAAATTTTTTTTAATTTTAAGCCAAAGAGATTATTTTTCAATTAAAAAGATGAATATTCAACTAAATAAAACAAATATTTTCACCAAAAATGAAATTATTCAATTTTCAGCCAAACAATTTTGCACTAAAATCAAGATTTTTTAAACAGACAAATGAATTTTTAACAAAACATATTAACTTTGAACCCAGTAGCTACAGTTTCAAAAAAAGTTTAAAAAATAAGTAAGTTTCAACACGTTAATAACATTTTGAAGGAAAGAGATGAATCAAATAGTTGAATTTTAAACTAGAAAGATTTATTTTTACCAAAAAATGTGAATTTCCAATAAAATACATGAATTTTTAACTGAGAAAATTAAATCATTTACCAAAGACGGAAGAGCTAAATTTTCAGTTAAAAAAATTAATTTTCGACAACAAAAAACAACAAATTTCCAGTAAAATACTTCAAAACTATTTGGAATAACTATTTAAATTAATTCGAGTTGACTGGAATACAAGTGAATGTCCCAAAATAATTGGTTGATTGCTATTTATTAAAGGTGGATTACTTAAGATTACAAAAAGTTTTCACCAGATTATACTGTATTACCAGCTGTATTAAAAATTCTTAACAATTTTATCTTTTTCAAATTCTCTTTTGTCCTTCTCACGATATTTTATTTTTGAAAATCATCATTTGTCAAGCCTCCTCCACCTTATGAAATCAAATGTCAGCAAGTTTATGGAATCAGTCTGACGCAAACTGATAAACTTCTCGAAAATTCTATTTCTCCATACTAACAGGCCTAATTTTTACTTTGGTAAATAAAAGGGGCACGTATGTCTATAAAGTTTCCAAAATGATAAAATTGAAAAAAATGGTATGTAAAAAATGGAATTTGATAAGATTACTTCAGTCATGAACAAAACACAGCTAAAATAAACAATTGCAGACATTTTTTTTTTCTGTCATGGAATAATAAAAATTGGTTTTCCCAAATTTAAGAAACCATTTGTGCCAAATTTCTAACAATAGCCATAAATAAAATTTAATAACGATCTTAAATTGCCACGATTTAAATTAATCACGTAAGAAAACGGTTTTCCGAAAACATCAATTTCGCACAGTTTCAGAGCACCAAGTTTTCACATTCGTTCTTGCAACGAGAATTTTAGGGTTTCATTATTTCTTAATATTTAATTTAAAAATTCCTTAAGTTGCATTGTCATAATATTATTTCTTACTGATACTATAAAACAAAAATTATAAATTAAAATTAAATAATAATTGATAAATAAATGAAATTAGATTATAAATTCTTTTCAATAAAATTAATGTAGACAGCTTATATAATTTAAGATAAAACGTTTTCTATTTTTAAGATTTCTACTCGACATATATTGCATATTCAATAAAATAGGTGAGTTTTTAACCAAAAAAGATTATTTACCAAAATAGATAAAATATTTACCGAAGAAGATGAATTTCCAAAAACCAAAAATTAATTTTCAACCAAACAGTTGCACTAACACCAAACATGATTTTTCATTAAGTTAGTTGAACTTTCAACCAAACAGTTGCATTCACAAATAACAAAGTTAAATTATTAATCATAATGTTTATTCAATGATATAATGACTTTTCTGACACAAAAAATGAAATTTGAATCCAAAACACGAGTTTTTACAAGGCAGTTGAATTATTGACCGAAAAATACGACTTGAAAAAATAAGTTGAATTTATAACAAAACAATTCAACCTTCAACCTCTTTTTCAACCAAAAGACGAAATAGAGGAATTTGTAACCGAATAGTTAAATTTTCCCCTAAAAAAATTCTTTTAAACCAAAAATGAATCAATTGAATTTTCAGTTTAAAAACTTAGTTATCAACAGAAAGAAAACTTGTTAAGCTAGTCGAATTCAACGAAAACAATTTAATTTTTAACAAAATAGTTACGTATAAGCTACAAAATGAAACTTTTTAGGAAACAGTTGACTTTTCAGTTTTTCAGTTTGAAAAAATGAATTTTCAACAAGAAAGTGGATTTTCAGTCAAGAAATATGAATTTTCAACCAAATAGTTTAATTTTCAACTAATTACAAATTTTTTGAAATTCCCGTTTATATTTGACCTTTACATATAATAAACCAAAAATTGTACTACAAAATGTTCTTCAAAAAAACTAAATAAGATATAACCTTCTTCCCCTCATTACATACAGTCCTAAGTAAATCTATTTATTTTCATCCAGTAATTCGTTGCTGTTTACACTATTCGAATAGGAAATATATCGACTAATCGAATTAGGTATTTTTTATTAATCTTTGGTGGCTTAGCTTGCTCTAATCGTATAAGTAAAATTTCACTCGTAATTAATTAAATTTTACCAATTTTCATTTACAAAAAACTTAAAGTATCTTTTACATTAGGACAAAAATTGAAGGCAAATAATTTTTTCTATGTTTGGTAAACAATTGCGATTTTCTATGGAAAAGACAGAAAATATATAACCGAAACAAATTTTTGAATCAAAAATAGATTTTTGTTGAAAAGTAGTGCATGAAGACCCTGAATAAAATTTGAACTTTATTCAAACAATCCTCGAAGGCAACGCTTTCAAATTGAGGCAAGCTATATCACGTTTACAATGTCACAAAATGATCTTCCCACATTTTCCATTTTCATAAGATTTTTTAATTATTATATACAATCCTAAGTAAATTTAATTATGTTTGGTAATGTCAGCGATGATGCCATGCAGAATTATTTTATTTTAACATTTAGCATACAGAAGTTTTAATGGCGAATCGAATAATTATTTTAACTTATGTCAATTGCTTGAGTTAAATATGTATTATGATAACAATGTTAATTAGGATGATAATTTATGGTGAGTTATTATAAATTACCAGTAAAGTTACTGGAAATTACCAAGAATTAACCGGAAGTCTGTCTGTCTGTCTGTGTCCGTCTGTTCGTTCATGGATGATTTTTTTGTTATCACGATAACTTTCGAAAGAATTGACTGATTGGATTTTCCTTTCGTAAACTCTTCTAGTGTCTTTAAATGAAGGTCAAGTTCGTATGGCAGCCATTTTGGATAAAAATTCAAAAAGTGAGCACATTTTGAATATTTTTGAGACAACTTTTTTTGAAAATTCAAAAATTGTCTGAACGGGTATTCATAGTATTCGAAAAGGCAAACAATTGATTCTAATGACTTTTCTTGAAAAAAGCAAAA
Source organism: Belonocnema kinseyi (assembly GCF_010883055.1). Taxonomy (NCBI): domain Eukaryota; kingdom Metazoa; phylum Arthropoda; class Insecta; order Hymenoptera; family Cynipidae; genus Belonocnema; species Belonocnema kinseyi. Next base: position 86,112,508 of record NC_046665.1, read on the forward strand.
TTTACTAGAGTTATAGCATTTACAAAATTCTAAAAAATACAAAAATGAACATTTGAAGCCAAATAACGCACGATATGAACAAAAGTCAAGAGAAGAAAAATGTTTTTTTTTCATGCCATACAAGATTATCAAACAACTTTTTGAATTTTCTTGAAAAATCTAAAATTCAAATTTTGAAAGCATAAAAAAATAATGGAAAATCATAAATTACACTTTGCGGTTAAACTATGCAAAATAGATGTAAAGGTGTATAGACAAAAATTGTGCATTTTAAAAAGATCTACAAATTTTTCATAAATCACTTCTCGATCGGATAAGTAGTTTTTGCTACAATCGTTTGAAACATCCTTAACAGTAAAAAAAAAGTCGATGAAAATATATTTTTTTTCGATATCCTAATTACAAAAGTTGACATGGAAAAAATGATTTTTTCTTTAGACAAATGCCTGATTAATGCATTTGTTAATTAAATTTATTTAAAGAAATCATAAAATTTATCAACTCATGAATTTTGCTGTAATTCTAATAAAGTTCCCAACTGAAAAGACTGGAATTGAAAAATCCGAATTTTTCTGCCGACAAATGCCCGAATAATGTATTTCTTTATTAGAATTCTGTTTGAAAAATTATATATTAATAAAAAATTATGATAAAGTTCCTAATTTATAAAAATGTACATCGAAAAAAAATTTTTTTGTCGTTAAATGCGTGATCACTACATTTATTGATTAAATTGGTTTATAATAGAAAGAATTATAATCTTAAGAAAATTAAAAAAATATATAATATTGTTTTCATTCATATTTCTTCCAATATAACTTGAAAAAAACATATAATTATGGAAAATCATAGAAAACATTATTTCAACAATTAATTTGTTTATCTAAAATTTTGTTATTTAATATATAATATTGGAACATCTTTAGCTAATGTTAATCTATGAAACTCAGGTGATTTCAATCATTTTTCAGTTATTGACGAGCACCGGGAACGACAAATAGATCAAATGGCCATTTTTTCGTCATATTTGTTTATTTATAAAAAATTGAAAACCGAATTAAAAAATCAGGCTGAACAACTCTTAGAAATCTTAACAGTTTTTAAAAAATTTTTTTGTTCAGATTGCTCAATGTTTGGGGGTTGCGCGTTATTTTGAACCACAAATGTCATTTTTTCCCAATGTGGGCAGTTTGGTTGAACTTCTCAGCATAAAACACTAACCAGCTATAACTCTTGGTTGAAACTAATCGCCCCCCCCCCCCCCCCCCCCCCCCCCCCCCCCCCCCCCGCCTCCCTAAATCCTCGTTAATCGAAGTTTCGTGAGTCACTTAGGTACGGATTTAATTTAGAAGTTAAAAGAAAGGTAAGGCTGATGTGTAGACCGTATGTGCTACGTTCAAATCGTAAAAATAAATTTGGAAATGAGCAAATTCAGTTTTTGAAAAACCGGCAGAAGTTGAAATGATAGGTTTGCCAACATGAAAGCAGACCTGGTCGACCCGATCTGAACAAAACTGCCACAAACCATCGGGTTCGGGTTTTTAAAAATCTTGCAGACTCCTTGTTGCACATAAAATCTCTTGAGAATAATTATAAAGATTTATAAAATAAAATTTTATTAATATTTATAATATTTATAAAAATTTGCATGCATATCGCCTGGAAATTTGTTCGAATCCACAAAAAATAATTCCATTTGTTTTATTGGAAAAAATGATGTTTCGTGGTGGCTCAAATTTTCAATGAAAGTAATAATTGATTAATTTTAACAAAACATAATTCTTTGAACAATTTATTATCATGGTTAATAATATTCTCTTTGAATAATGCTAGAAATTTCGGTCTTTTTCTGGAATTTTCAACTTTTGACCCTCTATGTACTTGGAGTGAGTTAATATTTTATTTATTCTAACAAACGTAATTGATTAAAGAAATTATTATTGCTTCTGACTATCTTCTCCTATATTGATGCTAAGTAGTAGTTGTTTTTGTTTTTTAGTTGAAATTCAAAACTTTTGGTCCACATTTCACTTCGTATAGTTTCTTCGTATATAATACAGGTTAAACGAAAATATTTGCGAGTAATATAGCTGCCACCTACTTCTAATTATTCCATTATTTGCTATCGTCACTTGTGTAAAATAGCTTTTCTGTTTAAATTAATTTTGTTACACATTCGGAAAAGGGCAAAAATAATTCACTTAAAAAAATACAAACTATTTAAAAAATTGTTCTTGTTGATGTTCACTTATTACTTGTTCATAACTAAAAAGTCAAAGCCAAATTAAAGATTTTAGAAAAAAGCAAGTTTGTAGCTTTACTCTAAAAAAATATAGTTATAAACAATTAGAAATTGTTTAAATAAGCATGTTTTTAACTTGCGTTAATTATTAGCTCAATAAGTGAAAAGTAGGCAAAAAGTTTAAGAGCTTAGAAAAAACCATAATACATTCTTTAAACAACTATGTTTGTTAACTTACATTATTTATTACATTACTAAGTGAATGTTAAATATTATGAATAATTATAATAATTTGCTTAAACATTTAATTTTGTCAACTTTAAATAATTATTGACGTCACTCTCTAATTGTAAATTGCACAAAAGTTTAAAGTCAAAATGTTAAAAAATACTTAGATTTAGAATGAAAAAGATTTTTTGATTAGAATGATGAGTTCTCAACAACAACAAAATAATTTTCAACACAGTAGTTCTACTTTTGACCGAATAGTTGAATTTTGAACCAAAAAAGGATTTATTTTTTCTGTCAATGATTTATGAAAAGTTGTTTTTTCAAAATTCAGAAACTATATGTGCCAACTTCTGAACAGATTTAGAGTGCATTTAATGTTTTAATTTTTTGTAATGGTGATATCGATCGACGGCAACATTTGTTATATTTTTTATTTATAAAATAACTTTTAACTTGATGAGAAGTGTACGTCAGCAGACAAATATTAGTTGTTTTTGTTTTATTTTAATTTATATTTTATGAACCTAAAAGTGATTGACTTTTTCATGAATTGAACGATTTTATAATACCATTTTTTTAATTTGACTTATTCGAAATTCGAACTCCTAAAACTTCTAGGATGTTCAAATTCGAAAAAAAAAACTTTTTTAATACATTGATATTTCCAGGTGCAATAACACCTTATACCGTAGAATCTAATTACAAAATTTAAATTTATATTGCTAAAATTAAAGGTGGTACTAATATGCGAATAAATTATTTTGAATAAAATGAATAATAATAAAATATTAACTTTAATATGAGACGCTTTATATTTATAACATTTTAAGTAGAAATATATTGCATTTTTAACAAGATAGTTAAATTTTCATATAAAAAAAGTATCTGCAACAAAAAAAGATGACGTCTAACACAAAAGATGGAATTGCAATGCAGAGAACGAATTTTGAATAAAACAGTTGAATTTTTAACCAGAAAATATTTTCAACCAAATAGCTGAATTTTCAACCTACAACGATGAATTCTATAGAAAAAGAAGATTTGTTAATAAAATACATGGATTTTGAACAAAACTGTTAAATTTTTAACTTTAAACAAAAACTTTTAACCGAAAATTATATAATTAAATTTTAGGCTTAAAAATCATTTTTAAAAAACTAACATTTAGCCACTTAAATTCAACTAAAAAAAAGAATTCTTAACAAAATAGGAAAGGTGATTTTCAATCAAAAAGATTAATTTTTAACTCAAGATTACTTTTTAATCAAGCAGTTGAATTTTCAACCAAAAATATAATTTTTTAATAAATAGTTAATTTTTTAACAACTATTTTAATTTTCAAATAAGCACTTTTAATGTTAACGAAATTGTAAAACTTTAAAGCAAAAAGATAAATTTCTTACAAAATACTAGAATTCTCGACTATGGAGATGAATCTTCAACTAAAATGATAAATCTTCGAAAACAAAAATAAATTGTCAGCAAAAAAGTTCAATATTCTTTTGGACACCCACCTCACCTTGTTTAATCCCTGAAATTTAATTTTACGAGATAAAAAATTATTTTAATTTTCCCTGAGAATCTAAAAAATGTTCTTTCGTTTTCGTGAAACTTTATACACAATTCTTAAAAAATCTTTACAAGTTTTAATTATTTTTCTATCCTTTAAACTTACTAAAAATTGTTTTTTGAAATTATGTTATATGGTAAAATTGTTAACTTTTGTTTGAAAATCTTCTCAAATTTTTTTATAATTATTAAAAAGCGTCCAGCTTTTTTTTCAAATTCTTCAAAATAAATTTTTGTCCATAATTTAATTTTTCTCATTTCTTTAAAAATGTCAGAAAGTTTACAAATTACAGTGTGGTAGCGAAAATTGAAAAACAGAATTATTTCCCATTATGATGATTCGAAATTTTTATTTTTTGCTTGAAAATTTAACTGTTGAATTAAAAGCCCAAATATTTTAATAAAAATTCGTGACTTCTGCTTAAAGCTTGAACTATTTGGTTGCTAGTGGATCTTCCTGGGTAAAAATTATTTGTTGTTGTTGGAAATTTATCTCTTCTAACCCAAAACTCAACTTTTTTCGTAAAAAATCCAACTTTTTTTGTTAGAAAATAATATTTTTTTGGCGAAAATTTCGCTGATTTGTTCAACATTCGTCTTCTTGGATAGCAAATTGTTCCTTTTGGAATAAAAATTCACTTTATTTGTAGAAATCTCATATTTTGTCGTTTAAAATATGTATTTTTTTTTATAGAAAACTCAACATCTTTCACAAAAACCATTTGGTTAAAAATTGAAGAACTACATGATTGAAAATTGAACTACTTCGTTGAATCTCCACTTTTTAAAAATTGATATCTTTAGTTGAAAATTTAGCTATATACTTTGTTCAAAATTTGTTTTGCGTACAAATTAATTTATTATCTAAAAATTTAACTTTTTATCATTAAAATGTTTAGTAGAAAATTTAATTATTTGTTCGAATATCATTTTTTTTTTAATTGAAAATCAAACATTTTATCAAAAAATAATCTTTTTTTTAGTGGAATTTAACTGACAGAATATTCGTCTTTTTTGTTAAAAAGTTATTTTTTAAAGAAAAATTTAACCAATTCGTTTCTGGTCAGAAATATATATATATTTTTTTTTTTTTTTGAAATTCAACTGTTTTGTTACAAATCGATGTATTTATGTCCAAATTTCATTTTTTTGTAAAAAATTTATAGCTAAAGATTAAAAATGCAGCTATTTGGTTAAAAATGCCACAATTTTAATGCAAGTTAAAAAATTTTGTTGAGAATTCCACTATTTTATTAATTTATCTTCTTTGATCAAAAATTCAACTCGTTTGTTGAAAATTTGTCCCTTGAATTAAAATGTCATCAATTGTGGTAGAAAGTTATCTTTATGGTTTTAAAATAAATATTATGGTTGAAAATTTAACTTTTTTGCTCGAAAATTTAACTGTTTTTTTTCAAGCTTAAAGATTTCATTAAAAATTCATATTTCGGTTATTGGTGCAACCGCGTAGTTAAAAATTAATTTTTGTTGGAAATTCGTCTTTTTGGGTAAAAATACGATCTATTTTAGTAGAAAATATTTTTTTGTTTGAAAAGTCAAATATTAGAAAACATGCAATATATTTTGACTAGAAATCTTAGAAATGTAAAATTTTTTATATTTAATTATATACGGCATCTATATTAATTTCATTCAAAATAATTTATCCCTCTATTATTCACTTAAAATTATCATTATATTCAAAATTGAAACATTGAACGTACTGTAAATGTTTTTGAAAGTACAGTGAAACCCTTCAATAGCCCTCCCTTCTATAGCCCTTCCGAGAATTTAAGCCGCGCCGCAGGTAGGCGTAACAGGAGTTGCGCGAGGTGCACGGAATCGGCTGTTGTCACTCAGGCGAGCACTCAGGCGTAAACAAACAAAAGCGGAGCGGGTGATAATGAGTTAGTTCCCACCCACCGTCAGACCCAAAATCGGCACTATAGAATTGTATTTAAATCAATAGCTGTAATTACCGCATTGATACTTGAGTGAAAAGTATTCCCGGAAATATTTATTTAAAAAAATTTTAGTTAAATAAAAAAATATCTCGCAAAAAATATGTGGGAAAAAAATGTTCAAAGTTTGAATGAACCAGTGTAAAAATTTTGTCATGGCAATGCATTTTTGAGAGTTTCAATAATTTGCTCTAAGACTTGCTCTATAGACATTGCTATAGAACTTTCGAGAAATTTTGGATACACAAGGCGGAAAATATACAAATAATGATTTACAAGAAAAAATTCCGCGTTTTCTTCAAAACTTCCGTGATTATGTAAAAAAAACAACCTCATATCCTGTTAAGCCTATTATCGTATGTTCGAAAATGCCAAATACTAATAAATCTTTGTAACAAAATAAAGTTAATCTCAAATTTTGTGTTTTGACTTTGTTATAGACTCAAAATTTAATTCGAAATTACCTAAACTTTTTTTTTAATCTAAAAAATTCAGTTAATACTTTTCTCTTCATTTAAATAGCATTAAAGAAATACACAATAGCTAAATTAAATAAACGAAATTTGGCGTGATTGGACCTAAATAATGCCCATTTTCGATTAATTTTCGACATTTTCGATATTTCGACATAATTAATGCCTATTAGTTAAAAAATATATTTTTTTCTTTCACATATTTCTCAAAAGTCCTATTATATATGAATTTTTTGCGATTTAATTTATATTTAAAAACAATTTATACATAGACTGTATTCAAATGTATCTTTTTTTTAACAAAAAAAGGTTGACGTTAATTCATTAAATATATAGTAAGAATAACAAAAGAGAATTTGAAAAGTTTGGGATGTTTAAGAATTTGTAACTAGTTATTTAGAGTAATCCACATATTATTAAGGGTATTCCACTTGAATTTCAGTTAATTGGAAGTAATTTAGGTATCCAAGTAATTAATTTGCAATCCAGATAATTCCAGGTCATTTAAATAGGTAATAGAAATTGAACTATTTTAGTAAAAATTTGTTGTTTTTTTTTATCTAAAATTAAGTTTTTCAACCAAAAATTTAAGTATCCCATTTTCGCTGAACAATTTATCCCCTTTAGTTCAAAATTCGTATTTTTCATCAATTTCGTTATAATTTCATTTTTTTTTGTTGAGCACTCAGGTATTTTAGTAAAAAGTTCATCCTTTGTCGCTACAACTATTCTTTTTGGTTAAGCATGCAACTATTTTTTCTAAATCCTTTCCTTTTATCATTTTTTTTTCATTTATTTTCCTTTTTTATTTTAAATTAAGACCTGTTTTTGTTTATTTCAGTTGAAAATTCATTGCGTACCTTAAAGATTTTACTATTTTGTTGAAACGTATATTTTTTCTTTTAAATATTTATTTGAAACGTCAACTATTTGCTTGAATGTTAATATATCTTGTTAAAAATTAACTTGTCTGGTTGAAAATGATTTTTTTTTGGTGGAAGATTGTTTGGCTGAAAATTGAAAATTTTATTTTTAATGAAAATTGTTTTTTCTTAGTTACAAAATGTATCTGATTCATGAACAGTTTGTCTTTTGATAGAGAAATAATCTTCTTGCTTGAAAAATTATGTTTTAAGTTGAAAATTATTCTTTTCGATTTCAAATTAAACTATTTTGTCCATTTTTCTTTTAAACATTTTTTTAACCAAAATTTTATCTATTATATGTTAGATTTAAAATGATTTTTTTATTTTAAAATACAACAATTTGGCTAAAATTTCTTATTTTTAAATTAAAATTCAACTACTTGTGAGAAAGTAAACAAATTTTCTGTAGAACCTGGATTTTTCGGTAAAAAATTAATCTTATTGTTTAAAAACTAATTTTTTCATCGATCATTCAACTATTTGGCTGAAGAATAATGTACTTTGTTGAAAAGAAAACAATTTTCTTGAAAATTAATTATTTAAGATAAAAAATTAGTTTCTTTCAATTATAATTTTACTATTCTATTTGAGTTTTCAAATTGATCTTTTTTAGTTGAAAATTCAGTCATTTGACTAAGAAATCATCTTTTTTATTCATATAATCAAGAATTCGGTAGTAGAAAAATTAAACCATTTTGTTTAAAAGTATCCTTTTCGGTTGAAAATTCATCTGTTTAGTTGAAAATTAATCTCTTTTATTCAAAACTAACCTATTTTGTTGACAAATATTTTTTTTTATTAATTTTTTTGCTCTGAAAATTTATTTATTATGTTTTAAATTACAAATTGATCATTTTTATTTAAATATTGTTTCATAAGTTCGTATTTTTTGCATTTCATAAATAAATTTTTTCTTAATTTCATCATGTCGGATACTTTATAGATATTTGTGCCCCTTTTATTTGACAAAACAGGAAATAAGGCCTAATTAATTAGGCCTGTGTAAAGAAATAGAATTTTCGAAAGGTTCCATTAGTTTGCTTCAGACTTATTTATAATCTTGCGGAAATTTGATTTCAAAACGCGGAAGCTAGACAAAGGATGATTTTCAAAAATAAAACATCAGCGTTTATCTAAAAACCTTTCGTAATTATACGAAAAAAAGTTTTTTGTTGTTGTATGCACTTTGAATTTGCAAGAGATTCCAGATTAAATTCAAAATTTACTAAACATTTTTCTTTAAAATTGAGACATTTACGTTAATACTCTGCCCCTAATTTACGCAGCAATAAAAGAATATTCAATTAACTAAATGAAAAAACATATATTTTGCACTTTTTGATAAAATTGTTACTGGAGCAACATTTTTTTTTTGCTTTGTCATTTTGCAAACCCCAAAAATGCTCATTACTGAATAGGTTTATAGCGTCATCAGATCAAAACAAATAAAAAAAAAAAATATTTTATGTTTTCTCCAAAATCATTTTAGACGTGAATTCATTTGCAATTTTGATTATATGTAGAAAAAAATTTCGTACGTAGATTTTATTGAAACACATCTTTTTCTTAAGAAGAAAGATAAAGTTTGTTTCAATGAATATTGCGAGAAAGAGAAAAAGAAAATGAAAAAAAAACGAAATTTTTAAGAATTGTAATACAGTTGAAAAGTTCTCGAAACTGATAATCCAGTAAAATCTGAAATTCTGGAGTAATCTTCTTGTAGTTTTTTGTCGGAAATTAATTTTTTCAAATTAAAATTTAAGTATCATATTTTTGGTTAACAATTTATCTTTTGAAGTTGAAAATTCATGTACTTTGTTGAAAATGTATTCATTCCTTTGTCTTCAAAATTCGTCATTTTGGTTAAGCGTGCAACTCAGGCAAACCCACCATTACTGGGGCAGTTACGAAAAGCTAACACACGTAATGATTTTCTTTTTCTTTTTATTTAAAATAAATTTTTTTTTTATCCGCTATTACATTTTTGTGAAGAATTAATTTTCTCTGGTTAAAAAGTAATCAAGTTTTGTTAGAACATTATTTTTCTGGTTAAAGATTCTACATTTCAAATTAAAATTCATCTTTTTTCATCAAAATTTTACTTATTTACTGAAAACTATTTTTCTGCTTGGAAATTTATTTAAAATTCCGACTACTTGGTTGGAAGTTAATATACCTTGTCTTGGCGGCCGGACGGGCATACAGACAGACAGACGCCATCGTAAAAGACTGATTTTCGGATTTAGGGCGTTTCGAAACGTGTACATACGTTGAAAAACTGTGGTTTCAAATTTCGTACAATTCTAATACTTTCTCAATCATAAATTATGAGAATGTAAAAGAATGAATTCTTAACGGAAAATATAATTGTTGATATTTCCACAAACAAAAATTTAACTTTGAACCAAATCGTTGAATCATCAAGTAAAACAGAGTATTTTCAACGAAAAAGATTATTTTATTTTAAAAAAGATGAATTTTCACTTAAAAACATCAATTTTTAACAAAAAATGAATTTGTTCAATTTTCAGCTAAAAACTATTTTTATCCACAATTAAAAAAATATATAAAATGATTAATCTTTAGCAAAAAAAAAGAATCTTTGAGAAACAGTTAAAGTCAATAAAAAAAAAGAATTTTCAACAATAGGGTATAATTTTCAACCAAAAAAAAATCTTCAGTCAAGAGAAAGAAAAAATCAACCAAATGGTCGAAATTTCAAACAAGGAAGAATTTGATACAGAATAGTTGAATTTCAAACCTTAATTTTCTACAAAAATTGTTAAATAAAATGACGAATTTTTAACAAAACAGTTACAATTTCAGCAGACTATAATTTTTTCCATGAAAATCGTTAAATTCTTATCAAATTAAATTTGGAAATAAAGTATACGATTTTTCACCGAAGAAGATGGATTCTCAACGTTATGAAAGAATTAATTTTCTTTTCCAAAATCGTTTTTAATTCCGGACATAGAAAATTTTGGACTAGAGATTTGACCCGTTACATTGTATGTTCACGGATATAAAGTTATGGTTAAGCTAACTGTATATATGGATGCCTCAACCAAAGTATATTAAAATATATGTTCCAGCAATATTTATGGTTAGGACATCCATAGCTCTGCAAATCAGAACCATGACAATAGTTGCATTAAGAAAGCAATGACAGCAATGACCCCAATAATACGACTTATTCTGTCACAAATATATAATTACTCTATTTCAATTCCTTTTTTTTAAGTTTTAGCTCTTAATGATCAATGGACATCAAATGGACATCAAATCGAGATTCATAAAAAAAGGTTCGATCATGACGAGATTCTCATTTTTTCCAACGAAAATATTGATTACCAAATTTAACTTCCGAATATGAAGAGAATTCTGAGATTTTTGAATATTAAAAAAAAAATTTATTTCTCATTGAATTTTTGAAGGTTACATATGAATACACAACTTTTCTTAAGATTGCTGGGGAAATTTGAAAAGATTTTTCACTTTGAAAAATTATTTTGCAGAGAAAATTGGGAAAGATTTAAAAACATTAAAAATTATTTCCAAAAAATTACGAAAGAAACTGTACAAGTTTTTCAAGCAAAATTTTTGTAATTTCCAAGAATATCAAATTGAAGAATACATATTGCAGTAAGTTTAAAAGATATTTATAAGTTAAAAATAGAATAAAGAAACTAATTTAAATCTTAAAAGGATTTCCAAAAAATGAAAAAATGGTAGGAGATTATGTTTATTTATTTTTTATTAATAATTTTGATTTCAATAATTATCAAAAAAGTAAGATTTCGAACAACAAATTTTGAAGTATTTTGAGAATTTTGATAGGTTTCAAGAGAATAAGCCCATTTTTTAAAAAGATTTCTGATAAATCTAAAAAATCGAAATAAATCTAAAAGATCGAAGGGTAATTTTTCTAATTTGATAGGATTTTAAAACATGTTAAGAAAAATACGAATCAGTTTAGAAGATATTATTAGAAGGTTTTGAAAAAATCTGAAACCTAATTTATAATTAGAAAAGAGATACATTTTTTTAAACAAAATGTAGATTTTTAGAAGGTTTTGAAATAAAATTTTAAAGTTTCTGAAGGATTTTGAAAGGTTTCAAGATAATATTTTTTTTTAAGATTCCTGGAAAAAGGTAAAATGATATTTATTGAAAAAAATGAATTTTAAGATTTCAGATCAAAATGTCAAAGCTTTTCGGCAATTTTGAAAGGTTTTAAGAAAATAATAAATATTTCTTAAGATTCGTGGGAAAATTTTAAATCTACTTTATTTCAGATTAATTTTAAAGAAAATTTAAAAATATTTTAAAAGATCTGAAAATGTGAAAAAAAATCTGGAATATTTAAAGAAAATTTTTGAATTTTTCAATATTCTTCAAAATGTTAGAAATAATTCGAGTCAGATTGAAAGATATTTAGGAATCTTAGAAATTTTGAAGCCAATTTTAGTTTTTGATTAATAAATTAATAGTAATTATTAATAATTACATTGCAATAATTCAAAGACTTTTACACTTCAAAAAAATTAAAAATATTAGGTTCATGTACATACCATTTTTTACTACTTGCCTTAGTTACGAATTAATTATTTATTTATTTAACTAATTAATGATTGGAAGTAGAATTCATTTTCTTTATTATTTTTTTCAAACGTCACTTTTATACGCTTGCAGAGTACCTCTATGACTTTGACAACAACGCCATCTGACACGCGAACTGTTGGGTATCCCAAAGTTATTAGAGAAATTTTAACGAAAAAGAGCAATAAATATCAACACATTTTAATCAAAAATATTATTCTAAGGTCTAAAATGAATTATTTACTATAAGATCTCTTGTTAATATTGAATTGAATTTCAAATTTCTACCCAATAGTCCCATATTGGTGGCGCTGTCGTGGCTACCCAACAGGTGTATTATGACAGTTCTGTTTTTTCCGATATTATCGGTCGAATTTGATCAGAAATTAGACATGAAACAATATTATTGGTGACAAATGAATGCACGGGAAGTTGGTTTTAGAATATGTTTCGAAAACGAACGAGACCGACAAAAATATTCGAAGTTCTAGTAACGAAATGCAGCACTACTAATCTATGGTTGATACGACCATACCTTAGCTAACCAATCAAATATGATTCAGACACTCATTTAATTTTGTAACAGGAGCTTGATAAAACGTTCCCTTAGCTATTGCAATGGGTGTCACATCAATATTACACGAATCAATACTGCCTTGGTTGGTCCTACCATAATATTTCTTTCCGTTATTGTTTTCAACACCCATGTCTATTTATCTTTATAAAAAGGGATTCTGTGACATAATCTTGTAAAAATTTTACGATCTCGTCAAATGTATAAGATCATCGTGATATTATTGAGAAAAAAGTGAAATATTCAAAATATGTATCAAATTCGACTATAAAACGTG
>NC_046665.1:86125462-86128365 GCF_010883055.1 Belonocnema kinseyi
GGGAGCTCTTCTTAATATTTTGACACCAAAATCATGTCGATACACCTTACCGACTGCGAGTAAAGCCACCCACGCTTTAACTTGACAGACTGTATATCAATTATTACTTCTTTTCTTTAAATTCAATTTTTTTGCTGTTAAAAATTCAACTACTGAGTTGAATGTTAAAATACTTCGTTGAAAATTTAGTTGCTTATAAAGGTTCGCTGCTTGGTTAATAGTTCAATTATTTTGCGCCACATTTGTCTTATTTTAGTGGAAAATTAATTTTTTTTTAAATTAAAATTTAACTATTCCATTTTTGGTTTAAAAATATTATTTTTTATTTAAAAATTCATTTTTCTTATTTGAAAATTCTTTTTTTTTGTAAATAAAAATCTTTTTGGTTACAAAATCAGCTTGCTGGTTGAAAAAGCATCTCTTCGGTTGAATATTGAACAAAACATGTGATAGTTGATATTAAAAAATTAATTTTAAATAAAAAACATTTGAATTCAACAAAAAAGACGACTTTTTAGCAAAATAGTTGAATCTTTATTAAAAAAAAATCAATTTACAAAGAAACAGTTGCGTTATCTACCAAGAAGAATGAGTTTTCAGCCAAGAAGTTTAAGTTTATTCTACCAAAAAAAAGAGAATTTTCAACGTAACACATTAATTTTCAAACAAATATTTCCATTCAAACAAAAATTTTCAAACAAAAAGATCAATTTTCTAGAAATGGAATAGTTAAATTTTCGACTTAAGAGATGAATCTTCAACCAAAAAATGGATTTTCAACAAAGTAGTTCAACTTTCAACCGAGTAGCAACTTGGTTGAAACAAGTTTAATGTTTGACAAAAAAGATCACTTTTTAACAAAATAGTTACATTTTCTACAAAATAATTAAATTTTCAATCAAATTGTTTAATTTTTAACGAAACACATAGCGTAAGAGTTCAATAATTTTATTTTTAAAGGTATCCATGTGATTATTAATTCAAATTCACCTGAATTCACAATTTTTGATTGTTTGCGAAATCGAAATTTTAGTGGAAGCTCTTTTTTGTCAAACGGTTTCAATTTTTTAAATTATTTGTAGTATCGAAGAAAAATAGACCCAATGCTAGTTGTGGCGAATTTAGATTGAAAAATCCAATTTTTGTGGATGTTTGTGTTTTTAGCTTCAATTCTTTATAATTCAGGTCGGTGAGACTTTATTGAGATTAAAATTACATAGGAAATACTTATTCACAAGAATAATAAATATATAATTTAAAAGAAAAATCTTTTAGTAAAATCCAACCCAACATGATTGTACAAAGCATTCAATAAATAAAATCAGATCTTGATGATTAAGATTGAATTAAACTTGCAGTTTTCACTCACAGCTAACACACAAAATTGCAAATAACATTTGTTAAATAAACAATGTTCACCTATGCGATTTTTTCCTAATCACACTTTCACTTCTTATTCAAAATTCGCGGCAATTACGTTAATTCCATTTTCGTCGATTTTATCAATCATCATAAAGATTGAATTAACTGAATCCCGAGAGATACACTGTTAGAAACGTTCGGAAAATTCCGAAACATTCAGGATACTAAAGTAACTAAAATTTCGGAAATTATGTTGCTGAAAACAAAATTCAGTAACTTTTACAGTAAATTTACTAAATTTTAATTAACATTCAGAATTCTTTCAGATTGTAGGTGTGAACATCAGACCGGCAATCTGAAAGACCGGGGTTCGGATCTCAGCCAAGCATGAGAGCAATTTTTTCACAATTTAAAAATAAAAATCAATGTTTAAAAAATGTTGATACTGACGTGTAGACAAACAACAATCAACATCTAATTATTAAAAACATTGTATCTGGTCACAACCATAACATCGAAAATATAATATAAATTATAGTTAATTTATATTGTTAGGATAAATATATAGATTACATGTTTGATATTAAAATTAAAAGTACTAACAAAATTTTAATCCCTTTACATTTTTAGTTACAGTAACTAAAAATTACCAAATTGTAATACAAATTTTCTGAAGCATGTGACTGAAGCTTTATGAAGTAACGATTGATGAAATTTCTGTTTTTGTTTAGGAAAATTTAGAAATGGTTTCTGCATAAGCTTTAGTGACGCATCCCTAAAAATTTCTATGGAAATTTTTAACATTGTAGTCAAATGCGGAAAGATACAAATTTTGTAATAATTTCTTTTTTGTACTTTCCACGCCGGAAATTCTGTGATTAATATCATATAGCTTCTGATTGCCGGAATCTAGTCTACTACTCTTTTCATTGAATAAAAACCACAATAAAAAAGTTACCAAATTAAGATTTGAATGGGTAGATAATTATTCTGCTTCTCAGTGGTAATAGGTTCATTAAATTTAAGTGTTATTCCCATGAAAGAGCTTCTGAGTGTTCAATTCGTAGTTTGTACCGTACTTGAAATTCCGGGTTTTATATATATTGTTCGGTCGCTGATGAATAATTCAGTATTTTTTGCATAAAGCATAAAATAGGAAGCAAGAAAGCTCTATAAATTGATGTTTTAATGAGATTTCTCCCCAACTTCTACAAATTCAAATACTAATAATTTTCAGTAGAAACTTATATAATTTATATACAAAGAAATAGCATACAAACGCACAGACTTGGAGAGAAATTTGACTTTATTGTATGAAATATGGTGTTATTACTTAGGGGGATCGCTGCGTATGCGTGAATTTTTTCTACATATCTGAAATTTAACAGCTTGGAAGCAGCAATTCATATAAATTTTGAGTCAGGGTAAAATATAGTAGGGGAGACTTGTCTTTCTTCATTCACGTGGCATAAAGAAAGAACCCGAGGTGAATTTTCGCTCGTGGTTTCTCCCCAGGTTTCATTTAAAACAGGGCGTATGAT
>NC_046665.1:86128465-86134405 GCF_010883055.1 Belonocnema kinseyi
AGAGGGAGCTCTTCTTAATATTTTGACACCAAAATCATGTCGATACACCTTACCGACTGCGAGTAAAGCCACCCACGCTTTAACTTGACAGACTGTAGCAACCAAAGAAGGTTTTAATTTTAAATAAAAAACAGTTGCACTTAATCAAAACAGATTAATTTTTAATCGAAAAGTTGAATTTACTACCAAAGTAGTTAAATCTTCAACCAAAAAAGACGAATTTACAACCCAAAAGGACGACTTTTCAAAATAATACATACAAGAATAACTTATTATCAAAATACATAAATCTTCAACTAAATAAGATTAATTCCAAAACAAAGAGTTGAATTTTCAACTAAAAAATATCAATATTTAAATGAATAATTAAATTGTCAACAAAATATAATTTTTAACCAAAGGAGATGAATTCCGAATCAAAATCATAATGGTAGACTTACGAAGAAAAAAGAAATGAACTTTTAATCAAGAATGTTTGAATTTTTGTATTTCCTTCTGTTAATTCTGTTCAAATTTAAGGAAAAATCGAAAAAAGGAGAAGTTTCTTAAAGACAGGATGAAAAATAAGAATTCTTTTAAAAAGAGGAAAAGTAATTAACGGCAGTCCGTAATCTGTTAAGTTAAGATGTCGTCTAAGTTAATCTTTAAGTAATATTAATGATCTCAAATAAAAAAAAAGTGTAAATAATTTAATTAAAACTATGCCCATACTACTATTGAATAATTTTAACTAATTATTGATTGCTTTATTACAGTTTATATAAAATTACCTTTACATTTCATATTTAAAAATAGATGGGGGTGGGGGAGGTCAGCTTTTGTATATCACATGGCATTATGAGGGGACCCAGATTTCACAAAAGTTTCCCTGAACATTCCTGGAACATTCCAATGGAAGATTCGGTGAATTCCGAAAAATGTTCCAGGAAGGTTTACGAAAGTAGGTAAAGAGTAGAAAGACTTTCAGTAAAGGCAATTTTTTTCGGGGAAAATTCTATTTTTTAAGTATCATAATTATTTTTTCTATTTTTTATTATTTTGTATTATTTTTTACTATTTTGTAATATTTATTATTATTATATTGTATTTATATTTAATTATATTTATCTTTGGTTTTATCTTTGCTTGTTACCGGCCATGCCAGAAAAAGAGAATTTGGTCGGTAACTCGGTTCTGCTTTTGGGCGAAGCTAACGACAAAACAAAAAAAACCGGCTTGAAATTGGGTCCTAAAAGGGATGGTACTTTTTCATTTTATCGTTAGGTGCGCCCAAAAATAGAACTCTGCAAAAACATCTAAAATGTGGAAATCCTCCGACATGTCCGGTAACAAGTATGGTAAGCCACAAAAGCAAAAAACGATGTAGACCACTGTGTTATCTACTCCCTTTCTAGATAAATATTAGTACTACTATTTAGCTAAAAATCTTTTATATCTAAGATTAATATATTTAACAAATGTAGGCTCTGAAGACAATCTTGCCCTGTTTACTAAACCCTCTCTTATCCTTCAAGTCCACTAACATTACTATATTTGCCCCTTTACCCTTTTATTTAACAGATAATTCAGAATGTACATGTTTTTCATCACAAATCCTGTCGGATTCGGTGGTTCTATCAGTTTTCCTCAACTTCTTCCTTCAAACCCTCTGATAAAACAATTACATATTCTCTATATAATGTTGGTATTGGCGTCACTCCTCTATAATTTTTAATCTGCTCTCCTTGGTCTTTTTTCACTATGGGTAATACTAGTCCTTTTTTCCGTAACCCTAGCCAACCATCTCCTCTCTAAGCCCACATATTTCAAAACTTCATTAAATTGAAAAACCTAAAGTTAAATTTTGTTGCATGTACAATTTTCTGTTGTTAAAGGTGACATACTATTTAGCGAAAGTTTAATAGTTTATCCAACGATGGAATAAAAGATGTCGTCTGCTACGTCCTTAGCAGCAATGGGAAAACGGCATGAATAAACTCAAGCTATAAATTAGGACACCAGATTTAAAACAACTTTTTGCTTACTCATTATTTTTAAAATGATACGACTTATCGCAGACGAATTAAAGCGTATTTTTCCTAAATGAAAAGAAAAAACTTAAAACAACAACGACCATCGTTTATTTTCGAACAAAATGAAAAATAGGATATTCAAATTAATCACGAGGCTGAAGCATTAACAATAATTCTATTGTGATAAATAAGTTACATCTTTAACTTATTTCAGTATAACATAAAGTTTGATATTAAGGGCATGTGATACTTCGTCGTGTTGGGCAATCGAGTATAGTTCCCCCGGCTTTTTTCCACAAAAATGAACATTTTTAAAAACTGAATTCGGAGATGCTATAAAATATCAAAAAGGACGTCCTCGGACTCTTTTTTGAGGGATAATAACAAAAAAATTTATTGTGCTAAATAAAAATTGTATGCATGTGCATTATTTTGAGGTTACGTCGTTTTTCATCTCTGCTTTTCCGATAATTGGGAAATTATTTATGAAATAAACTTTTTTGATTGCCTACAAACAAGGTTAGTTCCGGGACAGAGTTAATATGTTTATTTGTAAGTCTAAAACTTTCGGCCAAAAATATTGTGTAGTTTGAAAGTAACGCTCGAGAAAATTGTAACAAACATAACCTCTAAATATACACACGTTTTCGGCAAAATCAAAATTTTTTGGAATTAAGACACAAAAAAAGTGTACAGGGACGTCCGTTAGCAGGTTTTCTATCATTCCTCAGATTTTGAAGACAAAATATTGATTAATCTAGGGAAAAAGCCGGGGGAATCTAACACTGATAAAATCGATAGTAATTCCTAAGCGCCATGCAAATTAATCAAATTTAACTAAATTAATTTTTTTTGAATTAACAAAAAAAAAGTGTGCAGGAACGTCCGTTAGCATGTTCGCTATCATGTTCCAAATTTTTAAGAGAAAATATTTATTATTCTAGAAGAAAAAGCTGGGGAACCTAAAACTGGTAAAATCGATCATTTTCTAAGTACCACATGTTCTTAATGATTGAAAATTGCTTCTAGCGTGAAAGTACATTTTAAATTTGAATTTAAAAAATGGTTTTTTGAATAAAATTTCAGGACGGAAATTCCTACCTCACAACTTGTAAACTATTATAGATCACTACTTACAGGAAATCTTTCAAATCTTTGTTTTCGTAGTAGTGAAATCTTTTATTGTTTATTTAAAAAAAGAGTAGATACAACTATGATAAAGGAAGAGGATCTGCTCGGTTCTGTTTTTCGGCGAACCTAACGACAAAATAAAAAATAACATCCTTGATGAGCCAAGTTCACGCTAGTGTTTTGTTTTATCGTTAGGTTCGCTCAAAATCAGAACCAAGCAGATCCTTTTCTTCTGGCATGGCCAGTAACAAGCATGATATGCCATAAAAGATAAATATAATTAAATATAAATACAATATAATAATAAATAGTGTTCAGACTATTTATACAAAAAACCAGGCGAAATGGCTCCTCTGTTCGGCCTCAGTCTATGAATTCCGATTTACTGATGATTTTCAGGGGCCTAAACGTAAAAGCCCATGATTTAGGATTTTCGGGTGTTGTTAGATTTGGTAGCTTATTCCTATAGAAAAGATATGACATTTGATGAATTGCGGTCAAAGAGCAAAGAATCATGCTTTTCTTCCCAGTGGGGCATCTTTCTTGGAATTACCCTGTATCTATTCTTCATTCTGAGTACATATATGCGGGGCTGGAGTCCCTTGGCTCCATGGATGGAAGCCGTCGACCTAAAGCCACAAGTTTTATGACTTTGGCACAGCTTTGCTCTGACCTCTCGCTGTTCTCGTTTTAATTCTCGTCATTTCAATCGCAACTTTTTGCGTTTAAACAATGTGTAAGTAATTCGCGAGCAGCCGCCGGGACGGGAGCCAACAGTCCTGGATATGACCAGATAGAGAAAGATACGAGCCAAATTCTTGTCTGGTGATGTGCGTAGAAAATTGCACGTATAAAAGAGTTTCCAGCACACATACCTAAATGTTTCTTCTATTCTATACGACCGATGGAATTTCTCGCAGGCTTCATTTTTCCTTGGCGCAATAGAGTCTGCCATGAAAGTTTGGACTGCCAGCAACGTCTTCTGCATAAAACTTATCGTTATGAAAACGCATTTGTATGTAGACAGGTGGTGAGCTTACAAGACGCATTTACTTGTAGTCTACAGGAAGACGTCTACAGTAGCAGAATGTTAAACATAGAAAAATCAGTCAAGCTTCGAGGAACCCTTCACACGTGAAGATGCAAATGATTTATCAGAAAAATGTCGAGAATGTCACGTCGAAACTTGAAACAATAATATTTTCAACTCTGCTTCATTCGAAAAATGTTTGTGGTTATTGAACGATTTTTTGTTTAGCAAAGTTCCTAAAAATTGGCCTTTGTTATGCTGACCGAACTCGACCCTTATATGAAATAGGAAAATCGGTATCATACAATATCAGTTGGTGTTAAAAGGCAAACGAATTATTTTCCTGTACTACTTATTTTACTATTTTCAAATCAAAACCATTTTTATATATTTTGTGGCAATTAAACTCGATTCATTCATCAAGAACGATCAAGATAAGAAGCGTCAAAATATTACGTGACGCTATTTTCAACGATTTTTGACTCGACCTTCCCTATTATGACAATTTGTGACATTTTTTTACCCCCCCCCCCCCCCTATTTTAAAATATGAAATATAAATAGAATTTTATATAAACACCAATCAAATAATAATAAATGAGCAAAAACTATTGGTTACTGGTATAAGAATACTTGAAATGAAATTCTTTGGCCTTTTTTCATTTGAGAACATTGCTTAATATGTTTTCTAATAATAAATTTTTTTAGAGTTTGCGAATTTTTATAAAGAGGGCTCTGTAACTATAACGTTGAATAATAACTTAATAATTATGTTTTTTTTCCTGTTTTCAAGAAACTTCCGCCTTTTTTCTCTTTTCCTCATCCTAAATTTAAACTTAAATAATCTAACCAAATAAAAAGCGCCATCTATTCCCGTGCAGAAATCGCCATATATTCTCCCGATTACCGATCTGGCCGTAATCAATTTATTATCTTCGATGCGAGATTGGCATAATTCCGTGGCCCTGATACGAGCCAGACCGGTTTAAGTATTAGAACGCCACCTAGTTCCAAATTAGGGAAATTGCCCTATTGTCAAATGAATGAATTCAACAAGTTTACATTTTTTGTCTGAGTTTCGTGTTCGCAGAAGATTATTTGGTTTATTATAAATGGTAGCATTTTATTTATCTGGACTAAATAACAGTGAATATTGTTTAACAATAGCCGAATCGTTGAGTGTATTTCTTTAAACGACACTTTAGGTATATATGTAACCAGTTAGTCTAAACAGATAACCTCAATTTCTCTTCAAAACCCTGTTCATCTTCTCTGTTATTCAATTAAATTCGCCTTCTTAATTACAATCAGTAAAGGTTATATGATAAATATACTATGAAAATCATTTTGTAATAAACTAATTGTAATATCTCATCTAGGAGTTAAAGATTACCTATTAAAAAAATCTTCGAGGAAAGCCTGGTGTTATTTTCGGACAAGAAAAACAGGAGAAAATCCGCGAGAATTTTCGAATTCTTTGAGTAAATACTCGAGTCAAAGAATTATTCCTCGAGGAATTTGAAAATTTTTGCACGGTATTTCCGAAATTCAAGTGTCGGTTTAAGAACTATTTTTATAAAATACAAAACTTTCTAATTTTCAATAAAATCAGTGTTTGAATAAATTACACCGTTACTGCCAAAGAAGCATTGTCGCAAATCAGCGCAATCACTGGAAATGCGAAGGACTAGGGCGGACATATCGCGTAAAGAACGAAATCGGAAAGACTAAAAATTGTATTGAGTTTGCATTTGGATTTGTTTTAATA
>NC_046665.1:86134505-86152338 GCF_010883055.1 Belonocnema kinseyi
GAGCTGTTATGGTATAGACCAGGGTGTAATATATGATTCAAGATGATAATTTAAATAAGCGTTTGTTGACAACAAGCAAATTAATGAATAAGCAGACGGAGTCAATGAATTAGTTTTTATACATTTCAAAAATTTGTACATTTTATTTGACTACCAGGCGTACCTATTTTCATAGAAATCAGTTGTTTCTCACGCATTTCAAAAGTTTCAAAAAGTAAAAGAAAAAATCCCAACTTTTCCAAAATTCACCATTTTTATCATCAGGGGAGAACCGATAAAATAGGTACTCGTATAGTGGATTAGTTTCGTAAAGACATCATTTTTTTGGAGTCAGTCAAAATTAGTTGTAATTTAATAAGTTATTATTAATATGTGGATGTGAACAGCAAATTTCCTAATTAAAATTAATTTTCATATTTATAGTTCCTGCATGGAACTATATATTGCGCAATGTTATGAATTCCAACGTTAAAAAATTAATGTAATCAAAATTGATAATTGTGTTAGTTAGAATAAAGCTTTAACTACTCGCGATATCATATTCTGGTTTTTAATATCTTATATTTAATGAGGAAAAAACTAAGAAGGATTTGGAAAATGGTAAACACAGGGGAATAGAGAAGAGATTATCAGTAAAAAACATAAACATCATAGACCTCTGCTGAATTCCCTATAATATTTTTTCGTGAGGGGAATTCGTTTAATTTTAAAAGCGGCAGCTCCCACGTCGATTATCTTTTAATCATAATCTTTTAATTTAAACTTTTCAATGCGGCACAAGTTGCGGGGAGGAGTTGCTGGCTTCGCTATTCATTTCCCCCGAGTTGGGTCGTCACTCGCAGCTAGAATTATTCCAGGCTTGTACATATGATATTTATATACCCTTATATCCTATATCGTCTAAGTAAGTAAAACTTGAGAACGTGTTGTATTTTTCAATGAACGGGTTGCCATTATATCTTGGGGATTCCGTGGACATACCGATCGATCAATCAATTGCTCTGGCGCCGGAGGGAAAAACGTGCTTGCAATGAATTTTCGTGAAAACGAATTGCGCTCTATTAAGCGCGTGCATCACTGACTCGGGTAATTAACACTCTTCAGTATGCTAATTAATGTTATCTATTTAAAAGCAGATACACGGAATAGGGAGTTTTTTTGTCAATCTAGAGCTTATTAATTACCGAAGACAGAATTACAAACTTAGCCCTTATTTTCTTCCTAACTTTAAAAAACACTTTTTTCACACCCCAACAAAAAAGTAGGAGTTCCGACGGACCAGACAAGTCAGTTGTTACATATTTTTGAGTCCCTAAATGCAAAGCCGTAGAAAGAATTTCAAAGTTAGCTCTTGTTTTCTTCCTAACCGAAAAATTCCATAACCTCAGAAAACACTTTTTTTGTACAGTTCACAGCCTAAAAAAAAAGAAAAGTAGGTGTTCCATAGGACCAGATTAGTCATTTAGGTCTCTGAATCCGAATCCGAAGTCGAATTTCCGAAGCTAGTTTTTGTTTTCTTCCTAACCTTAAAATTCCCTAACCTCAAAAAACACTTTTTTTTGTACATTTCCCAGCCTTAAAACAACAAAAAAGTAGGTGTTCCGACGGGCCAGACGAGTCAATTCTTAAAACGTTGAATAGCTGAATCTGATTCCACTTCGGATTCGGATTCAGCGACCCAAAATACGTCAGAATTAACTAAACTAGTCCGCGAAAACAGCAAATTTTTCATGTGGAGCTCTACAATGTAGGGAAAAAGTGTCTTTTTTTGTTGACGTTAGAGAGAAACAAAGAGATAAAATTGGAATTCCGACTTCGGATTCGAATTTAGCGACCTAAAATACACAATAGTTGACTAGTCTGGTCCGTCGGAACTTCAACTTTTGTGTGGCACTGTGTTATTACTAGCAGAAACCCTTATGGTTTCATTCTTCCATTGTACTTTTTTCCAAGGAGGCGAAATGAAGGTAGGAGAATGTAAAAGGAGGAGAGGAGGGAGAAGTTTTGAAAGATTCCACCTTTTTTATGAAAAATTATCTCAAAAGACGTTTTTTGAAATTTCATTTTTTTAACATTTTTTAAAAATAATTTCTTCCTTGGAAAATTTATGTACCAAAATTTTTTAAAACATTTTATTACGGCTTAATTAATACTTTAATATGTTACAAACCCCTTTTTTGGATAGCCGTTTAGCACGTACTTTGATAAATTGTTTTAAGTACATCGATTGTTCTAAATTCTAAATTTTAATTTATTTTGGTTAAAGCATCAACTATAGAAAATTAAAGGATTTCGAATATTTGAGAATAATTTCAAATATTTCGGGTGATATATGTCAAAGGTATTGATTATTATATGCGCCTTTAAAGAATTTTGTTAATTCCTTATTATTACCTGCATTAAATTTTTCATTCGAAATTCATCTTTTTGATTGGACATCAATTTTTGCAATTAAAAATATAACTATTCCACTTTTGGTGGTAAATTTATCTTTTATAGTTGAAACTAAAATTGTTTGGTTGGAACTTTATGTATTTTGTTAAAAATCGTATTTTATGATAGAAAATTAATCTTCTTAGTTGAAAATATAACTGTTTGGTTGACAATTTATGTATTTACTTCAAAATCATTCTTTTTTGTAGCATACAATAAATTTTTTGGTTAAAAGTGCAACCGTTTGCTTGAAAATTGAACTGTTTTTGATTTAAAATAAAAATATTGTTCAGTTGAAACATGAACTATTTCACCTTTTTTGTTAAAAATGTATCTTGTTAGGTTGAAAATTTGTTGTTTTTTTGTTGAAAAATTAATTTTTTAGCCCGAAAATTGAATAATTTTTTTGAAAATTCAACTGCTTAATTGAAAAATTAACGTTTATGTTGAAAATTTAACTGTTTTGAGGAAATTTTTTTGTTTGTAAAAATTAAGTTTTGTATTAAAAATTCATCTGTTACATTTTTTTTTAAATTCAACTATTTGGCTGAAAATTAGTAATTTATTGAAAAAGCTATCTTTTCTAATAGAAAAAGAATCTTCTAGGTTGAAAATTCAACTATTCGGTTAAAAATGTGTGCATTTTCTAAAACCTAATCTTTTTTACTAAGAAATTAATCTTCTTGGTTTTAAATTCAACTTTTTGGTTCAAAGTGGATCAATTTTGTTGAGAATTCGTCTTTTTGGTAGAAAATTAATTTTCCTTGGTTGAAAATTAATTTTCTTGTTTGAAAATTCAACTTTTTGGTTGAAAATTTAGCTATTTAGTTTAAAGTTTAATTGTTTCGTAAAAAGCTCATGTTTTTGGCTTGAAAATTAAACATTTTGTATGCATTTTTATATTGACCGAAAAATCTTTCTTGGGTGAAAATTCAGCCCTTACTGGAAATTGGTTTTATTAAAAAAAATTTTAATGCATTCCTTTTATTGGAATTTTCATATTTTGTGGTTGAAAATATAAGTGTTTGGTTGAAAATGAAACGGTTTTACTTGAGGATTAAACTATTTTGTAGAAAATTCATGTTTTTTTGTTAAAGTCAACTGTTTATTATTTAAAATAAAAATCTTTCCGTTGTTAAAGTGTCAACTGTTACATTATTAATTGAGATCTTTTTGGCAGTTTCAAATAATTTCCTAGAATTTCGGATGATTTTGAAAGATTTTATAGGGCCTATAGGATTTAATAATACTTTGAAAAGACTCCAAGGGATTTCCTAATATTTTAACATGGATTTCAAAGAATGTATTTACACAAAGAAAATGATTCAAACAAAAATATTAATTGGCTTTTAGTAAAAGAAATGTTTCTTTGGTTCAAAAAGATTTCTTTGGATTTGAGAAAATATACATATGTTTTGTTCAAGGAAATCGTTTTTCGTATTCCAATGAACATTGTTCTTGAATTTAAAATGATTTTCTTCAGTTTGAAGTTATTTTTAGTTATATGAAACAGATCACGTTAAAGAAACGTTTTCTTTGATTTAAGATAAATATTTTGTATATTAAGATTTCAAACTGACGTATACTAATAAGCAGTTAAACTGGTTGGCATGATAAAAAAAAAACACGCGATGAGTTAGCGAAAACATAGAGGTTTCAATCTCAACACAGTGAATGAATCAATTCAAAGATTATTATGATTAATTACTGTAAATTATTTATGACAGCTGGCCTAAAAAAAGAATCGAGTACCAGGAGGCTAGGTAGTCAATCGTACTCTACACCTGCCGTTGTTGCACACACTTTTCCCATTCTTTTATCGATTTCAGAGACACGACGTACTGCAAGGTTCAACGTCTTGTAACCCCTATAAAGTACAGCCGTGCATTGCCAAGTATCAACAAAACTTACGCGGCGGAAGCGAAAAAAAGTTCCATAGGAAGTGAGCCACAGGAAAAGAAACGAACGGGAAAAGCTGCCAGATAGGATTTCTAGATCTAGAGGGAAAAGGGATGATACGATTGTGTACTGTTTCAGAGGAGATGACATTCTTTCTTCGATTGGGAAAAAAAAGTTGCGCTGAGAGAACCTAATATCGAATTTCAAAGTTTGTTTTAGTTTTAAACTAATAAAAAAAAAAAATAAAAATAAAGTAAATCTGTACACTACCACCGGAAAATACATATCTACACGGCTAGCATGAACGTTACTTGAAATTACTGCTGGCTTTGAAACGTGATTGATAGTTAAAAAAAGCGAAACACTTTTTTAAAGAAACTTGGAAAGCTGATGCAATTTCACAGTGAGTGATCCTTGATAGAGATATTTTTGACTTTCTGAAGAAAATATACCACGTGAGAAGTTTTAAAGCAAAGTGCAAGAATTTCTAAAAATTTTGAATCTAGCAAACGTCTGAAATTTATACCACCCAGTCTTTAAAGCCTTATGTTCAATTCAAGGAGGTATGTTAAGCTGGCACAGCACTATCAAGTAATAGAGATGTAACTTATTTCATAATTTAGGGCCCATTAAGGACTAATTTGGGCCCGTGGTCCCAAATTTTTGGCTCATTTATTTGTTGTAAAAAATAGTGTTTGCGCCAGCTTAACGTTAAGCTGGCCGAACATTGCTGTAAAACGTGCTAAAAATCATTTCATGGAAAATTCACCTTATGCAATAATTTAGGGCTCATTTAGGGCTCTGGGAATATGATAATGAAAAATGAAAAAAATTGTTCAGACAATTTTTGTTTAAACAATTCTAG
The DNA here is from genome assembly GCF_010883055.1 of Belonocnema kinseyi. Lineage (NCBI taxonomy): Eukaryota > Metazoa > Arthropoda > Insecta > Hymenoptera > Cynipidae > Belonocnema > Belonocnema kinseyi. The sequence goes on from NC_046665.1 coordinate 86,139,703, forward strand.
TAAAAAAGAAGTAAACAATTTTATTCCATTACCCTATGTTAAGGCTCACTTAGGGCTCCATAAATATGATATTTGAATGAAACAAAAAATTGTTTAAACAATTACTGTATGATCAAATTTGCCAAAAAAATAAGCTGATAAGATTTCTAAGAGAGTTATCGTGTCTGATTTTTAAAACAGGATTTCAATTTTTTTATAAATAAACAAATATGAAGAAAAAAATGGAAAATTTTTCTATTTGATAAAAAAATTTCTATCCGAGCATTTGTCGACAAAAAAAATCGTTTTTTCAATGCCAGTCCTTTTAGTTCGGAACTTCATGACAACTTCAGCAGCATTCATAACTAGTTAATACATTTTTTAATTATTTAAAACAAATGCATCGACACGTCATTTGTCGAAAGAAAAATTCATTTTTTTATGACAAATTTTTTAATTGGGAACTTCATGATAATTTAAGAATAGATTCATTATTTATTCATCAAGTTTTTTCTATTATGAAGATCCCAATTGAAAAGTCAGACATCGAGAAAAAAAGATTTTTCTCGTCGATAGATGCCCCAATAACGAATTTGTTTCATAAAATTGTTTTAAAAAAATCATAAAATTGATCAATAGATTATAAATTTCTTTTGAAATTATCCTGAAGTTCATGATTAAAATAGTTGTCATCGATAAAAATGAATTTTTCTTTCGACAAGTGCCTTATCTATGCATTTGCTTCATGAAATTTGTTTATAAAATCATAAGATTTATCAACTAGTTATTCATATGGATGAAATTGTCATAAAGTTCCCAACTGAAAGAACTGGCTACTGAAAAAAAAATTCTGCCGAAAAATGCCCAAATATTTTATTTATTTATTAAATTTTGTCAAAAAAATAAGATTAATCAACAAATTATGCATTTTTCTAAAATTATCATAAAGTTCCTAATTAAAAAAAAAATTAAGTAGAAAAAAATTTTGTTTGTCGAAAAATGGCTGATTAATGAATTTGTTTATTGAATTTGATTATAATTTTGAGAATAATAATCTCAAAAAGAAATTTCTTTATCATTATATTCTTTTTATCGAAATTTCTTGCCATATAACTTAAAAACAGTTAAGTTATGGAAAATCGTAAGAAACGTTCTTTCAACAAATAATTTGTTTGTAACATTTTTTAAACGTTCATTATATAATATTGAAATACCCGTAGCTAATGTTACTCTATGAAACTTGGTAATTTTAACAATTTTCATGTTATTGACGAGCACCGGCAACATCAAATAAAAAATGGCCATTTTTTTCGTCATATTGATTTATTTATAAAAAAATTGAAAACTTATTTTAAAATCAGACTCGACAAATCTCTTAAAAATCTGATCAGCTTTTATTCAATTTTTTCCTCCCAATCGATTAATATGTATGGGCTGTACGTTATTTTGAACCAAAAAAGTAATTTTTTCCCCACAGTTCGACAGTAGGGTGGTTCAAAAACGCTTTTTTTCTTTAGAGGGCAGCGATTCCCCCAATCTCAATCGAAATCCGAAAAAAGAAATTCCCTAATTTTTATTATTTTTTTTATTTTTCGATTTCAAGAGGTGAATTTTTGGAATAACTTTTGAGGGTTTGAAAAAATGTGACGGGAAAGTATGGAGACCTGTTGAGAATTATCCAGCGAAGCATTTTATGTATCAAACATATGGGGTTGAAACTTCTAACAAACAATCACGAGTACCTGGAAACTACCCTCAAAACACAAACTGTCAATTGTTCTAGTGGAATATTTATTAACATTAGTTAATTCATATTCTATTATTTAAACAAATGAAATTTGTTTGAATAATTTCTTTTCGAATTTTTTTCAAATAAAAATTAGTACTGTGGGTTTAGTGGAATATTGATCAGTAATAATTAATTGCTGATTGATAATTAATTTATCAGTTATATTTAATTGATATTTTTTATTTAAAAACAGTTTTTTAAATAAAGTTAATCAAACGATGTTGATAAATATTCCACTAGACCAATAGTAATAATTTTTAAGGAAAAAAGAATTTTCCGACGAAATTGTTTAAACAAATTCCATTTGTTTAAATAATAAACAATGAATGAACGAATGCTAATAGATATTCCACTAGACTATTAGTAATAATTTTTAGAGGGGAAAACGAATTTTCGAGAAAAAAAATTATTTAAACAAACTTTATTTATTTAAATAATTAAAAATTAATTGACCAATGATCATAAATATTCTACTAGACCAATGTTAATAATTTTAAGTAAAAAAAGACGAGAATACATTGTTCAAAAGGTTGATTTTATGAAGAATTGATACTTTTTGTTTTAAGGGTAGTTTTCAGGTACTAAAAAATTATTCTAAAAACTCAAAAAAGTGATTTTCCCCATGCATTTTACATGGAAAACTTCAAGTCATAACTGGCACCTGTTAAAATATACAAATAAAAAATTAGGGAATTTCTTTTTTCGGATTTGGAATAAAATGGGGGGGGGGGATCGTTGCCCTCTAGCATGCAAAAAAATTTTGCCATGCATTTTTGGACCCCCCTAGTGCGACAGCCATCAGCTATTTCAGAAACACTTGGACATTTGTAGTCATATCTAGGGAACCGGGACAAATTTTTAAGTTTCATCTGCTTGATTTATCCACGTTTTTATCCACGTGATTTATTCTTTTCAAAAGATCAAAAATATGTCTATTTGGAGTCACTCGACGCTGAATTTTATTAATTTTCTAGAGGTTTTTAAAAAAAATGTCTCACTTTCTTTAACGATTAATCACGTTTCAATGTCAGCAGTGATTTTTAGTGCCGGTCACGCTAGCCGTATAGATAATCTCCAATGGTAGTGTACTTCAGTTTATATTTAAGATTCACGATAGGTAGCTGCCACATACTACGTGACGCTATTTTCAGTGAGTTTTGACTCACCTTTTTAGTCACCTTTGATTCACCTTGCGACAATTTGTGAAATTTCAGTGCCCCCTCCCCCCTCAAAATGTCATGTTTCACTGAAGTCTCCTATTTTTAAACACGAAGTATAAATTTAATTTTATATAACCATCAATTAAACAATGAATAATGAGTTTAAAATATTTAATATTAGTATGAGAATACTTTTAAATAATTCTGTAGACATTTTTTTCATTTGATTAAAACTTTAATTATTTTTCAAGAAAATTGTTTTTTTTTTTATTTGAAAATTACTTTTCTTACTGAAAATGAAACTATTCAATTTTTGGTAAAAATTGATCTTTTCTGGTGGAAAATTTATGTCTTTTGTTGAAAATGCGTATTTTTTGTAGTCCTATTTAAAAAGGTAATTGATTATTTAAAAATTCAATTAATTTGTAGTAAATTCCTTTATTTGTCTTGAAAATTCATATGTTTTTGAAAAAATCCACTGTTTTGTAGAAAAGTAGTTTTTTTTAAATTATTTTTTTCTTAAAGAAAATTGAACCATTCTCGTTTTGGTTAATAATTTTAATTTTTTAGTTGTAAAATTTAACTTTTTGGATAAAAATTGATGTAAGGCCGTAAATGAAAAGACATAGCTTAATACAAAAATCATTATTTGTTTAAAAAGGTATTTCAAGGATATAAAATGTTTTGAAAAAGTTTTCTTTAATTTCCAACGGCAATTTAAAAAATATTATAGTTAGAAGAAAAATAGACTATTTTCCAAAGACAATAATGATTAGAGATCTATACTATAGAAAAATGATTGCCCGAGCCCAAAGTTCAGATGGTAGATCGTATCGGTACTGGCATTGACCCTCCAGATAACAATCACCATCCTAATTCTAGGGTTCCAGCCCGGACTCCAGAAACATTCATCTACCTTCGTTAGATATACAACATGAAGTCAAATAAATTACATTTTTATTGTCTAGAGATCCTAGTACATTTATTTTAAGATAAGGTTAGTTTCTCCAAAAGACAGATGTTATAAAAAAAAATGAGGCGCACTTTCTTAAAATATTTGTTTAGTTTTTCTTTTGAAGCACCACTGAAATTGTACAGATTCTGACAAAAGATTTCAAGGTAGTTCCAAAATTCCTCACGGCAAAAAATACTAACTGTCTTGGGGAATCTTTTGTTTAAAATATGAAAACTGACTGCCTGGGAAGGCATCATGAAACCAAAAAAATCTTCTTCACAACGTTGACAGCAGGCTTCACAACCAAAATTATCTCAAAAAAAGGGAAAATAGGGTATTTTTTTCTCTTAAAATAAAGGAATAAATGATCTTTAATTCAATTATTGTAAGTACCATGAATACCATAAGATTTTTCAACAAAATAGTTAAGATTTTGACCAAATTGTCATTTTTTCAGCCTCGAAGATGAGTTTTCAACCAAACGCTTGACATTCCAAACAAAAAAGATGAAACATCAAACAAGAACAGTTCATTTAAACAAAATATTATTTTTAACAAAAAAGGTGACTTTCACCATAATCCATGTAACCTAATTGTAATCCGAAACTTTGAACTAATTTAAGTAATCCAAGTCATGAGCTTGTAGTCGAGAGTAATCCAGGTGATTCGGAATAATTTATATTGGTAGTCAATACAGTTTTCAATTTTCTTTTTGAATTTTTTTTTAAGTTTCGTATTTGAAAATTTAAATACTCCATTTTTTGCCGATAATTGATTTTCTAGTCATTTTTTGTTGCAAATTCAGATTTATGGTGGAAAATTCATTTTCTTTGCAAGAAGTTCATCACTTTTGTTAACAAGCAATTTACTGTTCAAAAATTCATATTTTCTAGGTTAATTTTAGTTATTTTGGTAAAAAAGTTAACTATATTGTTGAAAATTTTTTTTGTAAAAAATTAACTCTGTAAAAAGAAAATTCAACTATTTCATTTATTGTTAAAAAAAATTTTTATTTGAAAATTCAACTATTTTGTTGTGAGTTGATCTGCTTTGTAAAATATTTAGTTTGGTTGAAAATCCAACTTTTTTCTTGCAAATTAGTTTTTTCTTTTTTTTGCTAAAAATTTATTTTTTAAACTAAAAATTAAACTATTTCATTTTTCATGAAAAATTGTTTTTTTTTTAATTTTAGTTGAAAACTTATTTTTTGCTGAAAAATTAATCTTCTTGCTTAAGAATTCAACTATTTGGATGAATTTTCATGCATTATGTTAAAAAATCGTGTTTCTTGATAATGTATTTTATTGAAAATTAAAGAATTTTGTTAAAAAGTATTTTTTTATACTTAGATCAACTGTTTTGCTGAAAATTGGTCTTTTTGGTTGATGTTTCAGCCATTTTATTAAAAATTCATTGCTCCTTGAGAATTTATCTCTTTTGGCAAGAAATTTAACTATATTGCTAAACAAAATTGTTATTTTTGTTATTAAAAATGTATTTTTTAACTAGAAATTAAACTATTCTATTCATAGTGAAAAATTGATCTTTTTTAGTTAAAATTTAAATACTTACATGAAAATTCATATGTTAGAATTAAAATTGATATTTTCGATAGATTATTAATCTTCTTTGTAAAAAATTTAACTATTTTGTTGAAAATTAATCTAATTTATTGAAGAGGAAAAACTTTTGTCAAAAAATATCCTTTCTCGTCAAAAAACAAGCGCTTGTCTGAAAATTTGCCTTCTTGGTCTTGGGTTCACTATGATTGAAAATTAAAATATGTTTGTTTGAAATATTAACTATTACAATTTTTCTTGAGATATTATCTGTTTTAGGTAAATATTTGACAATGTTTTTGAAAAATCGTTGGTTTTTATTGAAAATTTATTTTTTAACTGAAAATTGAACTATTCAAGATTAAAATCCAACTTTCGTTTAAAATTGAAATGCTTTGTACAAAATTCGTTTCTTTTTCGGTTTAAATTTATTTTGTTCAACTAAAAATTTAACTATTTCATTTTTAAATGAAAAATGGATTTTTATGGAAATTTAACAATTTGGCTAAAAAGCAATCCATTTTTGTTGGAAATTCGCGTGAGACCATAGCTTAGGTGGAGTAATCAACTATGATTTTATGTAATAATCCAAAGTAATCTTTTGCAATCCGGTGTAATCTTAAGCAATCCAGAGTAATTATGTATATACAGGTAATCTAAGGTTTATCCGAATCAATCCAATGATCCTGATTCAATCCCTTGCGTTCGACCGCATTCTTAGGAGTCGTTTCCCCCTCACTGGGGTTCGAAATCCTTCCCAATGAGTTAAGTAATATTCTGGTATCGTCGACACGAGCTGATTTTTTTCCATTCGATTTATATTATATTTCTCAATCGTTCGAAAAAAAACCAAATCTCCCATTTTTTTTTTGGCAATTTCCAGTTATTACATGCGACCAAGCTTACAAGTATAAATTAACGATCTTTTCTTGTTATTCCAAGGATCGCCGGTTTCAAACATTTTGTGATTAATTAATACCTTTCTTTGGAATTAAATTCTCATCTATTAGGAGAAAAAAGTTATTTGAGAACCCTTAGGCTATTAATCACTAATTTCCTACAACCTAAAGTGACAATTCGTCACGACGCGGATTATAAGCCGACGCTCTTAATCGAATCAGCAAAGCTCCAGAACTTGAAGTTACGTCTATTACTCTGGGAAACTAAGCGAGAGGTGTTCGTCTTGAGCGTTAAATGCATCGCTCAGCTGAACCTATATTAGACTTCAAAGCCTAAAATGATCTCGAAATAAGGAAAATGAGTTGATTTTACCCGAAAATAGGGAAATATATTATTTTAAATCAAACTAATTCAGATTCCATATTAAACTATATGTAGGACGCTTTAAATTCCTAAGATTTCAAATAGAAATGTATTGCATTTACAACAAAAATGCGTTAATTTTGAAACCCGTCTTAACCATTTCCAATTGAAATACATAATATGGCGCAATATACTCGAATGAGTACCCGCGCACTGCGCCTTTCCGCTAACCAAAACCGTAAGGAAAGAAACCAAAAGTTTGGCGTAGTTGAACTTCCAACAAAATACATGAATTTTGAACCAAATGGTCAAATTTTTAAAGAGAGCAAAATTAAATTTCAACCAAAAATATTTTTATTTTGAATGAAAAACAAGTGCATTCAACGAAAAAAGAAATAATTTGAAACCAAAACATAATAATCATAAAGAAATAGTATTAAAGAAAAAGGTTTCATCCAAACTGTTGAATTAATAAGCCAAGAAGATTAATTTTCTGCAAAATAGTTAAATTTCGCACCCGACAATATGAGTTCAGCGAAACGGTAGATTTTCAACTAAATAGTTGAACTCTTTACCAAAATAGTGAAATTTTCAAACCAAATAGCATTTTTACGAAAGCTGGTGAATTTTCATTTAAAAGATGATACTGAGAATCGTTGATATTTCAACAAAATAATTAAATTTGTAACGAAATAGTCCCATTCCCAATCAAAAAGATGAATTTGCCACAAATAAGATCAATTTCCTACCAAAAAATACTAATTTTGTTCCAAATATATAATTTTTCAAATAAATAGTTGCATTTTCAACTAAAGAGGATGAATTTTCATATAAAAATGGATTATTTGCATTATCAGTTTAAAATCTTAATTTTCAACAACAGAAAAACGGATTCTTAACACAATAGTTCAATCTTGATGAAAAATGTGAAGCTTTAACAGAAAAAAAAATGAATTCTTAACAAAGAACTTAATTATTGAATCTATAACCAAATCAAACCTTTTCAAGAAAATAAATTAATTTTCAACCATACAGTTGAATTTTCAGTTTAAAATATTAACTTTAAACAAACAACAACTATTTTTAAGAAAATAGTGAAATTTTCAACAGAAGATATGAATATTCAACGAAAATGAAATCAAATTTTAACAAACTAGTTTAACTTTGAACCTAATAGTTGAATATTTAAAAAACTGAATTTTTAACAAAGAATGTAGTACTTGATATTTCTACTAATTTTTTTTTTTTGAATTTTTTAAGAAAAAATAATTTAAAGAAAAGAAAAATAATAAGGGAAAAAGTTAAAAAATGTTGAATGTTTAAACCAAAAAGATGAATTTTCAACAATATATTTGAATTTTCAACCAAAACAGATATCTTTTCAACAAAATACGATAATTTGCAACCAATATAGTTAGTTTTTTTAGTTACGAAAATTAATTAAAAAACGAACGAATTTTCAATAAAATAGTTGAATTTTCAACCAGAGATGAATCTTCAACCAACCAATATTATTTTTTAAGAAACGAATTTAACTTTTAAACAAATAGTTTATTATTGAAGCAAAAAAGATAAATTCACAAAAAAGTAGGCTATATTTCAACCAAAAATACTCATATTTAAAATAAGAAATAGCAGAATTAAAACAAAGAACGTAGCATTTTTAATAAAATAGTTTAATCTTCAAACAAAACAAAGTAATTAAAAAGTTAACAAATAAAATAGAACAAAGGTCTCAAAATGTTGAAATTTCAAGCCAAAAGATTAATTTTCTAAAAAAAGTCTAATTTTTCCTCTAAAATATGAGTTTCGAAAAAAAGTGAATTTTTAACCAAAACTGAATAATTATAAAAAAAATAATAATAAAGAAAAAATGTGTGATTCAAAATGTTTAATTTTAAAATCAAAACGATGAAGAAATTCAATTTTCAACAAAATAATTAAATTTGGATCCAAGTAGTTCAATTATCAATTTAAGGACTATTTATGAACAAAGACGAATTTTCAACGAAATGCATTAACTTTCAAATAAATAGTTATATTCTTTACTAAAAAAAAATACATTTTCATCCAAAAACGGAATATGTAAATTTAAAAAAAATAAAGAATTTTCAACAAAATTTAAATATATATATATATATATAAATATTGAACCAATGAAAATGAATGTTTAACCAATTTAATGCAACTTTTTACCGGTTTTTAATGAAGACAGATCAATTCTGAACCGAAAATATGATATTAGACTTTTCAATCCAAAATAATGAAGTTTCAACCAAAGATAACTGCATTCTATTATTTGTTTCTATTAATTCAATTCGCATTTAACCGAAAAAACGAGAAAAAGGCAGTTTCTTTCAAAATAGAAAAAAAAACGGAAATAAGAAAAATGGGGGAAAGTGTGTAAGGTCTGCTATATTCAACAAGGCTGCTTTGACTTCTTTGACAAATCCTATTTGTCCGTGATGCCCCGGAAGTTCAAAATAATAAAAGTTGAAAGAAGGGATTCCAAAGGCAGGGTCCAAAACTACCTGTGTGATTGTATCGAAAAAGCAGAAAATTAAATAGTAAAATGGTCGATGTATTGTAAAAAAGAGAACTGAAAATGGTATTTATAGGCTCTAGGCAGTCTAGGCTCTAGAGTCCAACTCTAAAGCTTATTGACTCGGAGATTTATACTGCCTCAGGAGAGTCAATACTGTTCATATAAAACGCTATAAAACACATAATGCTAATCACGTGAGTTCAGCAAAGTCTCAGACGTGCACGCGAATATAATCTATATAGATATCTATACTCGATGAGGTAAAAACACTTACAACGCGATATAAAAAAAAAAACTTTTTTAATATTGACGAAGACGGATTAGTCGCAAGAGGAAATGAAAAGAACTTTCTTCTGCAAACAATGCTCTTGAGAAAAGATATAATCATCGCACCCACTAAAATCAATGAAAATTTATTGAACACTTTTTCAGATGGAAATGCTCCCATGAAACGCAATATTATAGAAATATTAATAGAATATTCAATTGAACCTTTTTTTTATAGAAAAGATGTTAATTTTGCTGATGAGGTTTGAAATTATTATTATTATTATTTTTTTTTATGAGGTTAGTAGATCAGTATTATGATATGGACCAGTAAATCAACAAACTTAAATCTTTGAAATAATTTAATTGCAAAATTGTAAACATTCCAATTGAATATTTCAGCAACTGTCAAAAAATATTAAAATGTCCGACGCAGCAATATTGGCTCGGAATTTTTCTGTATGTAACGTTTCAAAAGAATTTGAGAAGTGGAAAATATTTTCGATTATTTTCTGGTCTATCTTAAACTTTGCTTTTTGAGCTAAATTGAACAAATGTTTATAAAAATAAATAAATATATGAAAGATCATCAGTTTAAAAAAATGTATGTTAGAAGTATGAAACAAATTGATCACAGAAAAAACAGAATATAAGCTTTACATCGATTTCCGACGAAAGATTCTCTGCAACAAAAATTAACTTCACACAGGATAAACTTTACACAAATATCGGTTAAACTTTCTTTTGTTTTTCCATGACAAACACATGTTTTTTGAAACACGCGAAGTTGGCTAAACAAAACTTTATCGCTCTAAAAAATTTCCTGCAACAAATTTTATTCTTACTTTTTTCTGTGATATTATAAAATGTCCTCATCACAGGCGTATGTTCTCTCTTTTGGTGTTTTTTTTACTATTTTTTCTGGTTTTTTCTTTCAGCATTTTTCCTTTCTGAAAAAAATTATATCTTTGCATCCTAAACAACCTTGTTAACTTCGCTCAATTTGACTGAGTTTTTAAAGGAATAGATGATGATTGTATGCACTGTATATTTCATAAATTACGTTATACTTACTTTTTATTTAGTTGACAATTTAATTATTCTATTGTAAATGCAACTATATGGTTAAAAAGACATTTTTTTATTAGAAACTCAACTTCCTTGTTAAATATTTATTTTTTTACTTGACATTTTATGCCTTTATTATTTTGTTGAAAATTAAACTGTTTTGATGGAAATTCATTTCATGTTTGATTTGAAAGAAATGTTTTTAACTGACAATTAAACTATTCCAATTTTGATTAGGTTTGTATTTTTTCCAGTAAAAAATTTCCCGATTTCGTTTGTTATCTTTTTTAGTTAAAAGTTCAAATATTGGATCGAAAATTTGTGTATTTTGTTGAAAATTCATCTTTTTTGGTAGAAATATAATCCTCATAATTGAAATTTTATTGTTTTTGGTTCAAAATGCAATTATTTAGTTAAAATATAAACTATTACATGCTTAATTGAGAAATCATCTTCTTTGACTAAAAATTCGATTATTTGACTTATAGTAGAACTATTTTGTAAAAAAGTAATTTTTTTATTAGGGACTTATAATTATAGTTAAAATTTCAAGTTTTTGCTTTTAAATTAACTTTTCTTATTGAAAAAAAATATTTTATCCATTCAATTTGAAAAGACACTTTTGATTGATTCAAATTCAGAGTGTACATATTTTCTTTTGATTGAGGATTCAACTACTTTGTTAAACGTTTTTTTGTTTTTGTTTTTAAATGTATTTTTAAACTGATAATTCAACACTTCGATCGAATATTTGTATTTTTAGGTAGTATTCAACTGTTTTTATTAAAAATTAAAACATTTTTTGGTTGAAATTTATCTTGTTTAACAGAAAATGCACTTTTTATTAAAAATTCAACTGCCATCTGACATTTTTTTCTTTAATTAAAAATGAAACAATTTAATTAAAAATTTCAGTTGTTTTAAAAATTCGTTTTTTGTGCTTGAAAGTTCAACTATCTGCTGGAAATTCATTTTTGTTGAATTGAATTGTCTTTGATTTAAAATAAAAATTAATTTGTTTTAGTTGAGGATTCAACTATTTCGTTAAAAATTCATTTTTTTAGTAGAAAATTCATTGCTTTACTGGAAAATTTAACTATTTTGTTCAAAATTATTTCAGTTTTAAATTAAATGCAATTAAACTAAAAGTTACGCTATTTGTTTGCGAAATCATGTATTATGTTGGAAATTCATCTTTTTTGTTGAATTTAACTGTTTTCGATTAGAAATAAAAATATTTTTTGATTGAAATGTCATCTAATGGGTTCAAAGTTTAACCACTTTGTTAAAATTTTTTGTTTCTGTTGAAGATTTATCTCTTCAGTTGAAAATTCGCTGTTTTATATATAAAATATATATTTTTAACTAGAAATTAAACTGTTTGATTAAATATTTACGTGTTTTAAGGAAAGTCGATCTTTTTTATTTGAATTCAACTGTTTATGGTTTAAAATTAAAATCTTTTTGGCTTGATAGTTCAACCATTTGTGGTTGCAGATGAACAGTTCTTGGTTGATGTTTAATCTTTTCGGTTCAAAAAATCACCCATTTTAATAAAAATTCATCTTCGAGGTTACAAAATTAAATTTTTCGCGAAATAAACCAATATTTCCAAAAAAATGCGAATGATCATAATAAAAATTCATACAGAAAACCACTGTTATGAATTTCTTTGTATTTCATTTCAAACAATGAAAATTTATATTGCGCCTTCATTTTTTTCGTGTCTCTTTTATTTGTTGCATCTCAAAACAATATCAGATTCGGTATTCTTTAAAAGATTGTAATTTTAGACTGAAATCTGAATAGTTGATATTGGGGCTAAGGCGACAGTGAGGCTAAGTCGACACTTTCTTTTTTAAAGAAAAATATAAAACGTGTTAACTTTATTATTATTATTACACCATTAAGCCATTTCTCTTTCGGGGTAGGCGTGACTCACTCGGCAAGGGAAAGGAGTAGTGTGTGGAAGAGATAGAGATTTTTCAGATTGATCCAGAATTCTCGTGCTATTTAAGTAAATAACACGTTCGTTCCGCAACACTGCTCCG
>NC_046665.1:86152438-86156085 GCF_010883055.1 Belonocnema kinseyi
CCTAGCATTCCAAACACCCAGTCTCCATTCGTCGCCTGAAACATGACCTTTAGATTTTTCGTGTGCATGCCTTTTGTCATTAAAAGTTCCAGTCCTTTCCGAAGCTATTTTGTAGTTTGTATTATTCATTGTTTAGATTATACGCCCAACTAGATTTTGCAATTAAAGGCAGGCCCTAATGTTCTATCTTTATCGACAGAGTGAATATGAATGTTGGGTTAAATTTTGTTTTTTGATGATTTTCAATGTTTTTTGGACCCCAATATACTAAATTGACGCGTGAGACTAAGTCAACACCGAGTACGTCATCGTTCCTAAATCATACATACATACATATATACAAACACGCATTTAAACATACAGACAGACAGACACCTTTGTAGAATCGTTTTTTTTTTACTAAGGGGGTCTCAAAACAAATACCATCTCATCATAGGATGAAAATGTAAAAAAATGTTGTTTAACAACCTATTAGATATTTTTAGATCGAGAATTTAGTTAGCTACAATAAAAAATGCGTCCTTTTCTTTCTTCAAAAATTATAGTCAACTGTCGACTTAGCCCCCGGGCGGGCCATGTCGACAGATAAAGCATCACACTTCAAAGTTAAAAGCAGCACTTTGTAACCAACTAAATTCGAGATCCAACAGTAACCAATACGTTTCTAAACAAATTTTGGTTTCAATTAAAAAAGACTTGAAAGAAATATATCAAATTAGCCGCACTTTCTCCTACATAATATTCTGAAAATTAATTTTAATTGACGTTGAAATGAGCCATAACGAGCTTGTCTGTGTAACAATGGAACTGCGATACTTTTCCATTCCAGTAAATCTTTTCTTGCCGCAAGTAATTTTCTTCTTACAGAGGGGCTAATTGCAGAATAAGAAACTTCGGTATTACCGTGGAACCGTAAACGATTCTTCCGAATGGCCGGAAATGCAAATTTCTGTATTCATGTCTGGCAAAGGTAGGAGCCGTAAATCTCAATAACGGCGAAACAAAATTTTAAAGCCTCTCCGTTTCACCGAGTCGGATCCGAGAATTTAGGAGATAGCTCAACAATTCTAAGGCGATTTTTCCCACAAGAAGAAGAAACGCGTGGTGTTCAACGTCAGAGGTGAAAAATGCTAGAATTATATCTGCATCGATAGAGAAGGCTTCTAAACAGTTTTATGGCGGTTGGTTGCAAAACGTCATTTTCGAAATTCCCTGACTTTTCCCTGATTTGGTCCTGACCCATTTTTCATTTTCTTTGGATACACGGAAAAATCAATTTCTGATCAAAACTTAGCGATTGAAATTTATTAATTAAATTATTTTAGCCAAAATAGATGACTTTCCTGCAATAAAATATAAATTTTTTATCCGAAAAGACTAATTTTTAGAACTAAAGTTGAATTTTTACTATATTTATATTGATTATTATTAATATGTATTATTATTTATATTGATATTAAACTTCAACAAAAAATAGTTGCACTTTCAATCAATTTTTTTAACAAAAAAAATTAAATCAATAAAAATTTAATTTTCAACCAAAAACTGGAACTTTCTACTTACCAAGATAAATTTATCAAAATAGTAGAATTTTGAAATTAAAAGGATTCAAATTCAGTCTAAAAAAAGTCAAATCTTTAACTCGCAAAGTTGAATTTTAAGAAAAATATGAATTCTCATCGAAATCTATAATAGTTTTAACAAAAAAAGAGAATTCTCAAAAAAATTAATTATCAACTAAGGGTTCAATTTACAACCAAATAATTACATTTTCAACATTTTCAATTACAATTTTTAAGCAAATTATTTAAGTAGTAAGCCAAAAATTTGAATTTTCAATCAAATATATGGAATTTCAAACCAATAATTAAAAATTCACCTAAAAAAGATAAAATTTCGACCAAAAATTAAAAAGTTAAATAAGTGAAAACATTAATTTAAAAAAAAAACAATTTTTAACAAAATAATCAAATTTCCAAACAAAGAGATCAATTTCCATCCAAACGATAAACCTTCAACCACCAACATCAATTTTTAACGAAGCAGTTCAATTTCTAACAAAAAAACACGACAAAACAAAAAGTTAAATTTTCAGTAAAAAATTAATTTTCAAAAACAACAAGAAACCGAAAATTTTTACCAAAAAAATTAAATCTTCAACCAAAGAAATGATTTCTCTAACAAAATGATCAATTTTCAAACAACAAAATAAATTTTTAACATAATAGTAAAATTTTTAAGTCAAAAGGATGTATTTTACTACAAAGCTGTTAAATTTCCAAACCAAAATGTTGAATTTATTACAAAAAAATTCTATTGCAAGTACTTGGTTAAAAGTTAAACTAGTTTGTGAAAAATTCAAATTTTTTAAAGATTAATTTCTTTGATTGGAAATTTAACTATTCCAGTTCCAGAAAATTAATCTTCCGGGTTAAAAAGTAATCTTTCGGGCTGAACTCTTTTGATGATAATTTGTTTATTTGGGGGTCGCTGAGAAATTTTGTTTAACTAAAAATAATACTATTCCACTTTCCTTCTGCAAATTAATTTTTTTATTGAGAATTGATCTGTTTTAATTAAAAATGGTAAGGATTCAATAATTTGGTGGAAAATAATTGAGTTCAAAAAGTTTAACAGTTTTGTAAATAATTCGTCCCATTGTTTTTAAAATTCGAACATTGTTTAGAAAATGATTGTCTTCTCTTGTTTGAAGATTTTGAAGATCTTTTTGTTTGAAGATTTAACTATTTGGTGCAAAATTAATCTTTTTAGCGGGAAATTAAAACTACTTGGTAGGAAGTTGAAATACTTAGTTAAAAATGTATGTTTTATTGGTTGTGGATTTATTTCCTTTGTTGAAAAGTTCCACTTTTAGGAAAAGAATCCTCTAGGTTAAAAAATCATCTATTGGGTTGAATTCTTTTGTTGAAAATTCGCATTCGTTTAAGATTCATTATTATGGTTCATAATACATCTTTTCCGTTAAAAATGTAACTATTTTGTTAAATATTAATTTTTTCGCTTATTTTAAAGTTAATGTTTTACTAACAATGTAACTATTCCACTTTTGGTTAAAAATTGATATTTTGTGGATGAAAATTCATGTAATTTGTTAAAAGTTTGTGTTTTTTGGTCGAAAATCAATCTTCTCGGGTAAAACTGAATCTTTTTTTTGTTAAAATTACATGTTTGGCTACAAATTACGTTATTTTAATGAAAATTTAACTTTTCGAACGTAACTTCGCTTTGCTGTTGTCCTTTTGGCTTTAAAATTGAACAATTTTGTTTAAAATTGATGTATTTTGTTGAAATTGCTTATTTTTTGTTAGTAAATTAACCTTCTTGCTGTAAGATTCATATTTTTGGTTGAAAATTTAACTATTTGGTTAAATAATAATCTTTTTTATAGAAAATAAATCTTCTTGGTTGAAAACATTAAAGCGTTATGAAACCCTGTTTACCCTCTCTTTTTGACAAAAACTTTAGTGTGCCGACTTAGGATCACTCTCACCTCTATATATATATATATATATCGACTTAAGATCTAAGAAATACCAGGTGTATACATATGAAACCGGTATTTTTTCAAGAAAAAAACACATTTATTTCAAGAGAATGATAACAAATATTTTATTCAAAGTATGCGC
>NC_046665.1:86156185-86163865 GCF_010883055.1 Belonocnema kinseyi
CGCCAATTAGCACAAATGGTAAGTTCCGACAGTGCCTACAAGTGTGCCTACTGGCCGCTAAATGGCAATACCGGTTTCATATGTATACACCTGGTATAACGTGCTTTTGAATTTACCATAATATTTACATTAATTTTATTTGAAAAAATATATTCCTCCATTATTAGCGAATTTTCGTGAAAATCACCCTCTACCATGTTTTGATAGAATTTTGGGCTATGTTACTTTTTGGGTGGGTGGGGTGAGGGAGAAAAAACTACTAATGTCGGTGACGATGGGCGGGGGGGGGGGATAACCTAAAAGTGGCAACGTAATTTATGGACGACCCCTAAGAGCCACCCTAATCTGCACCGATAGAGGTGCAGACTAGGGTGAAAGACCATTAGTAGCAGATGCCTAATAAACGTGCATAGAAAAAAGTTGTTTACGTAGCATAAACCCAAAATGATCTATAGATTCCGAAATCCAAGTTATGGATAAGAGGTGAAGAAATCGACCTTTGAAATTTTTGTCATTAGTCGAATGAGGGAATATTGTTTGGGGAATAGGGAAGTTTTGAACTTCGAGTTCGACTCCGGGAAACGTATTCAGTTCGAGGTGACAAGTCAAACTCGAAAGACAATGTTTGTTCAAGCGATCACTGTCACCGCAAAAAAGCGCAGTTAAAATCGTTAAATTCGTTAAAATATAGACAGCAACCTACATTCAAAATAGATTATGTCAAGCGTACCCTAATATATTTATAGTACCGTCATACCATATTCCCTGCGGGTCCCTTTCCTCGACTTCTCGCGGGGGTTCATATATCACTTTTATTTTTCACATCGATGCCGAAAGTGAAAACTGAAAGGTCGTCGAAAACTGAGTGCCTTGGCACAGTAGCGATGAATTCTTACAAATTAGGGAATTAGAGGTCGTTGAGAAAACACGTTATCAATTTTGGGCTATTTTCTACCACCCGTCGCCCCTCGTTGAGAACCGTAGTTTTTTCTTACGCTCCCAAGAATAATTGAAAAGATTAAAAATGTCAGAATCCACAGCCCAAAACAGGGGAAATAGAGTGGCTTTATACAAAAACAAGGGAATTAATTCTTTTTAATCAAATTAATGCAGATAACATATTAAATTCAATTTTGAAACGTATTAAATTTCTACAACTTCAAATCAAAATATTTTAAATTATCAACAAAATACTTGAATTTTAAACAAAAAAGTATTTTCTGTTAAAAGAGATTAATTTTTAATCCAAAATGACGAATTTTCTACCAAAAAAGCATGTTTAATTGAACAATTGCATTAACAACCAGATGCGCGAACTTTACAGCAAGAGACGAATTTTCAAAAAAATAGTTGAACTTTTTAATTCAAATTTTTAATTCAACAGTAGAATTTTCGAGTCAAAAAGACCATTTTCTTAAAAGGCAGTTGAATTTTTAACAAAAAGTTAATTTTTAACAAAAAAAAAGACGAATTTTTGAGCAAGAAAAGACTTTTTAATACAAAATGACGAATTTTTAACTAAGAAGTAGAATTTTTAACCAAATTACTTCCACAAAATAGTTGAATTAGACAAAAATAATTAAATGATCAATAAAATAGCTGAATTTTGTACCTGCAAAAATAAATGTTCAACCAAGTGGTAGAATTTTCAAATAAAAAGGATTGAAATTCAATACAAAAGGTTCGATTTTTTCAAAATGCTTGAATTTTCAACTAAAAATATTTTCTGTCAAAAGAGATAAATTTAAAAAAAAGCATTTTTAACCAAAAACTTGCATTAATAACCAGATATTTGAACTTTCAAAAATAAGAAATTATTTTCAATAAAATAATTGAACTTTCAACAAAATAATTGAGTTCTCGAGTCAAAAGACAAGTTTCTTGTAAAACTGATAAAATTTTAAACGAAAAAGTTCATTTTCAACCAAAAAAGACAATGACTTTTCAATTCGAAAGGACTTTAAATCCGTAAATGATAAATCTTTAAAATAAAAGTTAATGATGTGTGGAAAAAGATAAATTTCCAATCAAACAGATGAACGTTCAACTAAAAAAAAGTTTTGTACCAAAAATGGAATCGACGAATCTTTAGTTAAAAAATTACTTTTTAAATAAAAAAACAACTAATTTTCAACTAGTTTATTCATCACCCAAAAAGATGAATTTTCCACAAACAACATTAATTCTATATCTGACAAGATAAATTTTTAACAAAGTATTTCAACTTTCAGTCACATAATTTAATGTTCTACCACAACTAGAGGAAGGCATAACCAAATGATTGCATTTGGTGACAAAAAAAAATGTTTAACAAATTTGTGCAACTTTCAAATTAAATTTTCGACCAACTAGCAGACGTTTTAACCAGAGAGAATGAACTTTGTGACTAAAAATAATTGAATTTTCTTATTGAGTTCTATTAATATTCAGTTCTCATTCAAGAGTAAAAATGATGGAAATGGAATTGCCTTAAAAGTTTCTTGAAAACAGATTAAAAAAAGTTCTTTCACAAAGGAAAATATAAATTTCTCCACTATTTTTCAACTTTTTCGAACTTGTCATTGAAAGTGAGATGAGCATCAATGCAATTTAACAAACATAATTATTGAAACAAATTATTATTGTTCATAAGTATCTTCACCTAGAGTAATGTTAGACAGTTGTGGCTTTTTCTTAAATTTCTAACTTTTTTCTCAATTTTACTCAGAGAGATGATAATTGCAATTTAACAAAAAAAATTGTTTAAAACAATGTACTATTGTTCATAACTATCTTCTCTTAGAGTAATTCTAGAAGATTGCGGGGTTTTCTGAAATGTTCCGCTTTTCTTATACTTTTTAGTTAGGAATAAGTAAAAAAATATGATTATTGATATTGAATTATACAAATAGGTTTGTAGTAACTAATTCAAGGAAAATTTACACGTATTGTGATCCATATAAAAAATTGGAAGAATATTTCAAATATTTGTTTTATCTTAGAAAAATGTATTCACAAAAAAAGAAGAGATTGTTTAAAAAATGATCTTCCAAATGTTTATTTAATATTTGCGCATGCCTAAAAAGCTAAAGCAAAGTTAAATATTTCAAAAGACACCGCAAGCTTCTAAAAATTATCCAAGAGAAGATATTTATAAACAATGATAATTTGTTCAAGCAATTATTTCTGCTATATTGTATTAATTATTATCTCACCCTAAATGAAAAGTGGACAAAAAATTGAAAATTACAAAAAAACGCAACTATCTAATATTCATATAAGAGAGGATAGATATAAACAATAATAATGTTTTTAAAAGATGATGTTATTTATATAATTCAAATGTGATATCGTTAAAAAGTAGGCATAAAGTGGAAAATTTGTGGAAGAATGCAACTTTCAAGTATCATTCTAAGAAAAAATTATCATAAATAATAAGGGGTTTCAATAATTATTTCCGTTAAATTTAATTGATTATTTTCTCGCTCTAACTAGAAAGATGAAAGTAGGTTGAAAAGTTTGAAAAAAAACCCACTTTCTAATTCTTTTCTATGAGAAAAATAGTGAAAACAATAATAAATTGTTTAAAGAATTTTGTAAACTTCTCATTATCAGTACAAAGTAGTATTTTATTCAGTAAAACCAATGATTAAAAGAGCAAGTCAGAAAATCAATGCAATTCCTATTTATTGATTCCTAGAAGCTATATGTAGCCAATTACAAGGAACATGGATTTGTATCTCCAAGATTGTTGTGGGTTAAAATGAAAGTAGGAATCAGAAGATTATTTATTATAGCGTGCTACGGCAGCTACGCCTCAGTTAATGGTGATCCGAGCGAAGTAAAATCGCCATCTGAGACACTTTTTATGATACTATAAGTATTTACAGCCAGGGTGAAAGAATCATCTACTATAGGAGATATGAACGGATTGTTCGGCATCCAACGTCAAAGTAAAGAAAGGGGCTAGATAATTTTGAGGATCCAAGAACAAATGGTCACAGAATGGTCATTTTTTATAAATACATAGTTTAGGCATAAAATAATCTACACGTATACCAGGTGTAAAGGAGATAGCCCCAGTATAATTGACTTTTGTTGTTGCGGATGAAAGACAGCTATTGAAAGATACGAGGGTCATGAGGGGTTCTGAATGCAATACTGATCATTACCTTCTGTTCTCTCAAATAAATTTAGTTCAGGGATGGAGAAGAAAGAAAGACAATAAAATGAAGTAAACATAAATCAAAATTGAGAATTTACAGCAACCAAAAGTACGAATGGATTTTCAGAATAAGATAAACGAACGCATAGAAGAGACAACTTGGAAGGTGCTAATAGACAATAAAAATATAGAGAGCACATAGACTATGCTCTTGGATGTCATTGTCAGAAGCGCGACTGAAGTGTGTGGTACTGCGATTAAAGGAAGAATGTCTGGTGATGCTTGGTGGAATGATGAAATTCAGGCAGCTAACCAAGATAAAAAGCATATGAAAGAATATTGGAAATAGCAGGCTTTAGCGACGAGGAGAAAAATAGATTTGCAAATTATTACAGAATCAAAAGGAGAAAAGTTAAAATACTATTCAAGGAAAGTAAAGATAAAATCATAACAGAAGAAAAGAAGAAAATGCAAAACGACTTCGAAAGAAGCAAAAAATGTTTCAAAAATTGATGAAGGAAAATAAAAGTACAGAGTTCGTCGGCAAGATAAAAGTAAATAAGAAATTATATGCGGAATTAGAAACAAAAATAAAAAAGTAGGGCGCTTGGCACATGTCGCCCTAAGCCTGAGACGGGATGAGCCATTTAAATAAATGACTTACTATATGAGCGGCTGAAAGTAAAAACGGGACATACACAATTTGGGAGTAAAAATGGAACATAAACTTTTCGAAGTAAAAAGGGAACAAACAAATCTTCCGAGTAAAAACGGAACAAAATTTCTTCCGGTTAAAAATGCAACATTCTGATTTTCCAAGTAAAAACGGATCAAATGAGCGCGCGGCTGGAAGGAGGGAATGTACGCACAATTGTTAGATGGGGATAGAGGCTCGAACCGTGCCCAGCTTTGGATTATCATTTGATCAAGACTCAAGAGTCCCAAATCAAAAACAATAACAAAAAAGCAAAATACAATAGTTCACCAAAATAAATGATAATCACTATTCTGACTACAAATTTAATTAATCTAATTATTATTTTGATGGAAAAAATCGACACTTTTACTAACTGAAAATCAAAGTTTTTTGGAAATATAAATTGCAGTTACTCAGAGCGAAATATAAAAAAAGTGTGTAATGTGAACAAAATATGCGTAGCATAGTCTAACAAAGGATACGAATGATGAACGATATAAAAAAATGTTTAAAAAATCAATGTTGATATCTGAGAGTGTTTTTTAAACTTGCATTAGAAAAAGTATCACAGAAATATTGTATTTAGAAAAACCTCGAGAAGTAAAGTTACTCTGTATCGTAAAAAGAAGCTGTCTAAAGATGCGAAAATACAATAACGTGTATTCTGCAACAACTCGTATAAGCAAACGTACGACCGAGCTCCCTAAGCCATAGATTTTTTATTACATAATTTCCGATTTTCAAATTATTTCGTTATTTTTGTCTTCAAATATTTCTTTAACTAAAATCGGTCAAAAGGACTCCTTTCAAATAAACATACACGTAAGAAATTAGTCCGTGTAGGCGTCAAGCACACAACGCGTTTGTTTCAACAATTAAAAAATATGTTAAATTAAAAATTGTACTGTTCATCTTTATGAACGGTATCACTTATTCGAAAAATAATGCATCTTCAGGACTGACAGGAAAAAATTGTATCAATAAATAATAATTTTTAAGTAAACTGAAAATTAGTTTTAAAATACTTCGCCCTAAATGTGAAAAGAAACTTATCTCTTAACTCGAATCAGTGGAATTTTATTGTAAATCAGTGAGACATTTATATCTATCAGTTTTCGAGCACACTACAAGGTGGTTGGTTCTAGATAAAAATTTCACATAAATAATAATACATAAACAATAAATAGCAAATAATAAATCATCAAATACAGGTATAAAATTCACATTGTATAAGATTTCACAAAGATTTCAATAATTTCACAAATGTTACCAAATATTTCGCAAAAATTTGTAAGGATTTCAAAAAGATTTGACTGAAATTCCAATGATTTCTTAAAGATTTCAAAAATTTCAAAATGTTTGCAAATATTTTTGATAGGTTTTAAAGATTTTACAAGGGCTTCATTGGTTTCCCAAAAATTTCACAAAGACTTCAATTATTTCATAAAAATTTCCGATGTATTTCAAACATTGTACAAAGATTTCAAGAATCTCGCAACGATTTTAATAAATGCAGAAATATTTCGAAAATATTAAAAATATTGCGGAAACAAGTCTATTACAAATATTTCGCAAACATTTTGGATAGGTTTAAAATATTTTGCAAAGAAATCAGTGATTTCCCAAAGATTACAATCGTTTTACAAACATTAACAAATATTTCAGAAGTATTTCCAAAATTCCAAAGATTTCCAAAGATTTCAAAAAGATTTCAATGATTTCCCATAGATATCAAACTTTTCAAATAATTCGCAACGAGTTTGGAAACATTTGACAAAAAATTCAATAATTTCACAATTATTATAAAATATTTTTTAAACATTTCAAATATTTCGCAAAAAATTAGCAAAAATTTTCGAAAAATTAAAAAAATTTCGCAAATGCATGAATTAATTGCCAATTTCAAAGAAATTTAAAAGATTTCACAAAGATTTCTGATAGATTTAAAAGGTTTCACAAAGTCGTAAAGATTTGAGATTGATTTAAAAAAAGCAACAAAGACGTCAATGACTTTAAAAAATAAATGATTTTTCCAAGATTTTCAACAATTTCACAAAGATTTCAATATTTTCCCAAATAAATAATAAAGATTTTAAAAGTTTCGCAAAGATTTCGAATAGATTTGAAGTATTTTACAGACTGTAATGATTTCGCCAAGATTTCAACAATTTCAAAAATTAACCAAGTACTTCGAAATTATTTTCAAAGGATTTCAATTATTTTCTAAAGATTTATAATATTTCGCAAAGATTTCATCAAGATTTTAATTATTTTTACAAATATTACCGAATATTAAAAAAAATTTTCAAAGATTTCGGATAGGCTTAAAAGATTTCAGAAAGTGATAAATGATTTCCCAATGATACCACAAAAATTTCAATAGTATACAAATGATTAAAAAATATATTTAAAAGATTTCCACAAAGCTTTCGGATAGTTTAAAAAGATTTCACAAAGATTTAAATGATTTCCGTACGATTTGTAAAATTCGATTTCAGATGGGGCAAATCAATATTAAGACCCTCCCTGGGTGATTTCTGAGGACGGCAAAGACAACTTTTAAAAAACGTTTTCAGCATTAATGATTATTATACGGTGAAATTAAAGCCTTGAGGTATTTTAAAACTAATTTTCAGTTTTTTAAACAATTATTATTGTCTTAGAAAATTTTTTCCCCTGTTAATCCTGAAAATGTAACATTTTTCGAACGAATGATACCGTTAATGTAGGTTATAGGTTATTATTATTGCACCATTAAGCCATTTCCCTTTCGGGGTAGGCGTGACTCACTCGGCAGGGGAAAGGAGTAGTGTGTGGATGGGATAGAGATTTTTCAGAT
>NC_046665.1:86163965-86170650 GCF_010883055.1 Belonocnema kinseyi
ATTAGGGATTTCCCGCTTATTATGCGCATGAATCTCATGTCAATTGCGTTAATTTTACTCTTATCTTTTTCTTGATAAGTCCATGTCACGCTACCGTATAGTGTAATATTTTTTATTTAACATATTTTGAGAGTGTTAAAAAAACTCTTGCATGCTTCATTTTTTCCCCTAATAAGTAACTAAAATTGAGTTTTCCTGTAATTGATGACCCAATTAACGAACACTGAGAGTCACTTTTTTTACTGTTGAAAAGTTAGTACTTTTTTTACTTAATATTTTTATTTGAAGACAATTGGGAATTGGGGATCATTTAAATAACTACTAATCTCTAAATTATGGCTTTTTATGGGAAAGATGGAGAAAATGGTATCTTTTCAAATCTCCTACACAATGTCGTATTTCGCAAAAAGCTTAGTTAGAGTTTGAGGGTGATTTTTGGAGTATAAAAAAAACTTCTTGGATAACGTATTGAATTTCAAAATCAATGAGTCTTATTGCATGCTTTTCTTTTAATCGAATTTTCTTTGTTAATGAAACAAATAGAAACTCTTGGAATGCAAGACATGCATGCCATTTTTTAGGGAGCAAACTTGTTTTTTTGTATTGTTTTTTGTATGTTGTATACGTGCGTACAGATAAAGAGAGTCCTTTTCACCGGTTTTAGCTGAAGAAATATTTAAAGACAAAAATAACTTAATAATATTAAAATCGGAAATCGTGTAATGAAAAATATATGGTTCAGGGAGCTCGGCCATACGTTTTCTTATACGAATTGTTGCAAAATGCTACTTATGCAAAGTGTTACTTTTTCTAACGCAAATTTAAAAAAAACTGTCAGGCATCAACATTGATGTATAAAACATTTGTTTACATTGCTCATCATTTTTATCCTTTGCTGAACTACGTTATGCATATTTCTTTACCATTAGACAGTTTTTTTTTTTTTCATATTTCGCTTTGAGTAATTGTAATTTATATTTCCAAAAATCTTTGATTTTCAGTTAGTAAAAATTTAAATTTTTTCCATCAAAATAATAATTAGATTAATTAAATTTGTAATCAGAATAGCGGTTATCATTTATTTTTGTAAACTATTGTATTTTGCTGTTTTGTTTTTGTTTTTGATTTGGGACTCTTGAGTCTTGATCCAATGATAATCCAAAGCTGGGCACGGCTCGAGCCTCCATCCCCACCTAACAATTGTGCGTACATCCCCTTTCTCCAGCCGCGCGCTCGTTTGTTCCGTTTTTACTCGGAGAATCAGTATGTCGCATTTTTACCCGGAAGAAATTTTGTTCCGTTTTTATTCGGAAGATTTGCTCGTTTCCTTTTTACTCCTAAAAAATTATGTTCCATTTTTACTCCCAAATTTTATATGTCTCGTTTTTACTTTCAGCCGCTCATTTATTATTCATAAGTATCCATATTGTTATGTTAAGTGTGGTATAAAACGAAAAAACATGTTACAAATATTAAAAAAAAAGCTGACGGAACATTTAAAGCATTTAACGTTAAAATCATGCAATTCTTAATCTTAACTTCTACCGTAACTAACTCTGAAAACAGTAAATAGAAGAAAACGTTTTTATACGTTTCTACCATAATTTACATATTGCACAATCTGATATAATGAAATAAAATGTAAAATAAAATTTCCACCTACTTATCTTTTACAATTGTAAATAAATTTCTTGAAAACTTAAGGTTTAATAACTAAGCTAACTAAATAACCACTGGAAAAGCAACTAACATGTGATTTGGTGTTATTTTTGGATTTTCTAAACAAATGCAAAATAGCATAATGCAGGTATTATGCCTTCTACTTTCGTTTTTTCCAAATTTATTCAACATTATGCGAGAACTGAATTAAAATAATTTTGATCACGTTCTTCCTGATATTAGTACAAAGAACAATTACAAGAGAAATGATTACACAGGAGAAAATTGCGTGGCTGATCTTGCCCTCCATGTCCATCTCCCCCACCATACCTTAATGACGATTCGGAATAAAATATACAAAACACATATTTTCTTATCGAAAATACGTGTTAAGCTTCACGCAGCTCGCCGAATCTCTAAGTATAATTTTTTTTCAAACAAAAGAAAACTGCACTTATTTTTATGCGGAATTTAGCAGGTCAAGGGGCGATATGCATGAAAATTGAAAATAAAAATTTCCAATGCATTTTCCAACGACCCTAGTTTCTACTCACTCGAAGAACCTGGAAATGTAATTGTATTTTTTCTAAAGATAGGGACTTTTGACTGCTACTAGCAAACAATTTTCGTCGAGCTTATCCTTCGACTGGTCCCTAATCCTTCGCGATAAATGAAAGTTTGAAATGAAAAAATGAAATGTATTGCCAATTCGAGTTTTCCAGGACTTCTGGAAACCGAAGAAAAAATGCCAGAAAAACTTTCTAGCAGTAAAACACTCGTCGTGGCAGTCAATACCTGCTGAAAGTGGTGAGCCCTGCTCTACTGATTACAATAAAAAATACATTAATTCCTTTCAATTTCTGATACTAATTTTTGCACTGGCGTAGGACTTTAAAGTCGAGGCATTGAAAGTTAAGTTTTTGGCTCAAATTCCTGCGCTTTTTTTCTCGCCGAGTATTAAACCTTCAAAGCTAGGCGTTAGGACTTTTTGGCGTGACTTGAGTCATAATTTTTGTCAAGAACTTTGAGCGATTGCTTTTTTACGTCCAATTTCCAAATTCAAGACAATGATCTACACACATTATGGTGTAAATATTTAGAAGAATGTTATTTGTTTAAAGTTATTTTATCAAAAGATTAAATTAAAATCAAATTTACCAATTTTTTTCAGAATTGACATGATGACTCGCATGTCGGGAAGTGACATAATGGCTCACACGATGGGAAGTGACATGATGGCTCGCATGACGGGAAGTGGTATGAT
This sequence comes from Belonocnema kinseyi, assembly GCF_010883055.1. Taxonomy (NCBI): domain Eukaryota; kingdom Metazoa; phylum Arthropoda; class Insecta; order Hymenoptera; family Cynipidae; genus Belonocnema; species Belonocnema kinseyi. Next base: position 86,166,889 of record NC_046665.1, read on the forward strand.
GGGAAGTGACATGACGGAAAGTGGCATGACGGGAAGTGGCATGGTGGTGATAAGTGGCAGGAAGTGAGATAATGACTCACATGACGGGATGTTTTTGTTTCTGAATAAGTGACATTATTGGCTTTTTATTACACATTTTTCAATACACATATACCAATTATCGAATGTTTGTGAATATTTGATGAATCATGCATTTTTTGGTTGCAAGACCCCGAAAATGACATATACATCCAATGAACACGGGTATAAGCTTACGATTAAAAAAACAAAGTGTGAATCTAACGCTAATTTCAGGGTACCATTTCCTTGAAACCCAAATTAACCTTGGTAGCAAATATTTTTTGGTTAAAAAAAGAAAGCGGTACTCCGTTTATCTCTAAGTTAATTTAAATTAAAAATAGAGATGGCGAAATGGTTTAGGATATGAACGTATGAGTTTTTTGTTTAAATTATATGGTGTTGAGGTTATGAAAAAGAACAGTTGTGACACAAAAGAAAATATGTGAGGTAATTATTTGAGAATCTTGAAAATTCTTCCCCTCTTCCAAAGGAGATGGATTTTCGAATTTTGAGAACGACTAGTTTAAAGCATTTAAGGTAACTGATTCCAAAAAAAAATTTATATTGAACTCTTCAAAAATGTTTTCAAATATTTAACGGCACGAAAGGTTTAAAAAAAGTAATTATTGAAATAATTGTTTCGTATTTAAAAATATTTGGACCTTGAAGTTGGACTTTTTTCAGGGCGAAAGATGCAGCTGTTCGTAAATATGACCTTGCTGTATGATTTACGTTTACTTTAATTCACAGATGAAAACTTAACTCATGGAATCATATTCCGACAATCGATATCGAAGAAATGTTATTTGAGATTGAGAGAACTGGATAGATTTAAGATCGATTTATCCACCCCAGGAAATACAACTGGACCCACCAGGTCAGAAGTTCTTTTAAAAGGATTGGGATAGAAGTCGATTGGCATTTTCTTTCTCTTGCCTCTCTACAAAAGAATGAATCGGCATGGATAAGAGCTTATGATAAAATATTATATCTAGAGGATTTACAGAGAGCCCAATCTTCCTCTGCTCTAATACTTTATCTTCAATTGACAATGCGAGAAGGACTTCAGAAATATTTAAGCCTGTCAAGAACACTACTCGGTTTCATCAGAATCATAGCGCAATTCAGATTAATAAATAAATTCATAACTAGACTTATAATCAAGAAGAAAACCAGCAGTTTAAACGTTCATGGTTATTGTATCTACTGTCATGAGAATAGTTTTAACACAGAATCGGTATACCACCTTTTAGCCGAATGCCAATTTTTTAAAACAGTAAGATTTTCCTGTATAAGCGAAAATAAGGATGTGTGTGACATAAAGAATGCCTGGCTGGATATTCTAGATAACCCAGATAAAAATTCTTTGAAAAAATTGTTATGTTTGTTAGTAAGTTTTACGAATAAAAATTATAATCAATGAGATAGCTAACTTTTTTTTATTTACTTTCGTTGTAAGAACGGTTTATCTCCTCAGGCGTAATGCTTACCACTAACCTTTAATTTAAGTTTTTGTTTGTATTTATTAGAATAACAGTTAGTTTTGAAATTGAACTGTAACCGATCTGTACGAATCAGATGATCCTCAAAAACAAATAAGGCTCTACTACTACAGACTACAACAACGATGACAACGATGATAATTGAACACCATGCCGCCCCATGTCTGAGGCGGGATGAGCCAGGCATGAAGGCGGTATAAGCCTCTTAATTAAATGAATTATTATATATTATTTATAAGTTAGAACATTGTTAAGCTAGAGTCTCATAAAAAACATATTTCACACATATTTTTCAAACATTTTACGGACTATTTAAAGTATTTAACGTTAAAATGATGAAATCCTTAATCCTAACATTTACCGTAACAAACACTAAAATAAATAAATAACAATTTTTCGACTCACTCGTGTATATTGTCTCATCAGTAAAAGTAAAATTCTACAGTAAGGAAACTACGAAATACTAGACTGGTCTACTATACCGAGTGCTGCACTAAGAGATTAGTTTAATGCAAAGCAAGAGGGCCCATGTCGCCCCAGAACAGTGTTTCATTCCGCCCCATATGACAATTTCAAGTAAAATAAAAATTTCTCCTGTTTTTGTTTTACATTTATAACTGAATCTGTTGAAATCTTGGGGTTTAATAAATAAGTTATCTAAATAATCATTAGAAAACAACTAATGTGTGATTTTATGTGTGATTCTTGGATTTTCTAAACAAATGCAAAATAGCAGAATACAGGTCTTAACATTTTTACTTTCGTTTTTTTAAGATTTATTCAACATTAAGCGAAACATGGTTTAAAATAATTTTGATAACGTTCTTACTGATACCAGTACAAAGAACAGTTTGAAAAAAAATGATAGCCTACGAGAAAATTGCGTGACTCATCTTATCCCCCATGCCCATCTCCCCTCATCCCACCCTAATGAAGACGGAGTAAAATGTAGACGCATTTTTTCTTATCGAAAATACGTGTAGACTTCATGCACGTCACCGCATCTTTCGAGAGCGTGCTTCTTAATTTATTTAAAAATATAATATAAAATTAAATAACAGCGTTTTTTATTTTTAACCTGTTTTGTTAATAATGCGTTGTTCTTTGAAAATTAATTTTTCTACCTGAATCATTAAATACGTCATTTTTGGTTTAAAGCTCACATTTCTTAGTTAAAAATCAACTATTTTATTTAAAATTCTTTTATTTTGTTAAAATTTCATCTTTTTGGTAGAAAATGATTATTCTTGATGGAAAATTCATCTTTTTGTTTAAGAATTTAACTAATTAGTTAGAAATTAATATTTCTTGTTGAAAATTCAACTAATTAGTTCTTAAACTATCTTGTTAAAATTCATATTTTTTCAGACTTACCATTTTGGTAAAAAATTTAAATGTTTTGTTGCCATCGTTTTTTGTTATAAAATAATTTTTTTATCTGAAAGCTGAACTGTTCCATTTCCAGTTGCAAATGTACATATTTTTGTTGAAAAACAGCCTGGGTTAAAAAAAGGTTTAAATAGTTATTCTGACTTATTTGAGAGAAAAATATACAAAATTTAAGTTCTAGATTGTAGTTAAGAAACAGAGATCTAATTTAAAACCACAAAAGAATCAGTAAACTCAAAAGCTCCAGTAAACTTTCAGACGTTGTTACAAATTTACAACATAAGCACAAAAATATTATCTTTGTCAAAGAAGACAAAGGTAATATTTTAGTAGCTGCAAATTCAGATGATCAGAAAACAACTATTGATAACTTTTTATAAAACAAGACTTTATACAAAAGCGTAAATACCAGTTCAGTTCCAAGTTCAGAAGATAAATACACCGATATTATTTTAAAATAGGAAAAAAAAACATAGATAAACGAACAATTAGCACATCGATTGAAGAATCATGGCAGGTTTGTTGCAAAACCATATGCTCTCTCAAAAGTTCACAAACACGAATTAAAATGGAGATTGTCTCTACTATTGGTTCTACAACATAAAACTTACCAAAATATTTATCAAAAGTATCGAAACTAGTATCTGGTAGAACTGATACTTTCATTAAAGATAGCTGAAGTTTTGAAGAAAAAATCAAAAACATAAATGTATCAATTGTGGGTCCGGATGCAATAAGGGCACATAAAATTTTTTCGTGCGAAAACGAAGTCCCCTGGAGGCTTTAGAAAAAATTTTCGAATTTTAATTTT
>NC_046665.1:86170750-86192773 GCF_010883055.1 Belonocnema kinseyi
AATCTTTGTTTCTGTTATTTTCATTACCCTACGAATAACTATTTTTGAATATATTTTACTTACAGTGCTTAATAAGCTAATCCCTCTGTAATTATTGCACTCCCCTTTATCTCCCTTTCTCTTGTATATTGGTACGATAATCGCTTCCATCCAATCGTCTGGGACGTCTCCCATCTCGAAACATAAATTTATCAATTCGCAAACTCTATGTGGTATACACTCGCCACCGTGTTTAAGCATTTCAGCGTTAATACCGTCTACCCCGGCAGCCTTACCGTTTTTCATGTTCTTAATTATATCCCTAACCTCAGTGACACAGACTTTTTCAATTGAGTTTTCCAACGCATCGTGTTCAACATCGCAGTTGTGGTGTCCTATAGCTTCATCTCCGAATTGTCTCCTAAAATAGTCTCTGAAAGCCTCTAGTATTCCATCTGCAATAGTTTTTAATAATACCGTTCTCTCATTCAATCAAAGATACTACGAACAAATTTCAGGTGGCCCTATGTGATCAGCATTATTTCCAATTGCAGCTAATTTTGTTTTACAAAATATTTAAAATAAAACTTGATCAAAACTTTGTCTTAAACCACTTTTGTTTGAACGGTACGTAGATGAAATTTTTGTTAGAGATTCTACGAAAAAAATAAAATAAATAATTAACACTTTTAACAGCAGAAAAGAATCTCTACAATTAACTCATGAAATAGAAAATAATTACACTCTTAATTACTTAAATTTATATATTTAAACAACTTTAAATGGAGATTTAATTACAAACTGATTTCAAAAAGCTGCTTGGTCAGGTCAATATTTAAATTATAACTCTCATTGTGAATTTAGTTTAAAAATTGGATTAATAAAACGACTAATCGATATATGCATAAAATTAAGCGATATCGCATTTAAAAAACATAATTGAGATTAATTAAAAATCACTTTACAACAAAATACCTACCAAGTACCCTTAATAGAAAGTGTTATTAAAGAAAGAGTAGACGGAATTCAAAATGGCTTAAAGAATAAAAAAATGACTGGAAAATTACAAAAAAAACTGATTTACGTGTTTCATTACCTCTTGTATATAACTTTTGAAAAAGTTCGATATTAATGTATATTTTAGCAATGCTAATAAATTTCGAATATTATATCAATAAAAAAATTGTGAAAAAATTGAAAATATCTCTAATATAGTTTACTTAATAAAATGTAAATTAGATTAAAGTTAAATTATATTAAATGCAGATTAAAAGCCAGAGTAGCTGAACATAAAAGGGATTACACGATTGGCAAATTAAATACTGGTTGGTCACAACCCTCTTGGAACTTTGATAATCTGATTGATTTTGACTTAAATAAATATAAAAATATTAGCTAGAGATAATAGTTCATCCTGAGAAAAATTTTTAAACAATTTTTATAAAAATACATACTAATATTTCTATTAATTTAAAAACAGATAACCGAAATGTAAGTCAGTACTATTGTAGCATCACCAATTAATTATTTAAATTCCTTCTACTTTAGCGCGCTTCTCTCATCTTGGCTTGACAACACCTATTGTTACATTAGAGGAACTAATTCAATCTTAGAAATTGTTTTTGTCTTTTCTGTCACTTAATGTCCATCGTCACAACTGTAATTTAATCTCCTTTTTTCAAAAAATGTAACCAAAAATTGGGAACTTCTCCAATATTTTTGAAGTTTCCATAAAATATGACACATTTAAAACTAGGTTGACTTACCTAAAGAAGGCTATCAGGATATCCGAAATAACGTTTTTATATACCAAGATCATTAAAATTTGACTTTTGATTAATAACCTTGAGTTTTTACGGCTTTTATTTATTCAAATGGATCGTAAGACAAAATAAGAAGAAATGTGGTTCTTGTTTTTATGACTTGAACGGTCGAAGAAAGTTGGACTTCTGCATTTCTTTTTTTCAAATTTTTCTGAAGTATTTTTACTGAAGAAACCTTTTTCCGATTTTTTAAATTTAGCAGTTTAAAAAGACTACCTGCTCCGGCAGGTACGGATATGAAATTTTTCTTTCAATTATTTACCATCAAAACCTATGAAATTTATGGTTTAGATTTTGAGTAAGGACGTTTTTTATTTTTTGTCCCATAAAAACGTTGCAAACTTAGGTTGTAAGAAAAGGACATTAAAAGAACGATCGTGACATAGTACTTGGGGGTAATTATTATTAGTAAATAACTTTGAGTATTTTTTGAACCACCCCCTACATAATCGAAGTAATTTCCTCTTGTGTCTTTTTATATCAAACATTGCAATCTTCATCTAATCAATCAATACATCTCCACCTCGGCGGCCATTTGGCAGCGAGATTGCTATAAAAGGCGAAGCTAAGCGGCTGAAAATTTAAAAGTGGATTTAAAAAATATACTGAAAATTCAAGGAAAAACGTGAATTTAGGATGAAATTTAATATTTCACCGAGCTCACGCCATTGTTGGACTAGACTTTCCTTACAGTCAGTCTACTTCAAGTCGACCACTTTATAGTTTTTGCGGTTGAGATATTAATACCGCTCTTAGTTCGCTGTGCCTAAATGGGTATGATGAAACAATGGTTCAAACAATCGCTACACAATGCTGCTCGCCAGGTTGCCCATTATCGGCACTTCCACCTTTCTGCTGGTAAGTGTATTCCTATTTAGCCATTTTTCTAAAATGTTTCACTAGTAAACCCCAAATTTTTTTTCAGCTACAGTCTTAGATCAAACTCTTTCTGTTTACTACTCACCGAGAAAAAATCGCCGAATTTTGAGTCAAAGACAAAAACATTCTTAAGCTTTTGACACAAAGCCGCTGAATCAAAAAGCTTCGTTCAAGCTAGACTTCAGTTTTACATATCTATCCAGAGCCGAGATCAACCTTTTTCACATGTTTAGCTTTACTAATTACAATAATTAATTAATTAAAAATTGTCATTTGTAAAGTACTTGTTGAAGGATACTCATGAGTTTTTTTCAATTTCTAATACCAATTTTTTTACTGGTTGAGGAATTCAAAGTCAAGGCATTGCAATTGGAGACTTATTTCTCCTATGCTTTCACACATTTTCTGTCACAGGAAAGACAAAACATGTTGGGTAACAAGCTTTGACTCGAAATTCTGCGATTATTTCTTTTCGAAGTAAACCTTTAAAGCTAGGCGTCAGGACTTTTTGTCTTAACTTTAGTCATAATTTTTTTTAAAAACGTTGAGCCACTACTTTTTTACGTCCAATTCTTAAATGCCTGCACTGGATTTAGAAATTATATATACATAAGTAAATCGTTCTACTTTTACTGATTTAGTCTACACATTATGGTGTAAAGAATTTGAAGAATGTTATATTTTAAAATTTTCTTTATCCAAAAATTAAATTGAAATTAAATTGACAAATTTTTTATTTAAAAAAAAGTAACATGATGGGTCGCATGATGGAAAGAGATATGATGTTTCGCATGACGGAAAGTGACATGGCACGAAGTGGCATGACGGGAAGTGACATGGCTCACCTGATGGGATTCATGTAAGGATGGTGGATTTTTCATTAAAAAAATACAGTGTGAATCTAGCCCTAACTTCAGGGTATCATTATCCTGCCACGAAAATGAACATTAGTAGTGAAAGTAACTCTGCATCAAGGTACCGTTTCCTCGGACTTAGGGTACCAAACGTCATCTACTGTGAATTACTTTTATAGTTTTGCTTCAAAAACAATACACAGTAGATTCGTAGCCGAAGTCAGAGCGAGATGGCACCATATCTTGATATTAGGTGTAACAATATTTATCCCAGAGTTTTTACATTGTTTGTAGTGTAGTATAAAGTACAACACACATATATAATTTACGTGTTGAACTGTACTAAAAATAAAAATATTTAAAACATATGGATGTATTACGTGTAAATATTTTTAAACGTGAAAAAGAAAGCAGTAATCTGTTAAGCTGTAAGTTGATTTGAAAATTCCCTTACTTGGTTGAAAGTTAAACTACTTTATTAAAAATTCATCTTTCTCGTTGGAAATTCAACTTTTTAGATAAAAATGGTACTATTTCATTGAAAATTCGTTTTTATTTCTTGTTCAAAATTAACTTTAATAACTAAAAATCGGACTGTTCTATGTTTTCTTAAAAATGAATATTTTTAGTTGATAATTAAACTATTTTGTTGAATGTTTAACTCTTTCGTTAAAAATTCATTTTTCTATTGAAGATCTATCATTTTAGTTGAAAATTCGTATTTTATGCTTCAATTAAAATTCTTTTTTTATATCAAATTAATGTTGACGCTGATGACTGAATTAAACTCATTTAACTATTTACTATTTACTATTAACTGAATATTTCTCCGGTTGTTGATCCAGGGTTGATGATAATTACAATTTAAGTTAAATATATTTTCGCTAACTGAGGCGAACCTGAAGGGTCTTCAGGGAATGTACCAGATTGTCACGTAACCAATTCTATTAAGCGAAATTGCTTATAAAATAATAATTCTAATTAATTTTTCGTGCCAGCACAGAACAAAACAGAAGATAAACTTTACATCGATTTCCGATGAAAGATTTGCTGCAAAAAAAATTAAACAATCTGAACGTCTATCTGGTATGGAAAATTAATTTAAATTGTGACTTTATGAGTAAGTTCGTTAAAAAGAAATGGTCACGTGACGATGTGGCACATGCCCTTAAGTGAGAGTGCGTAATGCGTATACCTGTCATTGTATAAGAATAAGGACTTGGTTCTCAATATGTTTGAAAATTTCATCTGGAAAGTAATAAACATAAATAAATAATAAAAGAGATCGATAATCGATAGATAATTACATGAATAATACGATTAGTAATTTATAGATGTAAGATAGGCATACATAGAATGCATGTTAGAGATAACAAGCAGAAAGTAAACTATTTCTAGATTTAAATAATTTGTAAGATTAGTCAGTATCAATCGGCAAGAGAGACCAATTTTTTACGGTGCGTTTATACTCACCATTTACAGTTTTTAGGGTTATTACTAGGATAACACCATTTCATCTCGGATGTGTGGCTATAACACAGCTAAGTGCCTATCGCATGGGAGGAAAATTATCATCCTAGAATTTTTACAAGTTCAATGGGAACATTTGTAGTGAAACCCTTATGTAACTTTTTGCGGACAGTTAACTCGTATGATACTCTTTGTTCCACCGAGTCCAAAAGTCTTGTTTCATTTTTTGGACTTGCTGCCAAGACGAAAGTCGCCTAGACGGAATATCCTCCAAATCATATTCTTGCACATCCGTAAGATACCTTCTATTTCGGTAGCAAGCGTTATCAGAATAAAGATCGGAATTTTTTCCATCTGTATAGAAAAGGCGGCTTGCACAAGCTAAAAAAACTTCAGTAGTCAAATCACCGACAACTTCTATGAGACAGACTTGATAGCGAAACACTCAAAAACAGCAACTTAGATTTTTACCTTGTTTCGATTTTGATATTTCTTTTCCTTTATATAAAAAGGACCACAATAATCTACTCCTGAGAGAAGGAAAGCTCTTTTGAATATTATCAGATTTTTCGGAAGATCATTCATCATGTAAGTAGGAACTTGCGGTTTCGCGCGACAAATTATGCATTTTCTGATTACATTTTTGACTGTGTTTTTTTTTCGTTTATGATTCAAAAAGAATCTCAAGTAGCATTGAGCGTCGCTCAAAAGCCAGCATAAACTCATTTTATGTGTCGATAGCGACTGATAAGCGTTGTAATATTATGATTCTGAGGTAACAGAGTTAAAGGCTTTTGTGATTAGTTAAGATCCGATTTTTCAATCTGCCTCCAACTCTAAGAATACCTTCAAAATCTAAGAAAGGCCTAAACGGAGCTCGGGCTTGCAACACTCAATGTTTATGAAACGTTCACAGTAAGCTATCAAGCGCATTAGTTCAGTAAAGGATTGTGTGTTTTCCAAAAGAGAAGTAGCGATTGTGAAAGGTTGCATAAAAGGAATGTGATTTTCCTTAAAATAGACATTTTTTTATGTCAAACTTGGAAGTGGAAGTCGTGCTGGAATAGGACCCACCCTGTAGACCCCAAAGGTTGCGTTACTTTCTATTCGTCCTTCCTTACGGCCAGAGTCTATGTAACTCACCTTTTTAAATAAAGAAACTACATGAATATACAGACCCATTGCAGATAGTGGAATTACTTGTTTATTGTTACTTAAGATCCCTAGAACATCACATAAAATTTGGCGATCCATGTCAGAATCCCTTTGAATCGATACGTTATTCTTTCAGGATTTTAAAGAATCTAATTCCTACGAAAATTAAAATGTGATTAAGTTTTTTTTTAAATTTAACCATTCCACTGCCACCCTTCATTGGCACGAAATAATTAGAGGAGGCCTGTCCAGAGAGGGGAGTTCGACTTAAACACATGTTTTAGCTATGAGAATCGTCATAACTGCACGAAAAACGATTTTGGACCTTAACCCCACCACCAACCTCCACTCGCTGCCGGAAAGGCTTCGTGGTTGTTTGTGGCGCGTGCGACGTGACGCAAATTGCAGAATTCAGTACCGCAGATAAGTTTTGAAGTTGGTGCTTTAGGGAGACTAATTTAAAATGCAGTATTTTTATTTTAATGCGGTAAATGTAAGATGCAACTCGAACGAAAGAGAAATGCTGACTGATATCCTGAGCTTGAAAAATTATATCTTTTTTCGACAGTAATATGATTTTCTCAATATTGCAACAATTTCAAAATATAAATAGTTGATATATGATTACATTTTACTTTACAATAATAAATAAAGGAAATTTATAAGCGCCATAACTTTCAATAGGTATGTTGCAAGATCCCGATTTCAAATAATTTTGACAATTTCTTTGTAAAGTATGAGATAATGTTTAAAAAATGTTGAAATCATTGCCCTTCAATATTTATAAAAGTTTACACATTGAATGTGAATTAATTAAAATATAATAATATAGTATAGAGAATGCTATTGTCTCTTTTATTTCTAATTATAAGTAATTTATTTCCAACTTTCTTCAAACAAAATATGATGTACTTTCCCTATTTGTAAGACTGATGCATTCTTAATTGCTAATATATTAATTAATTAAATTCCAAATTACTTTATTTTATTTTTAAATAAGTCGCCCTAAGACACCTTCCGAAATACTATGTTTCTACAGCATTGGATACCTCTCATCCATTTCAGAAACCGACCATAGCCGAAGCTGAGTAGAGAGACTGGTGGTAGAACTCAAACATCTGTGGATTGAGTCGAACTACACTCTCTGGACAGGCCTGACTTAGAGCATACAAAGATTTCGAAATCTTTAGCCAAAAGAGAGCAGGTAAGTAGTCTGAATTAAATAGGGCTACCAGTGACTCTTAAGAAAGGAGATACGTCACTCCCCAAAGAAGACACCGCTGGAATTCAAGAATTTCCCTGCCAGCTGCGAAAGATAAAAAAAAACCTGCATGCATCCAATGCCAGCATTCTGCCTCGCACCCTGTCAGCGGTTTTCAATGGCACCAGCGACGTTCAACATATTGCGGAAGTTAGTTGACAACGCTTCAAGTAAGAACTAACACTCAACTTGTTTCTTTAATAAACGTCAGGTGAAACAATGATTTCATTGTACAAGTAAGAAGCAATACACGTCTTCTTTCTTTAGTAGAAGCCGTGTGAAACAGTGATTTGATTTTAAAAGTTAGAAGTGATATTGGGTTGCTTTTTTCAAAAAACCTTACAAAATCGACATCAACATCGCGACATACACACTCGATATATCCGAACGATTAAAGCTTATACGCTTACACACAAATAATAGGTAAACATTAACCAAAATTAGCACTATTGATGTGTTAAAAAAACTTAACGGAAAGTCTGGTGGAGGAACTAGAGGGAAGAGAAGAAAGTGAAATTTTAACCATAATGAACAAGAATATTCAGAAAACCATCCTAAACCCGATGCGAATGATATTGAACAGGCTATCGTAGATGGAAGAGGATATAAAACAATTAAATTTAGAAAATAGTAGAATAGCAAAAGTAGTAGCTACTGTATAGCCAAACATAATAATTTTATCGAGTTCAAAGACGGATTCATACGCGAACAAGCACTTTGCGAGAATGAAAATAATGATGAAAGTAACTATTTCGAATCCTTGAACAAGAGAAACCGCAGGGTAGATCGAAGCACAACTTTAAATAGACATCGCACTCCCGCACGCCAGCGAAATGCAACAACAGATGAACATCACAAGGAGTAAAGCAAGCCCCTATTTATCCAGAGGATCTATTTGAATTTAAAATCTTAGATTCAGACCACAATTTAACGAATTAAATTATGCACTTCAAAACGAGCATCCATATAGTACAATTAGATAATCAGCTTTACAGGTGGAGGAAAAATGAGCTTTTAAGAAATATATAATGAATCTGAAAGAAGAGATAGCAACCAAAGTGAGTCGGATGAATCCCACTACGCTAAATCAAGCTCAGCAGGAAGCTCTAGAGCCCGAAGTCTGGTTCAAAAACCAAAAGCACAAAACCCTGTAAGAGCAAAAACTCTAAAAAGCCTGCCGCAAAAGAATAAATACATCAGCAATGTCCCAGCTCCCGAAGTCGTCGAACTCTAATTTAAATGAATATCTCTTGTTAAATAATCCTCCAAACCCCTCAATGCCTTTACAGCAGAGTTTATAGTCATTCTGCAGGTACTCTTAAAAATGTGGGTCACCAGGAAACATAGTGCTATAAGAAAATGCGAAATTTACAAGAAGAACAAGTTACGACCCGACGACCGAATCGAGAGAAACAACTCTAAGTAGAAAACCTGAACAAAGATTATTTCGAGGAGAGCGAAGAAAACGAATAGGAGACACTGAACACAGAGTTTCTGCAATCTCTAGAGGGCTCTATTCAATTAGAGGACAACTGCATGGAACTGGGGGATTGGTAGAGTTATAAATTAACAGTAGAGCCTCTTTAAACTTCATTAAGATTAAAATGCTCACGGAACATCAGCCAGACGGAAGAACGCACCCTACTTAATTTTCAGGGCAAGGAAAATACCTATGTAATTATTCCTAACGATTTTCCATTAGCAGAAGATGGAAGTATGGGAACTGCATTTTTGTATTTTCAACAATTTAATTTATCCAACGAGACTCTTCAGCTAGACAGTAAATCACACCTTGTAGAGAGTAACAGAATCGCGATACCGCGAAATTGTGTAACAATGATCACTATAGAGTCAAGTAGAGAACAAAGACATGTACTTATTAAAAATAACTCTTACGTTCCTAATTCCATTTAAGGGATCGACGATTCACGAATTCTCATTCCAATAAGCAACGAAAGTCAAAAAGAGATACGAATGTCAGATGATGAAATGCTTCCATTCAAAATTGCTTACAAAAACTATTGTACAGTCTTCGCTACTTACCTTGCCGCTATTGACCTTGCCGCTTCCTCTAACTCTCGATCGAGCTCTTCCCCCACCATTACCGCTACGACTCAGCATCCGAGAATTGTTCCGCTCGCTATCTACGTTGCCGTCAATAGTTTAGGTCTTTTAAGGCAATTTTAAAGTGCAAAAAGTCATTATATGCTTTGTTAGGGAGGCTTATAAAAGAATTTTGAAATCATAATATTTATGTCTTATGATAATTTCCTTGTCACACGAGATAACCTCAAGTATGGCAAATTTAATCGAAGGTTTATCAATAATTCGTAAATGCTAACCTATTTTTCCGTTTATTCCGCGAGAGAACGATGTGATCACAATTTTTTGGAACCAAATGTGAGGTAATTACTTCCACAATATGTATTCTGAAAATCGAACTTTCACTATTTGTAAACACTGATCTGCGCGCAGCAACGCACGTTTGGAGCGAAATAATTCGCATCAAGCACCACGCATCAAGATTAGACTTTACCGGTGGGTTTAAAAAATGCTCCAGGGACGTTCCAAATAATAATGGATACGTCACAAAGAGGGATGATCGCAAGTATTTGCTTTGTCTATCTGGCTGACATTCTCGAATTTCGTAAAACACTACAATAGTTTGAATTTCTAGTGCAACCGCGTTGAAATTGCAGCCTGATAAGTGTGATTTTTTGAGACAAGAACTTGCATATCTGGGGATCTTGATATAAAAAGATGGAGTAAAAAACCGAGTCCGAATAAAGTATCAGCGGATACTAATTTTAAAAGACCAACTATCAGAAATGATGTAATGTCTTCTTGGGATTAACTAAATATTACCACAAATTTATTTAAAATTATTTCACTACAGCGAAACCCTTGAAGAAAATAAAACAAAAGGATCAACGTTTACATTGGACTGCTGCTTGTGAGAGAACATTTTTGGAATTGAAAGACCATCTATGCTCCTCGCCCGTACTTAAATACCCGGATTAAAATGAAACATTTACTCTGACCACAGCTTCTAGCAACGTAGGCATCGGAGCAATTTCATCTGAAATTGAACAAACTGTTTGTTATATTTCAATAACTTTAAACTCACTATAGTTAAATTACACTACCCAGCGAAGGAACTCTTAGCAATTGTATGGGCAATTCGATGATTACACCAATACTTATTGGGAAGAAAATTTATAATTCTACACTTGGAAGGATATATGTAGGTGTTTGAGTACAATAAAGGCAAGGAAAAGACCGCTGCTGATGCGATATCATGAATGCATGCAATCCATCAACTGGAGGGTATTTCAGAAAACTCAAACGCAAACACAGAGATCAATACGATGGCGAGGTTACTACTCATAATAATGAATCAGAAACTAAGGAGATCTACATTAATTCAAAAACAGTACTGCATTTATTGCATTCTTTCGTGGGGTGATAACTCTTTTCATGCATATAGTAGTCCAAGTGCTTGTGCCCAGTGAGCATCTGAACCACTGTCCTTACGCCTTTCATTGGCAAACCCAGGCTTTCCCTGGCTCTGTCCACTCTGTTCATCCAGGGCTTTCTCACTAAATATATTATCCTGATTCCATTAAAGGAAACATCGATTGAGACTATACTGAATAATTCTCTGGATATATACATCTGTATTTTCTCTGTCCCAAAACACATACTCACAGGTCAACATGCGAATTTCATACGATAATTTTTCCAAAACATCGAGAATTTATTCAGCATGAAGAAAATTAAAATCACAGCTTTCCATCCCCAAAGAAATGGAGCCCTTTATGGCACCCGCAAACAATTAAGGAATTAATAAAAACATACATGTCAGAATATAAATTTGAATGGGATCAAAATCTAAATCTAGTATGATTCTGTATCAATACAGGTGTCCACGAAAGCACCGGCCTGGCACTGTTTCAAATGACCTCCGGCAGAAAAGCCAATTTACCGTCAGCACTATTCTAACGCACGATAATGTTTGGTTACATTGTTTAAAAGTTCATTCTAGAGCAACGGCTGATATGCTATGACAAATCAGCACTCAAAAAAGATTTTGTATGATTATTGAATACGGTACTCAGATTATCATAACATTTTTCTAGGATATACCCAGCGACTTTAAAGTTTCCATCAGTCGTTTGAATATATGAGATTTTGTCTGCAGCTCTTTCCATTAAGCACAAACGCAGATATATAGGTTTTCAAGGCCGGTAATTTAAGATTAATTACGATGACTTTTGGTTGCTGGAGCTCGATATTCACCGCTGCTTCATTACCGAAATATAACACATTTTCTACGAAATTTCGCGAAGATGGTAAAGCAAAAGATAAATTTACTGAAAAACTGGATTCATTATTTGAAGAATACCTTATGCCTTGGTACATAATGCAGAGAAATTTTCTTTGAAATCGCTTCCACACTGATATTCGCTTTTAAGTTGATCTTCCGCCACAGTTTCTTCTGATTCAGTTTGATATTTTTCAAAGTTTTTCGAAAATCATTGATATATTCTCGATTTTACCTTTTAATTGGACAATATCTAAATCCCCGAGAGATTGGTTGAGAAACTTTTCAAGAATTGTGGCTCTAGTTTTCAAGGTACCTCTAAGCCTATGTAGTTGTGTGATTCGCTTTACTAAATCTGACATTTATTACAATAAACTGAGATAGATTGAAAGGGATAGATAGGAATCGATCAAGTTTCAAGATATGATGACGCAATTACAGAGATACAAGATTCACCCTTTTGAAGCTCTGGCGAAGAACACTTTACACATGCTAATGATAATTTACACAAGTCGCAAAATGATCAAGTCACAAAACATAGATAGCTTGCAGTACAAGGCATATTCATTAACAATTTCGATAGATTTTTGAACATAATCCACTTTGCAACCCCTCGATGATTAGTAGACTGAACGCCTCGTAGATTTAAAGATTCATAGACTTGTCATAGATTAGAAGATTCTTTTATTCAAAATCTTCACTTGTTCTCGTCATGGACGGCAAAATTTCCCCTCAAAATCTTCGCCCGTTCTTTTTCAGTAGATTAAAAGATTTGTGCACGTTAAATTCTTCGCTCCTTCTCGTTCAATTCAGTAGATTAGAAGAATTTCTCTCACATTAAAATCTTCAATCGTTCTCTTTTAGGTTCCGTAGAATAGAAGGTTTTCTCACGTTTAAATTTTCACTGCTTCTCGTTTACTTTCAGTAGATTGGAAGATTTTCTTACGTTAAAATATTCGCCTTTTCTCGTTCAATTTAGTAGATTGGAAGATTTCCTCATGTAAAATTCTTCGCTCATTCTCGTTCACGTTCATTAGGTTGAAAGATTTTTTCACGTTAAAATCTTCGCTCGTTCGTGGTAGCATTCTAAGTTATTGTCATTGGAATGACAGGATTGTTGTTCAACAACTTGATAGATGTCATTCATCTAAAGGAAACTGGATCTGACGTTTGAAGGAGCAAGAATTCTGACATTGATGACCGAATTAAACATAGCAAATTTAAGTTATTCTGAGAAACCGATCAAATCTCTTAATCAGTCAAGATCAAGAGAGTCAAATATTTGTTGGGTTCTTTAACAAGGGTTAATAATATTTATAATACATTTGATTAGGTAAAATCATAAGATATTCAGTGAATTTATAATATGGCACAATGAGTTCAGAATTTAAGGTTAAAGATATTTTCTCTTGAGACTTTTAAAGGTGGGGGCGAAATCCCAGGGCCTGAAGGCCTGTTCAAATTCGAAGTTCAGAAATGAGGTGAAGATTTATGAATAGAATTTAGAGCTGTGTAAATTAAGAGATTTATGGCGCATTAAAGTCTTGTTAAATAAGGCGAACCTAAAGGGCCTTAAGTGAGAGCGGGAATACCTGTCATTCTTCAAGGATTAGGTTTTGGTCCTCGATATTTTTGAAAATTTCATCTAAAGAATAATAACAAGTTGTAAACATGAAATCGAAAGATTACAGGTCGATGAAAGTAAAACTGATTCTAAAGAATAGAAAATCACGTTTTGAACAGATATACAAAATCATCAATAATAACTATCCCATTTTCGGTTGGAAATTGATATTTGCAATTAAAAATGTATCTTTGTTAAAAATGTATGTTCTTTCATCAAAATCAATTTGATTGTTTAAAAATTTCTCCCTGTTGCTAAAAATTCGACTATTTGATAGAAAAATGCAATATTTGGTTGAAAATAAACTTTTTTGTTGAAAATTCATATTTTTGTATTGAAAAGTCCATTGTTTTGTAGAAAGTTCATCTCCTTTAGTGAAAATTTAATCTTTTTTCAGGAAAAACACTGTTATTTATTGAAGTTTTTTCTTTTTTGGTAAAAAATTAATATTGTTTGAAATTTTATATGTTATGTGTTTTTGACTTCAAAAATTCAAGAATCGGTCTAGAATTCTCGCTAAAAATTCTTCTTTTTTGAGTAGAATATGAATCTCTATGATGAAAAAGCATCTTCTTATTTTCAAATTTAACTATTTGGTTAGGAAATCATTTTTTTAATTCTTGTTTTTTGATATAAAATAAATGTTTTCATCTGAAAATTGAACTATTTCATTTTTAACATTTAGCTGGCCTACTGGGGTCGTTGGCGTCGGGGCCCTTTTCAATTCGAATTATGAAATCAAATATGATAATTCAAATATGAATTTTTTTAACTAACAAAATATTGATTTTTTTACAAACCACATAATGCATTCTATTGAATGGTAGTTAATGATGGCCTGTGATTTTGTCATAATGAAAAAACAACGTTGTTTACTCAGAAACATTAATTAAGTGGTTGGGGTCAGAGACGTCCCAGTGTGCCAGATACGTATTTTTCAGGAAGTAGGCCAGCTAAGGGTTAATTGAATTAGTAAAAAATTCGTCTTTTTGGGTAGAAAACCAATCTCAATTTATGAAAATTCATCTTTTTGGTTGAAGATTCATCTATTTTGTTAAAAATTCGTCTTTTTCGTTGAATTCATTTCCCCGGCAGGTAGGAAGATGAAACAACCATGTTAAAGTTACATATACTTACTACAGAAAAAACGTTAAGTGGTATTACGGTCAAAATTGTTAAAAAAAAAATTTGACGCTTTTTTGAAACGCTCCTGTCCACTCAGATAAATTTCATCTTAAGTTTAAGTTCAAGCAAATTTTCATTTTCCTCAAAAAAAAATCCCTTTTGTCTCAAATATTAATCGTTTGCGGTAAACTTCATATAATCTTCCAAGCAGATAATTCATATTATTATAAATTATCTATGTGTTTCAAAACAAAACACACAAAAGGATGATTATTTTGTTTTAAAACAAATGTTTCTCTGATTTTCCATTATCAGCAAGCTACATATCCTTACTTCACAGGCTATCTGGCAGTGAGGTTGCTATAAAAAGCAAAGCGACTGGAAATATTAATTTGGATTTTAATTATACAATGAAATTTAAAAAAAAAACTTAAATTCACGATTAAATATCTGCTATTCCAACAAGGTAGTGTCATTTTTGGACTTACGTTCTTGTATATGGCTTTGGTAATATTCCAACTTGCACAATTTGCTTATTACTAGCCTTTTCCAATTCAATCACTTTTTACTTTTTGCGGTGCTGATTTTCACACAGCGTCTGCTTCTGTGTGCCTGAAAAGAGGCCATGATCTAAAGTCTAAATAAGAATCCTACTCTAGCTTCTGATTGCTGCAAGCAAGGTTGATCGTGTTTGGCACTTTCAGTGTTCTGCAAATAAGTCTCTTCCAATTTAAACCTTCTTCTTGAACTGTTTATGAGTACATACCAAAAAACTTGAACATTTTCTTTCAGTCTTCCACCAAACCCTAATCGACCACGTTATATTTTTTGCGATTCCGTGTTTTGTGTAACACACTTGATTCGCTGCGCAATTAATTCGCTATGCATAAATGAAATTGGGACAAAAATTGTATTTTCATTTATTTTTCCAAGAACGTTGAGCTGCTACATTTTTACGTCCAATTTTCAAATGCAAGCGCTGATTTTGGAAATTCTAAATCTAAATTATTAAATCAATCTACTTGTACTGAGTTTGTCTACACATTACGGTGTAAAGATTTCGGAAAATGTTGAGTTTTTTAAGTTACTTTACCAATAAATGACATCCTACATTTTTCAATACACTTACCAATTATCGAATGTTTGTTTTAAAATTTAGAAAGAATATTTTTTGTACTGTAAAAGCTTGTGAAAGCCACTCTCTACTAAGGATTAAATTGGTTCGGCAAGCCCTTGAAATTCACGTGTATGTCCAATGAATGCAGATGGTAGACATATATTTTCCCCCCTTTTCAGCCTTTTCGTACAGTTATTTATTTAATTTAATTATTTATTAAACCAATTTATTTACCAAAAATAATTCTTTATTTATTAAGACATTTGATTTGGTATGAATATGATTATGAAGTTTTTTAAAGCAACGTGCAGTAATGTACGTTACTTTGCATTCCATTACCAAAAAATTGTAACACGTTAACGATTACAATTTAAATTTAAACGCACCACTGAAAAATAATATAGAATCCGTCGCACAGTAAAAGAAAATGGACAAAATTAGTTATCCAGTGGCCAAAAAAATGAGGGATGTCCTTGAGACGTCTTTAGGACATCCCTAAGACGTCTTTTATAACATGTCTTTTGGTCATCTTGGGATGCTCTTAAAACGTCTAATGTCAGTACGAAAGATGTCCCGAGAACGTCCATGTCTTCAAGACGTCTTCAGGTCATCTTTAGGACATTGAACGTTTTAAGGACGTTGATTGGACTGACATAGTTTTGTGCCCACTGGGCACAAAAACCCAAGCCCGCAAAACCCAACCGCACACATCGCAAACCTAAATATCCCAATCCCAAAAATTTGGTGTTCTTCTTAGTCCCCCTCCTCTTCATTATCTGTCTGGCATGTGAAACCCTGCCAGTAGCAGTGCTACCCCTAACATAGCCATCAAAGTCATGAGAAGAAAGCTTAAGCCCTACCGCGACTGCAATACGAGAACACCTTCGGTATTTTTATTATTGGAGAAGTTGTAGGTTCCAAAAGCTATGATCATGGTTTCTAAAAAAAAAACAATTCCAACGCAACCGGAACATGTACGTCGTCCACTCCTGCTCCTTCTATCCTAGAAGGTAAGCAAGAATGGGAAATTTGCGCCAGATACTTCGTACAACACTGTTCCTTAGAGTGCGGTCTCTAGCCGCAGATTACCTTACGATGCAGACGGTACAGTTGGAGGTGCAGGTTTCACCTCTGGATTCTTTTTTAGAGCTACCAATCTTTGTACAATGTTGGGAGAAATATTGTTGACGGACCAGATGAAGTGATGCCAAAAGAACAGTCTTTTGCACCTGGCTCGCGTTGGACTAAGGCTGATGCTGACAAGCAGGGATTTTTTTGATTTGGCTAAGAAATGAAGCTTTCATACCTCTAAGGCAGCCGATGATGAGAACCACAAGATGGAATTTGTAGCCTTCACTGAGAACATGCCAAAGTCTTTCTGGCTCTTGCTTGCACGCTCGGCAGATGGTATCGCCTACAGACACATTCATTATGCGCTCACGGTAAACTAAGGTGTCTATAACGCCGCGTTGACAGGCAAAAAGAAATCCCACCGTCTCCAATTTCAATCCAGCAGATTTGAGAAACATGTTGGACAGACTCATATATAGCCCCTCTTTACGTATAATGCCATAGAATTTACCATGAAGGGGCTTGTCAGCATATTCCTTTAATAGAAGCGAATATTTTTCTTCCTGTACAAGACTTTTCAGCACCAAAGGTGTTAATGATGCTAGGTTATGTGTAGTGTCGCTAGAATTAAATGGAAGACCAAGCTTCTCTGCAGCCCTATCTGCGGCACGTTATAGAAATGTCGCCACATTAAAGACTTCATGTTGATTTACCAGTCGCATTAGAGAATCTATGCTTTTTAGAAATGATCAGGCTATAGCTAGAACCGTTCTTCGATGAAGACACTCTAAGTTCAGCAAACCACTACCACCTTTTTCTCGAAGGAGGTATATACGAGGTACGGACGATCTAGGATGATGACTTCGATGGATTGTCATCATCTTGCGTGTGCTTCGGTCAAGTGGCTTCAACTCATCGACATTGCAATTTACTGGACCAAACGTATAGAGCAGTATAGGAACGGCCAGAATATTTGTCGCCTGGATCTCATTAACACACGCGCATCTTGAATTTCCGCATGTGGTATTCAAAGATATATATATGTTTCTCCATTACCCAGATGTTCAATCGTATTTCCACCTATGATTTGAAAATCCTAATCTTCCCGTGATGATGTATTTTCTAGTCTTCCTTTGTATTAGTTTGACGCAGGCACACTTGTCCAGTCCAAACTTCATGTCAATTGCTTTAGAGTACCTATTTACTGCCGTCACAAGGATTTTAAGATCCTGTTTTGAAGAGGCAAAGTGAGTAAGGCCTTCCATGAATATAACGTGGTTCACCTTAAATTCTCTTCTGCTCGGTGGGCCACATAAATAATCCAGAGCTTTTGCCTCGGAGCACAATATATAGATGCAACAGGGAGATGCAGAAAAGTATCGGACTTAAAGAGTCTCATTGGAAGGCCCCCCTCTTATATGTGACATAGCTGGTAGTCACTTGTATTTTGTCAGATGTTATGACAAATCTTGTCCGCCGCAAGAGCATGAGCTCTTTCATATCTCTCACCATTCTTGAATGCACCTCCAGGCACTCAAGGAGCTTGATAAACAGCTCATGGTTCGTGTTATTGAATACCTTTCGATAGTCAATTTAAGCCATCCACAGATTGCGTCGATACCTGATAGAATCCTGGGTTATACACCTGTCTATTAACAGGGTCTCTCTGCATACTACCAGTCCTCTTTTGCATCCACGTGGTTCAACTATTGCACTCCATAACAGCTCGATAGATGTTAATAGCCTCTCTTTGAGGATGCTGGTGAATAGCTTGTAGCTGGCATTTAAACAAGATACGGGCCGGTAGTTCTTTGGACTGGAGTAATCTCCGATCTTAAGGATCAGTACCGTGCATCCCCTGAAGCTAATGAGTTCTTAGTTCTAGCGATAACTTTCTTCACTTCTTCAGCAGTAATTCGTGGACACTTCTACTATGGTCGTTGCAACAGTTGCCTCCCTCAAAAGTCACGAAAAAGTGAGATATTTAAAGTTTCTTGATCTAGCTTATGAGTATCTCCATATGCTTGTTCCCAAAAGACTTGAATCTCTTCTCGACTAGGCGGATTTTCAACGGCACATAACGTTTTGTTGAACAGACGGAAAAGGTGAGTAGAAAAGGTGGAATTTTCCTGAATCCACTTCACTCGTCGTTCAAGGCGCTCTTTGACTGTTGAAAGAGCTCTTATTTTTCGCGTCCAATGCTGCTTGATAGTCAACAGTTTACAATTGCTCAGCGTGTGATTTTCTTTTCGTAAGTTTGGAGCTAGTGCCTTAACTTTTAGAGTAAAATTTTGATTTTATTTTATGTAGCTGATCACGCAATGAACATTTGATGCATGTTGTCTCGCCATTTTAATTTTGAATAAAGAATATCTAAGTTATCTAAGTTCGTAACGTTATTTCAACTTACCCCCACCCCCAACATTGTTACTAAACTTAGTTCGTAGCATTTGCAACTAATGAATTTTTCAAACCTCTTTGTGTTAATGTTTTGTCATTATTTCCCCAAAGATTCTTTAAAGATTCTTTACATCTACGTAAAAAGTAGGAAAACATTTTTTGCAGGTGTAAGTAGATTTCTAAGCGAAAGGAGTTTAAAAAGTGGAATAAAAAGTAATTTCACTAGAGCTAAATTATTTTTAAAACAGTCATATACTTTGGCAAGTCAATTTCAGTATAGTTAATGAGGTACAATGCATTTATTTAAGATGCAATCAAATATTTGCCATACGATTCAACGTTTACTTCATAAAACTAAAAGAAAATAGTTCATGTTATAAATTATATAAATTATATTGATGTTATTTTTCAAAAATTAAAATAAAACAAAAGATTTTTTTCATTATTGGAGACCGGTCCCTATATCCCGTAAGTAGAAAAGTTTTTTTTGCGTTGTTATAAATATTTTAAATCTCTTCTATTTTCTTCCCTTAGATCTTTAGGATCCTTAAGGACTTGAGCTTATTTCTTCAATTTCTGAAAAATCGTTTACTTCAATTTTCCGGGAAGCATAAATGTTTTTCTAATAAAATGGAATTGATCCACGTTTAGTAGAGTAAAATACCAAATTTCTTTCTGATAATTAAGACAAAAAAATAAGTTTAAGTTTCTAATTAAATGCTAAAATTACATAATTGCACTAGTCAGCAAATTGGGTAGTTTCAAATTAGGTTTATTTTTAACATGAATCATTTTTTATTACGAATTTAAAAAATGTCTACTTATACAAAACTGTTTGATTCCAAATTTAAATTATTTTAAACTGTGCAATTTCAAAGTAAAAACCTTACTTTCAAGTTTAAAATTTTATAAATTCAAAAATCAGAAAACGGGTGTAGCGACTTTAAATTGAGGCTCTTAAAATTAAAGGTCCTGAAAAAAAGGACCCAGAATTAGTCTATGTTTTGAAATGAATGCAAAAATCACTAGACTGTATCAATAAATATAATTGGTTAATGAAAATTGAAAACAGTCAGAAATGAATAATTTTAACATCTAATTTTCAAAATAAGAAAATTTTAAATTGAACGCTATAAGACTTCAATAATTTTGAATTGGGAATTTAGAAAAACGATCTAGGTAAAGTTGTTCAATCTTAATTTAAATCGTTTTGAATTGTACAATTTTAAAGTAAAAGCCTTGGTGCTTACAAAATTTATAATTTAATTATAAAAAGACGACCATAAATTTAAATGATTTAGAATGGAGGCTGTAGGAGGTTAAAACTTAATAATTTTAAATTCAACGCGTCTAAAATTAAACCATTTTGGATTGACAACGTTAATATAAATAATTTGAGACTGAAGTATTCGGCCTTAATAAGCAGGTTTAAATTGAAGACATTCAAATTTTAGTAATTTAATTACTTAATTTAAATACATATAAGATCAGTAGAATAAATATTTTTACTTGTGTCAGTTATATTAAATATAATTTTTACATTTCCATGTCTTCCAATTTTCCAAAACGTTTTTCGTCAGTCCAAAAAGTGACTTCAAATTTTGACGAAATTTTGTATTTTTTTTTAGGAAATCAGTACGAGGTGAATAAAAAAATTTTTAAAGTCATAATAATGATAAACGATAAAGACGTGGAGAAAGTATTACATAAAAAATTATAACAGAAACATTTATTTCAAAGATAGTAAGCACAGCACGTGAATGATATTAGCCTTTTAATTCATATTGTATAATTTTTAGGCACGTTCCAAATTTACTGAGTTGATATTGTTTCGGTACAAGTTGAATATTCACATTCTAAGCCTCTCAAATAATTGATCGTAGCACATCTTGAATAGACTTACGAAACAATAATCTAAAATCTTTATAACAAAATTTCATTTGTATAAAGCCAAAAAAAAACTTTGATACTCAAAACCTAACCTAGCAATAATTTGTGCACATCATACAGAATTAAACTTACTTATTTTCATCGACATTTCACAAAGACATTGGTCAATTTTTAAATTCAGTTGATTTGCAACTTGTGTCGTTTTTTAAGCGAAAAATTTGGTTACATAAACATTTATTGTAGCTTGGGTCTCAAAATGATTTAGAAGAAGTATGCAGATCCTTTTTGGGTGAATAACTATGGTGAATTTTTTTTTCGTAGCTTGGGTCGTATGTCCAAAAATTTAATTTTTTATTCTTAGTGTTGTTTTTTACGAATATAACTAAAACGACGCGTCCTATCCAAATGTGATTAATAAAAAATTTGTAGATATATTATATTATGTTCGTAGATAGTATATTAATAGTCTAAAAGAAATCGATGAAATAAGGGTTTTCCTTACAAACTCTAATTTTTTGTTTCCCAGGCGTTAAGTTAATAATATTTACATCCCGGCATCCTGTCCATAATTGAATCTTCGAGTTTTCAAACAAATTCCAACAGTTTTCGCGATAATCGTGTAGGGATTTCGAAAAGAAAAGTTTTCCTTTTACTGAATTTTGTTTATATCGGGCAGTGTTTGGCTTAAACTTTTCATTTTTTTTCAATTTTGTAAATGATAGAGCACTGGTAATTTTTTTTAACAAAAAAAGTACTTAGGATAAATTATTCATCTTTTCAATACTATGAATAGCCGTAACTAGAGTTTTCAAATTTAAAACAAGTGGTCTCTAATTTTTTTTTAATTTTCCCATTTTTTGAATTTTCATCCAAAATAGCTGGCTACGAACTTGACCTTCTAATACCTTCTCTGATAAGAATGTAAAAGTTCAGAAAAGATTGAAGAATTTAGAATAGATACAGTCTGTCAAGTTAAAGCGTGGGTGGCTTTACTCGCAGTCGGTAAGGTGTATCGACATGATTTTGGTGTCAAAATATTAAGAAGAGCTCC
>NC_046665.1:86192873-86199535 GCF_010883055.1 Belonocnema kinseyi
AGAGGGAGCTCTTCTTAATATTTTGACACCAAAATCATGTCGATACACCTTACCGACTGCGAGTAAAGCCACCCACGCTTTAACTTGACAGACTGTAAGCCTTAAAATCATAATTTTAAAATTCTACTCATCTTTTTTTTATTTTTTCAGCTCTTCTGGACTTTTATTCTACTGTATTTTTATCAATGGAAAGTTTTGAATTTGCTGAAAAGATTTTTCAATTCTAGCTAAAAAATTAAATTAAAAAAAAAACAGAAAAATTACTGTCTATCAACTCTTTTATCATACCCCATTTTTGGGAAAACTGTACCCTTTTTGCAACTCTAAATTTAAATCCGTAAAAATTGAATACTTAAATTAATCAGGCATGCTCTGACTAAAAAACTGTTATTTCTATTAAAGAAATAGTAGTTTTAACACATAAATCAGTTAATATTTCTGACTGTATTAAATAGTCACTTAAAATGACTGATCTTCTAGCAATAGAAGTGACTGACGAGTATTTATTATGCTATAATAAAATAGTAAAATTATTTTTACATTAGGATTCTGAAAATTGATATTTCTTGGCTAAGAACACAGCTCTTAATTGGAAAATTTAACTATTTTATTGAAAATTCCTATCATTTCTTTAATTTAATTGTTGAAATATAAACTACTTTTTTAGAAAATCATTTTTTTGTTAAAAATTCTTCATTTTGGTACAAAATGTAAGCACTTTGATAAAAATACAACTACTTGGTATAAAATTAAATTATATGACTGAAAATTAACTTTTTTGTTGAAAATGCATATTTATGGGTTTAAAAGTCAATTATTTTGTAGAGGATTTAGCTCTTTTAGTAAAAATCTAGTCGTTTCCGAGGAAAATTCTTGTCATCTATTATGTTTTTTTCTTCCTGTGTAGAAAGTTAATCTTTTTTTTTAAAGATACATATTTTCTGTTAAAAATTGAAATACTTTGGTACAAAATTCAACTTTTTCGTTAAAAATTAAAATGGTAATTTAAAAATAATAATATTTATTACAAAATCAACTTAAACAAAAAACATATTTTCGGGTCGAATATTTACCTGTGTTGTGGAAGAATCGTCTCCCTGGCTTTAAAATTCAACAATATGGTCAAAAATTCATGTATTTTGTTGTAAATTCCTCTGTTTTAATCAAAAAAGTGTCAATAGGATATCTTTTGATAAAAATGAAATTTCTTTTTAAATTAAGGACAAGTGGATATTCATTTGTTTCTGAAAAAAACTTTTTACAGCAAACATAATTCTTTTGAGTCAAACTTCATCTAATCTGCCAACCTTTGAAAGCATTTTCCTTTTTGATAAGTACTTGGTTTTGTTGAAATAAATTTTTCACTCTGATTATCCATTATCAACAATTAACATATCCCTACCTCGGCGGCCACGTGGCAGCGAGTTTGCATATAAAAAGCCAAACGCAGCGATGTAAAATATCAACGTGGATTTGAATTACATATTGAAAATTTGAAGAAGAACGCGAAGTCAGGATGAAATCTTTTATTTCGACTAGGTTATGCCATTTTTGGACTTATGTTCTTATGGCTCTTGTAATCTTCCATCTTGCAGAAATTTCCTACTGCCAGACAACGCAACCACGTTATATATTATGTGGTGACGATCTTCATAGAGCTTCTGCTTCAGTGTGCCGGGAAAGAGGCTATGATCTAAACTATGATTGGACTGAAGCTAATGATTGCTGCACGCAAGGATGTTCATATTTGGCACTTTCAGTTTTCTGCAAGTGAGTATATTCCTATTTAACCCTTCTTCTAAAATTTTTTAGTAAGAACACACCATATAACATTTAAAATTTGCTTACAGCCCGCAGCAGACACCTATTTCAAATCGACCACGTTATATTTTATGTGGTAATGATTTCAATACCGCTCTTGATTCGCTTTGTGTAAATTTCTATGATATATCAAGGGCTAGTAATGTCGCTCCACAATGCTGCTCTCCAGGTTGCACGCTCTCGACACTTTTACCCCTTTGCAAGTAAGTATATTTCTATTTAAGCCTTCTTCTGAATCTGTTCATGAGTAGACCCAGCCAAATTTTTTTCTACAGTTTTTGACAAAACACGTCGAAAATTCGTATTCTTTCATAAATAAAGTTGGGATTTTACTGTTGCTAAGTTGTTCTACACACACTAGTAGACAAAGATTTTGAGAAATGTTAACTGTTTAAAAGTTCTTATTGTCCAGAAATTAAATTTAAACAAAACTTACAAATTTCTTGTTTTTGCAGCCGTCAGACGATTGGATTCGTCTAAGGATTACACTTGTTCTGCAAGCCCCCGAAAGTGACATGTGTATCCAGTAAAATGGATGGTGAAATTTATAATCCAAAAAGTAAAGTGTAAATCCTATAATAATTTCTTTTAAGAAACTAATCTATGTTTCTGAACAGTATAAAGTACATCAAACATGTATAACTTACTTACTGAGCTGTAATAAAAATAAAAAAAAATATTTCAAATATATGGATGCATTACGTGCAAATATTTTTTCGACCTAAAAACGAAACCATCACTACATCAATATCTGACTTAGTTTGAATTAAAGATACTCATATTGGAATTACTTAGAATGTGGACGTATAAGCTAATTTTTTTATATTTTAATAATAATAAGGTATCGGTTTGTAGGTCGGTGTCTATCTGTCGTCGTTGTTGTCTGTAAATATGGTAACATTTGAAAGAATTATTTGACTGGATTGCCGACTAATATACTTTTTAAGGCTGTGAAAAGAAAGCTTGAGTTCGGTAGCCAGCTATTTTAGACGTAATCTGTATAAGTTGAGTATTTTTCAAATTTTTGAGTCCACGTTTTTATTAATATTGGAAAAATATATGTGCGGCAATTTATAGCGCACGAAAATACGAAAAATTTATCCCTATGATTTTTTTTATGAAAAGAAAATTACTAGTTTTATAGCATTCTCAAAAAAAAAAAACATTTTGAGTCGAACAGCGCAAGATACAAAGAAAAGGCAATAGAAGAAAACCTTCCTATTTTATTCCCCTACAAAATAATCTGAAAAACGTTTTGAATTTTTTTAAGAAAACGAAAATTCCAATTTTGATCGCAAAATAATTAATGAATCATTACATTCTTATTATAATGAGAAGGTACTGGATTTATGTGAAAAATTAATTGTGTGGATTCCATCAAATGTCGCGTTTTAAGGTCCCCTGAGTTAGAAAAAATAGTTTTGACGTCGGTATCTGTCTGTTATCGTTTTCGTTGCAGTTTGTAAACACGGTAACATTTAAAAGAATTAATCGATTGGATTGCCCTTTGAAATACTTAATAAGGGTGTAAAAAGAAAGGACGAGTTTGTCAGCTAGCTATATTCGAGGAAATTTCAAACAGTTAGAGCACTTTACAAATTTTGAGACAAATTTTTTTAATATTTAAAAATTCCATGGACGGCTATTTATAGTATACAAAAACACGAACAATGTATCCCTTTTTTAATAAAAAGAACATTACCAGATTTATATCATTTTTTTAATAAATAAAAAAACAAAAGATAATAAACATTTTGAGCCGAGCAACGCACGATACGAAGAAAAATAAAGATAAGAAAAACGTTTCTTTTTGAAATTCCCACAAGATTATCATAAAATATTTTAGGTTAAAAAATAGATTATGTAAGATTATGTATGTATTTGAAAAAAAGTGAATCAACAATAATTTTACACCAGAAAAAAATTTGTTATGAATAATTTTGAGACATAACTAGTAGATTTTCTTTTAACCGTAAAAAACAAGACCAGAAATAGAAAAATAAAAAAATGATATAAACAAGGCAATAAAAATACGTATGTTTCAATATCAATGCGCATTATAAATTGTAATAATATAAATTATAAAATATAAATTATATATAAATTATATATAAAAGCTAAGAATAAAATGTAATGCAAAATAAGAAAAAAATTGGTTGTCATAAACATCTTCAATCTCTTCTATTATATTCCATAGGATCTTTAGGATCCTTTAGAACTCAATCTTCTTTCTTAAATTTCCAAAAAATCGTTTACTTTAATTTTCGGGGAAGCATGAATGTTTTTCTAATAAAATGAAATTGATTCACGTTCAGTAGGATAAAATACAATTTTCCTTTTTGATAATAAAGCCAAAAAATGATAGTAAGTTTCGAAATAAATTTAAACATCACATATTTGCACTTATCAGCATAATTGGATAGTTTAAGATTGAATTGTTTTTAAAATGAACCATTTATGATTGCGAAGTAAAAAAATTAATATCTATATAATATTGTTTAGTTTTTGATTTAAATGGCTTCAAACGGCACAGTTTCAAAGTGAGAGCCCTAATTTGACATTTAAAATTTTTTTAATATAAATATCAAAAGACGATTTTTAATTGAAATTAATCAAAATGGTACCATTTTAGATTGAGTATTCATTTTCTAGCAATGTAAAGCTTGAAGTGGCCAGAATTTTGAATTATAAATTGAAAGAGTGCAGAATGTAGCAATTTCAAACTGATACTCCTAAAATTGAAGCTCCTGACGAAAAGTACTCAGAATTATTTTATGTTGGAAAAAAATGCAAAAAAAATCTGCCCGCTACTCGGGCACAGTCTGATCGCGCGCTAAGCACGCGGCTCGCTTCGCTCGCAAGTTTGAGCGCGCCTAGTTTGCGCGACTGGTTATCGCACTTCGCTCTCGATGATGTATTTACCTTGCGCTACGTGCTCGGAGTTTATATTTTCGCACATTCTTGCGCAAATGTTTTAAAATTAAGACTCAAAACTTCCACCACTGTAATTTTGCGTTTGAGAATTCTCTTTTGTTAAAAAAACTTAGCTCGAGAGTTTGAGCGCACCTACGGCGCGCGACTGATGGCTCTCTCACTCTGCGCTCGGTCTTTGCATTTCTTACGCATTCGTACACACACCTTTTAAAACCAAAGGTCAACGGATCGACAACTGTAATTTTGTGATTGTGAATTTTCTGTTGTTAAAGCTCTTTCGGCTTTAACGAACACATTCTAATCACGTATCTCGTACTTCGCCCTCGATTTTGTCCAAAATGTCAACTTTTCTACATTATAAACAACACTTCTATATCAAATATAATACATTTTTTATGTAACTCTGTCTAGGATTGCTTATTTAGATATTGTAAAATAAAGCACAAATTTACTGAAAGAAATTAATTGCTGATACAGTTATATTGCGGGCTAGATCAGCAATCTGTATGGCTAGAATAGACATATCGATGGCTAATCTAATGCGCAATATGATTGTACCAGCAATTCATTTCTTTCAGTGTTGTATTTATCATAAATATTTTAATATTTGTTGTTTATTTTGTTTTAAATTGTATTCTAATCTGCGTTGAAATTTGTATCATTTCAATAAATTTATATCATTACAATTCATAATAAGCATAATAATTGAATCATACTAATTCTTATTTCCTTATTTTTATAATTTTTTCATTTTAATCTTGTTTTTTTACGATTGAAAGAAAATCTACTCGTCCTATCTAAAAATGATTAATAATAAATTTATAGATCTTTTAGGCGAACAATTTTTGTCTGTTAATTATATTTCATACCTTGTGTCGTTTTTTCAAAAAAATTTAATATTTTATATTGTTTGATCTAATTTTTTTCATAACTTGTGTCGTTAGTCCAATTTTTTTAAAAATGTTTTTTACGACTAAACACAAAAAATACGCATCTTATCGAAAATTGATTCAGAACAAATTTGTAAATATTTCCTGCACGCGCCATTTTAGTTTTTGGATTTTTCATTATTTTTGGTACGATCAAATTTAAAATTTTTAACTTTTCGACAAAACTAAAAAGTTGTTATGATGATCTTGTGGGGCTTTCAAATGCAACGTTTTTCATCTCCTAACTTTTTTTCATATCATGCGTTGTTTATCTTAAAATGTTAATTTTAGTTTGGTTTTTTAGATTTTAAAAATCCTCTAACTCCAATAATTTTCTTTTTATAGAAAAAAGTCATGAGGATCAATTTTTTGAGTTTTTGAGTACTATGAATAACCGTACATAGAATTTTAAAATCTTGAAAAAATTTAGTTTCAAACATTTTGAAAATGCGCTCAATTTTTGAATTTTGATCCAAAATAGCTGATTTACCAACTTGTTATTTTTTTAGGCCTTAAAAAAGTGTGCCAAAGCAGAATCTAATCTGATCAATTTTTCGAAAGTTATCGCGCCTACACAATACAGACTACAAACTACAGACTACAGACTAGACTACAGACAGACAAACAAACAC
Source organism: Belonocnema kinseyi (assembly GCF_010883055.1). Lineage (NCBI taxonomy): Eukaryota > Metazoa > Arthropoda > Insecta > Hymenoptera > Cynipidae > Belonocnema > Belonocnema kinseyi. Next base: position 86,199,190 of record NC_046665.1, read on the forward strand.
CTTTGTAAAAATCGTTTCTTCTGATTCAAGAGCTCTCAAAACGTGTAGATTCTATGGAAACCGACAAAGTGAAATGTTACATAAAACCAATACCTTCTCATTAGGATGAGAATGTAATATAAGAAATCCATGATGCTTACAAAATTTTAATTTGACTGCGTTGAAAATTAAACAATTTGAAACCAAAAACGTTAAGAATTAATAAATTTAGATAAGAATATTCGTACTTAATAAGAAAGTTTAAATTGAAGAGATTCAAATGTTAGTAATTTCAAATTGAAATAAAAAATAAAATTCCAAATAAAAAGAACACAGGTTCAGTGCAGGTCTCAAAATAATTACAAAA
>NC_046665.1:86199635-86210696 GCF_010883055.1 Belonocnema kinseyi
GCTAATCTGAAAAATTGCACCCGCTTCCAGCGAAATCGCGGTAAAATTTCAGCCACAACCACGTCTCACAACCGTGAGATAGGTATATATATATATATATATTGACTCGTGTTAGTAATATTAACCATAAATTTTCTATTTTCGAGAAGCCCAATTTTCCAGAACGTTTCAAATATCTTATATTGATGAATGACAAACACGCGGAGAAGGTATTAGATGACAAATTATAAAAGAAAAATTTACTTGAAAGATAGTAATGACATCATCTGAATGGTATTAGCTTCTTTAGCTTATATGTTTTATTATTTTGAAGCACGTTTCAATGTTACTCAGATGGTACTGTTTTGGTCCGAAGTGAATATCCACATTATAAGCCTGTCAGATAATTTATCGTAAGACATTATGAATCAATAATGAATCAATAATTGAAAACTGTTATTAAAACAAAAATCCAGTTATAAAAGCAAGAAATTACCTTGATACTCAAATCTAACCTATCAATAATTTTTTCACTTTATACAGAATGAAACTTTTCATCAAAAAAATTTAAAATATATTTTCGGTGGAAATAAAGATAATTAATCACCCGGCAATTTTAAAGCCAAGACTAAAGAATAAAAATAACTGGTTAAAAAATAGTGTAAGCAATTTAATTCCTTCGAAAATGATAATCTGTCAGCGGAAAAAATATTTATCTACACATGTCCCGACCCCCTCGTCATTGAGGAACGTATTTTTTATCCCCCCCCCCCCCCCCGCCCTAAAAAGTCATTTAGCTCAAAATTCGCTCAAAACAGGGGAAATAAGGTGATTTTTACCCAAATTAGGAAATTAATAATGGAATAAAACTGTTTATTCAATTAAAAAGTGTGCATTCTATACAGAAAATGTTTTAAACATTAATTGTAACTTATGTCGTTTTTCAAGCCAAAAATTTTGTTTCATAAGAAATTATTGTAACTTGCGTCGTTTTTCCAGAAAGTTAATTTTGTTATTTCTAAATTATTCATGTAACAATAGTTCATTACAAATTTAAAGAACTGTTTTGGTTGCACAACTTTTGTCTAATTATTTTTGTTCGTCTCTTATATCTCGTTTCCAAAGATTTTTATTTTTTATTTTCAATCATTCTTTTTAGTATTAAAATAAAAACTACTCTCATCTTCACAGAACAAACAGAAGATAAACTTTACATAGATTTCCGACGAAAGATTCTCTGCAACAAAAATGAACTTCACAGGATAAACTTTACACAAATATCGGATAAACTTTCTTTTTTTTCCATGGCAAACACATGTTTTTTGAAAGACGTAAAGTTGGCGAAACAAAACTTTATCGCTCTAAAAAATTTCCTGCAACAAAGTTTATTCTTAGTTTTTTCTGTGTTCTTTTCATTCTTTCAGCTTTTGTTGACTACTAAAAACATTTTTCAATGCTAGCTAAAAAATTATTTCAAAAGAAAACAGAAAAATTACTGCCTAAAAATTCCATTATCATACCCCATTTTTAATAAATGGTCAAAATTTGACTGATTAAATTAATCAAGCATGCTCGACTGAAAAAGTTGTCATTTTTATTAAAGAAATAGTCATTTTCACAGATAATACATTTGATAATTCTGACTGAATCAAGCAGTCACTCGAAATAACTATTATATATTTTGTTGAAAATTTATTTTTTTTGTTAACAACCTATCTCTTATGATGAAAAAATAAACATTTTGTTGAAAATTCGAATTATTCATTCATTTTAATTCAACGACTTCATTTAAAATTGGAATTCTTGTTTAGAAATCCATTTTTTTTTAATTTCTTGATTTTAGTTGAAAATTTAAACACTTCGTTAAACATTTATTTTGTTGTTATTTTCACTACTTGATAGACAATTAAATTATTTGACTGAAAATGAACTTTTTTGTTGAAAATCCATATCTTTGGGCTGAAAATTACGTTATTTGTGAAAGATTCATCTCTTTTGGTAAAACAATTATCTTTTTAAAGAAAAATTCTTGTCATTGATCAAGGTTTTTTCTCATTTGGTAGAAAGATAATCTTTTTTTTAAAAGAATAACATTTTTTTATTGTTAAAAATTGGAATATTTCGGTAGAAATTTAAAACTTGTTATTTAACAATTAAAACAGTTTTAAAAAAATATTAATATTCAGTGTAAAATTAACTTTTTGTTAAAAATTGATATTTCTTATTCAAATATTAAACTGTTTTGTAGAAGAAGCATCTTTTTGGTCTCAAAATTCAACAATATTGTACAAAATTCATGTAGTTTTAGCAAATTCTTCTTTATTTCGGTAGAAAAAGTGTCAAAAGGATGTCTTTTGACACAAATTAAATTTCTATTTAAATTTAAGGTCAAGTGGATTTTCATTTGTTTCCGAAATAATATTTTTATATAAAAGATTATTTTTTTGCGCCAAACTTTATGTAGTTTACCAACCATTCTAAGCATTGTTCTCTTTAAGGCCATGTGACGAGAGGGTCACGTGACCTAACCTGGACTTCGATTTTTCTTTCCCAACTTACGTCTAAACCAAATGAGGTATCGCTCTGAAAGTTTGGGAAATGAAAGAGGAGGTAATAAAGTCCATGTCTCTGCTTTGTTCCAGTGGAAATTTTGAGAAAAAAATTTTTTAAAAGAAAATATCAGTGCAAGTTTTCTTTCCCAACTTACGTCCACACGGAATGAGATATTGTGTTAAAAATTTGGCACGATAAATAAAAGGCATGCAAAAATTTGTCTCTGGTCCTAAATAATTAGAATAGAGAAAAAAGTTTTTTTTTAAATTTCTATTTTGGAGAAATGACGACCGTGCTATCGTCAAACCCTGCAAGCAATTTGCAATGTTGTCAATGGACTAGTTATGAAGTTTATATTTATCCAAGTGGGACAAAACAACAAAAATCGCTCACGAACATTATGCACCAATAATGCAAATACTAATGTTTGCACTTGAAATGCAAATAAACATATTTGGTCTGACATACGCATTAGTCTGGTATCAGCTGTGTCAAAGCAGCACCAGCGCAGCGAGTAAACAACTTCAAACTTTTACAGGTCTGTGGGTAAAACAGATTGCATGATTACTGTCAGAGAAAGTTAAAAGTCAAACTTCTGCTGTAAACCCTAAAGGTGTCCGTCGATAATCATTATTTGCATAAATAAACTTTTTTCTTCCTTCAACTCTTTGCAAGGCCACAAACGATCCTTTAATATTTATTAACATTTTCCGAAAAAAATTTCCGCGTTATTTGAACTCTTATTTTTCAATATGGGTGAAAAAATATTGATCTTAGGGCTGACTTGATCAGCTGTTACACTCATCACATGGCCTTAATAATACAATGGTTTTGTTTCAAAACCAATTTTTCTGCGATTTTCCATTATCAGCAATTAATATATATCCCTACCTCGCCGGTCATCTGGCAGCCAGACTGCTATAAAAAGCCAAGCAGAGCGACTGCAAATATTACTGTGGATCTGAACTGTATATTAAAAATTTAAAGAAGAACGCGAATTCAGTATGAAATCTATTTTTCAGAAGAGATTATGCCATTTTTGGACTCATATTCTTATGGCCCTCGTAATTTTCCAACTAGCAGAATTTGCTTACAGTCAGCCTTTTTCAACTATGCCAATCTTTCGTTTTTGTGGTGCAGATCTTCATAAAAATGCTGCTTCTGTTTGTCTGGAAAGAGGCTACAGCCTAGATAATAATCCTACGCAAGCTTCAAATTGCTGCACGCAAGGTTGCACATATTTGGAACTTTCAGTGTTCTGCAAGTAAGTACCTTCCTCTTCAGCTCCTCTTCTAAAACTGTTTATTAGTAAACATCAAATAACATGTAAAATTTGCTTACAGCTCACAGAAACCACCTATTTCAAATCGACCATGTTATATTTTATGCGGTAACGATTTCAATACCGCTCTTGATTCGCTTTGCGTAAATTTCTATGATATATCAAGGGCTAGTTACGTCGCTCCACAATGCTGCTCTCCAGGTTGCACGCTGTCGACACTTCTACCCCTTTGCAAGTAAGTATATTCCTATTTAAGCCTTTTTATAAAACTGTTTATGAGTACAGCCCAAAATTGTTTAATCGGAATTCTACGTGTACTAAGTTATTCTACACGCATTATGGTACATAGATTTTAAAAAAATGTTACTTTTTTAAAAGCTTTTTTTGTCCAAAAATTAAATTTAAATGAAATTTACAAATTTTTTGTTTTTTCAGCCGTCAGACGATTGGACAAATCTAACGATTAAGCTTGTTCTGCAAGCCCTCGTAAGTGACATATATATCCAGTTAACACGGGTGGTTAACTTTTTAACCCAAAAAATAAAATGTGTAAATCTAACACTAATTTCAGGATACCATTTCCCTGAACAAAAATTAACCTTGGTGGTATGAGTTACCCTGCAAGAAGGCATCTTTTCCCTTGGACTTGGAGTACAAGACATGACCTACTCTCAATTTCTTTTACCATTTTGTGAAATAAACAATAGACGATAGTTTCATGCCCGAAATTAGAACGAAATGGCACCATATCTTGAAATTAGATGTAACAATATTACAAATATGCTGCGTTTTGCTGTGTTCATTAAAGAAACTAATGTATGTTCCTGAGCAGTATAAAGTATATCATACATGTAGAACTTACGTATTGAACTGTACTAGAAATAAATTATTTCAAATATATGAGTACATTACGTGTAAATATTTTTTAGACATAAAAAACCATTACTGCGTTAATTTCCGAGTTCATTCGAGATAAAAATACTAATGTTGGAGTGGTTTAGGATATGGACGTATGAACTAATTTGAAAAAAATTGTACAGCTTTGAAGTTATGGAACAGAACAGCTGTGAAACAAAATAAATTATTTTAAGAAGTTCTGATAGAAGTACTAAAACAGGATTTAAGAGATGTGAATATTAAATATGATATAAAAAAGTAGAAGAATATGAAAAGGCGTCTTTCGTAGATAGTATAAGCAACGAATATTTAAAGGGCGGAAATTCAAAAGCGTATAAGACGATTTTCCACATTTCCCGAGCCGGAGGAAAAACTTTTGTATTTAGACAGATTTTTAAATATGTTATTAATTTGTGAACTATTATTATTTGATAATCATAAAATATGAATTCATTTCAAATCATGCAGGCTGAACATGTTTAAGAAAATTTTTTTTCAAAAGCTTTTAGATGACACCTATTTCACCGATTTGATAGACAATTTTTTTTGGCAAAGTTATGAGTATTTGAACTTTTAAAACTCGTCACGCAATTTATGAAAAATGTTCTGATGTTTGCTTTGAAGCGCGGTAGTTTCGAAACTGATATAGATATTATATTTTTTCTTTCTTATTATTTCAGTTCTTTCCATTATCTTTCGAAATTTACTACAAAATTTGGTAAATTCTGAAAACTGAAAAAATGGCAGCGGTTTTTCTTAAAACTTTCAAACTCAATTTTCTCAAAAATGCCAGTTTTTTTCTTGATTTTTTTAGGTAGTTACTATTATGGTGAGTATATCTCATAAGACTCTACCTTGCGCCCACAGTTTCGAGCGAAGACACAATTGTTTCAAAAATTGCTTAAAAAGTTTTAAAGAAAACTCCTTTGGCACTTTTCTCTATCTTGCGATTCTTTCGAGATTTTTGCCTAAATAAGAATAAATTCGCCTATAGCTGTATTTTCTTATAACAATAGTCTACAATAGTATGCCATAAATGAGCAAGAAGGGTATAAATCGACAAGTAAAAAAATTTAATATTAATTCTAAATATTTTCTGATGATCAAAAATTAATATTTTTATAAAATACCTCTTATTACTAGAAACTTTTAATCATTCTTCCACAGTAATATTTCGCCAGTCGTGCTTAGTTGTTTGTGTCATTCAAGAATTTATGCAACCATCTTCTGTCTTTTCACGTTTCCATATATGACAATTCTGAATCCCCACGATTTTGATGCTTTTTTCTATTCCTGAATTTTCTTCTTACGACATGTTTGTAACTCATCGAAAGAAATGACTAATAATTTATTCGCTTTACTGTACTTTCCAACTTCGCTGAAAAAGGTTTTTGCATCTATAATGCTTTCTATATGTGATTTTGTCATATTGCTAAATACTGCAAAATGCTTAACGATACCTCCGATGCCATCACAAGCGCTTTTGCCATGCCCTGTAGCTTACAAAATATACTTTCGTTTTTGTGAATATTTCTCAAATTCAAAAAATTCGAAGCCATTTTTTAAATGGGATGCAGCTACATTAGAAACTAATGTCACTTCATCAAAAAAGTCAAAATCAGGAAGATCTGCCTTCAAACATTCAGAAATTGGATTTGTTGCAAGCAAAGCATGGGCTTTGAATTTTATTCTTGTTGTTATTTTTCCAATTTTGCACGAAATTAAAATGCACTCTTATCTTCTTCAAATTGCATTTTGCTTCTATGTTTTCATTTTTATCTCTGTTTGCTGTATTTCCTTCCGCGCATGTAAAGATTCGCTTTCATCGCCCACGTACTCAGTTCAACCAAAAATGCAGAAACTGTAGTTGTTCTCTTCTGTAACTCTGCATTATCCCAAATAGCGAAAGTTATTATTTTAGCCTATGTCTCATTTGTTAAACCTAGTGATTGAAGTTTTATACCATCAGCCCCTGAACATTTATTGCAATCTTGAAAAATACAGTCTTCAGTTGCTGGAGAACATAATACTAAAGAGAATACTTCCTTCTGAATATTCTTTCTGTCTGCGTATAGCTTTTGTCTTTTGGAGGATCAATCACAAACCACTTTGGTCGCAAGGAATAAAATTTCATTCTACCAATTTTGGCTTCGGGGTGTTGATTTTTAAAAAATTGCAAAATTTCATAAACACTTCGAGTTAAGAAGCGTTTAGCTTTTTTTTATCTTTATACCATTTTCGTAGAAATGTATCACGTCACTTTTTTTAGGGCTCTGACGCGGATAGTCCAAGTCATCATTTAAGTAATGTTCCATTGTTAATTCAACATCAGCTTCGCGGAAAGAGTGACCTGAATATTGATCAGGAGAGTGATAAACGCCTTGTTCTTTTTGAATCTTTCTAGCCTCGTCAACCATGTACATTCCTGTTACTTTAGGAAAAGTGAAGAAAATGTCATTCTTCGAATATTTATCTGGAACTACTGTCAATAATCGAATCTTCTCTGACTTGGATTTACAATTTTGAAGAGCCAATCTGAAATTTTTCTTCTCGCTTGTTCACATTAATCGTTTTCAGTATTTGATGATAATGAGACATTCAATGCTTTTGAGAGTTTCTTCTTTATTACTTCGGAAAATCAATCAACGATTTTCTTTCGTTTCCCACTTATATAACTTTCACTCGAATTTCTTGTCGTGACTCGTCGTTTATGCACGGGTGATACATTTAATTTTAATCTTGATATAATCTCGTTTTTTCAACCAATTGTGCGAGAGTTTATTTGGGGAATATCATTTTCAACTTCCATAGGCAATTTAGGTATACATATACGCGAAGCGATAATAGGCAAGAGCTGTTGTAGAAAGACAGCTATTTCTTCTACCTGCGCCAATCTATGTTGATATGTGCTATACATTAACTTTTCATGCATGTTCTTGAAATCAGGACATTTCTTTCTCTCCGAAAAGAAATTTGTCTCTAACATTAATTTTGAGCGTTTATATTAATTTCTTAACTTCTTAAGTAATACTCCAATAAGACGACAATCATGTATGAAATGCACGATTGATTTCTAAAATAATTTTTTCTACTTAGAATATTAAAAAATAAAACTTAAATTGTATTATAATGTTTATGCTACACCTAAAATTTTTAGATATTGAAGAAGAAAACGTTCATAACGAACACTCCCAGGATTAATTTCAAATTTGAAACTAAATTGACATTATTCGACTGTAATCACATCTAAAGCATCGTAGGAAGAAAAATTAACTGAAAATAAAGTAACCAAACTCTTCACGATAGATTATTTACATGTTATTATGACACAAAAAATGATATTTGTTCAAAGAAATAAGTGCTGTACATTCAGTGAATAAGTCATTGCAAAGGTGCTTGTGGTAATATTGTTGTGTTATTTCATCAGCATCTGATTCTATGACTTGAACGTGTTCAGCCTGCGTGATTTGAAATGAATTCGGTGAACGTATCAAAATTCCAAACACTCCTGATAAAACTACGAAAGATAGAGCCTTTTCAAATATTTTCACATATAATTCAAGGTGAACCGGATATTTCAAAATTGTATAAGAACCAATTATGATCATGTTACATCGAACGTTTGATATGGAACTTTAGAATGCATGCACTAAAATGCATAGAAATTTTAGGGGAAAAAACTAGTTTTCGATTTATTAAAAAATGTTGCATGAAGTTTTTATTATTTACAGCATGATGCATTATGGAAAAAATATTTAATCAAATTAATTTCCGATTACCCATAGTATTACGATTTCTCGGCGACTAAAAAATTAATTTTGGTATCAAGATGTTCGGAAAAGAAGACACCATTCAGATAAACAAGACAATTTTATCATTGTCAAGATTAAAATGTTTATCGAGAGTACAATGTTTAGAGGCGATCCTCATCTTAAAAATGAATAACATATGCTACTGAGACGAATGTTTTTATATCGAAAATTACACCGAGTTCATGTTAAACCTCGGAAATTTTTGTTAAAACGTGGAACTTCCATAAGGTTCCGTTGGCTCTTATACATTTTTGAATTTCTAATAGACCTCAGCTTACCACAGACCGATTTTTGATAAATTCTTAAGCGAACACTATTTAGAATTTTGCCCTGCTTTTATGGCCATAGTGAAGGCCTTCTATTGCAGATAAAAAAATAAATAAAATAGCGGATTTCGAAAAAATGGCTCTTATAGGCTTCTGAATATTCCCCCTTCATTTGTTTCTGTGTCTGAGAGAGTTGATAATTAGAGAAAGGCGATTATTTAGGATATTTAGTGAACTAAACTTTTTTTACGGATATAATTAAATTTAAAAGCGAAGGCCAGACTGAATGGTGGAATAAAACATAATTTCATTAGAGCTAAATTATTTTTACAATTTACGCATATTTTTAAGACTTAGTCCTTATAGCACTCCATATTTACAGTCGATATCCTAATTTTTGCCAATGTTTAATCAAATATAGGCGTAGAAACCTTGCACTTTTGGGCGGTTATTAATATCTTAAAAACTTCTATTTAACTCCTTAGCATCCTTAGGATCCTCTAGGACCCAAACTTATTTCTTTAATTTCTGAAAAATCGTTTACTTTAATTTTCTGGTGACCATAAATCTTTTTTTTTTTTTATAATATGGAATTCTTCAATAGAATGAAATACAATTTTTTTTTGTGATAATAAAGACAAAAAGTGAGTGCATATTTTAAACTAAATGTTAAAATCACCTATTGCACTAATCAGCATAATTGGATAGTTTTTAATTGAATATTTTCGAACATAAATCAATTTTAATTTCGAACTAAAAAATGACAACCTATATAAAATTGTTGGTTTTAAATTTAAATTATTTTATACTGTAACATTTCAAAGTAAAGGCCTTATTTCGAAATGGACGCAGTCAGAATTTCAACAAACATTTTTCCACATTAGACTTAATAAACTTAATCATTTTAATTTTAACATGTAAGTAAGTAGACTGTGTCGAGACTTGTCAGACCAGTATTTTGGCCAGTAATCAATACCGTCTACTTACTTACATTCTCAAATAAATATTTAAATCTTAGTCAACACTAACACCTTAGACATTAATAATTTTAAATTAAATTGGTTTAAAATTAAACAGTTATGAATTGAAAACTTTAAGAATTAAATAATTTTAGATTGGAGTATTCGACCTTAATAAGCAAGTTTGAATTGCAGACATACAAATTTTAGTAATTTTAAATTGAGATTTAAATATAAAATTCCAAATAAAAACGACACAGGTTTAGTGCAGGTCTCAAAATTAATGCAAAAACCAGATATAAAACCAGCAGAATAAATGTGTTGACTCGTTTCAACTATATTAATCGAAATTTTGTATTTTAATGAGAAATCAGTACGAGGTGGATAAAAAAAACTTTTAAGGCCATATGAGCGTGCCTCAAGAAAATGTTTCACATTTTTAAAAAATCAAACTTATGTTCACACAACACGCGATATCGAGTTGATAATTTGCAAAATGAAATGAGAAGCACTAACACAATAAACGTCCGCTTGGTCCTAAATTTGTATAATTATGAAAAAAGCAACAACAAAAATTTGTTACGAAAAGGCTTTTTTTATAATTATAAAAATTTAGGACCAACCAAACGTTTGTCAGTGTTTCTTATTAAATTTTCGAAAATTTTATTCCGATATCACGTCTCGTGTGAACGTGAGTTGAATTTAAAAAAAATGTAAAAGAAAAATTTTGAGGTTACGCTCACATGGTCATAAAATCATAATATTGATAAATGATAAACACGTGAAGAAAGTTTTACATCGAAAATTATAACGGAGACATTTACTTGAAAGATAGTAATGACATAACATAAATGATATTAACCTTTTACCTTATATTGTATAATTTTTAAGCACGTTTCAATTTTATTTAGATGGTACTGTTTCAGTGAGAGCTGAACATTCACATTCTAATCCTCCCAGATAATTTATCTTAGGACGTTACGTATGAACTCATAAAACAATAATCCAAAAATGTTATTAAAAAAAATTTAATTTATAAGAACAAAAAGATTACTTTATTACTCAAACCTAACCTGTCAATTCTGTGTCACCTCATGCAAAATAAAAGTCATCATAAGACATTTGTCAATTTTTCAATTTAAAAATAGCAAGTAAGTCGTAAAAGGGCTAATTTATAATACTCGTTATTCATATTCTTACGCATAATGGGGTCGTCCATAAACTACGTTACCAATTTTTTATTGTTTTCGAACCTCTGCCTTCCACATCATTGACGATCGTAATTTTGTATTACACCTCCCCCCCCCCCCCCC
>NC_046665.1:86210796-86213033 GCF_010883055.1 Belonocnema kinseyi
ATTGATAGCCCAGAGGTCTGATTCACCGGAAAAATGTCCACGAAGCTCGTCATCCATTTCAGCCAGATCTTTAGGCTTGAGAGAAACCTTGGTGTTGATGTTATATATATATATATGATTATTTTTAAATATTTTTATAAATATTCCGTTAATGAATATAGAAAATAATTCATTTCAGGCTCTCCTTCTCTGTTCTTTGTTTCGAAATGTGGAACAAGACTATCATCTAATTTTCTATTTTCTATTATTGTATGCATCGATATGTAACACGCTTTTGGTTTTTATCAATTATAAAAAAGCTAGCAATGAAGTTGTAAAAATTCAACTACTCGGGTGTATTCTTTAATTCTCGTTGCGCATACCAAGAAAACCTGTCTCTGATCAGCCTACCTCGTAACCTGGAGAATGTCCTCTTGATTTTAAGATAATTATTTCATAACATGAATACTTATGTCATAAAAATTAAAACATAAAATAGACAAATTTATACATTTTGTAAAAAGCTTTAGCATAGTGAATGTTATATAAATAATTATATGTGCCAGTTCTTTATTGTAGTCCATTAACTGGCGATTTGATCTGGTAGCATTCATTATTTCAAATATGGTTTCTTTGTTGGTCAGTATTAATTCTTGGCGAGACAAATCAGATATTTTTAAATTTCTCGACACATAAATTTATCAATTCGCATAACCCGTGTAGTATGTAGTTGCCGCCATTTTTAAGCATTTCACCGTTAATAGTGTCTACATCAGAGGCCTTACATTTTTTAAATTCTTAATTATATCCCTTCTCAGAGGCACCGAGTTTCTCAATTGGGGTTTCTAACGTATCGTGTTTTATATCGTAGTTGCGGTGCCCTACAACTTTAACTCTTATTAGTTCCTTAAAAGAGTCTCTAAAAGCGTCTATAATCTCGTCCGTATCATATAACATTTAACCCTTGCTATTTCTCATACTGCCTAACTCTATACTTTTATCTTTCTTTATAGTCATTTTGCATTTTCTTCTCATTTTCTGATCTGATTTTATCTTCAAGTTCCTTGGCTAGTAGGTTAATTTTCCTCTTTTTGTGTGTGTAAACATTCGCAGATACATTTCTCTCGTCATCGCTAAGAGCTGTGATGATTAACTTTAGGTCATACGCTTTTCTTTTTTCTAGGGCGGCTATTTGTATTTCATCATTCCACCAAGCATTACCAGAGATTCTTCCTACAACCGGTGCGCCCTCTATATCTTTAGTGTTTACTAGCGTCTTGCAAGTTGTCTTATCTATACGTTCATTTATCCTATTTTAAAAATCTATTCGCACTTCCAGATTCTGTAGATTCTCCATCTTGATTAGCGTTCGTTTCATGTTTGTGGACCTCTTTCTTCTCTATCCCTGACCTAAATTTGCTTTGGAGTGTTTCAAAAGGCGTCTTGTACTTCGCTTGGATCACCCTTAGCTGTTGCGTAGCACGCTACGTTAAATAATCAGCTGAATCCTACTTTCATTCTAACCCACATGAATAACGAAGATACAAGTCTTATTTTCCATAAATGGCTGACTTGCTCTGATTCATAATCAAAACCACTCCTTGACTATCATGTGATTTACGATCTACTCCTGTCCATAATTCAAGTCCGCTTTTCAGCTATCCATAATCTATATTTCTAATTTCCCGTTCCTTTTTTTATATTTCAGGTACACATGAAATATCTCACTTTCTTACGTGCATAGTTTCTCCTAACTCTTTTACCTTAAGATCATTCACCCCTCTAGCATTCTTTTCCGTGAATCAAAGCTTCAGTCCATTTCAAGACTATTTTATTGTTTGTATTATTTTTTGTTTAAAGTTTACGCCCAGTTACCACTTTTATTTCAAAAATTTATTTTTCGAGTCGAAATCATGTCTTACTTAAGTGGTTAGTCGTCGTAGTGTGGAGAGCCTAGTTATAACGTCAGTCCTACCATACTTCGGTTAATGAAGGGGCAGTATGGGAACAAAACTGGAACCGAGAGAGTCATGATTGGTGTTTTATACTGGAAGGTCGCCTACCTTGAACAGCGTCGTATTAGATATAATAATTAAATTTTTTTTAAGAATTATTTTTCAGACTAAAAACAAACAGATTCTCAAACAGTCAAATTTTCTACCCAAAAATAGTTCAATTTTAGGATTTTCCAATAAATGCACGGATAAAGTATTTTATCGCTATTTAATTTATAATAAAAAAGAGTATGACCCCCCCCC
>NC_046665.1:86213133-86220608 GCF_010883055.1 Belonocnema kinseyi
CGCTGGAAGCGGGTGCAATTTTTCAGATTAGCACCCGCTCCCGGCGAAATCCTGCGGTTGTCCTTATGACAAATTTTTAATTATATATATATATATATATACTGTGTTTTTTTTATTTTAATATATTCTATTATTAATTTAAATATTTTTCACAGTCTATAGAGCATAATAGAAACTCACCATAGAGTTGTTGAGCTAAAAATTGTCACTCCCCTGGAGGACTTATTTTACTAGGAGTGAGTGAATGTACTTACATAAAAAAATAAGTGTAGGAATTCACTCGCATATTTACTCTTCATACTCAATTTGAAGAAACTGTTTTTTTTTTTTGACAGTTTGAGAGAGTAACTATTCACTCTCTTCGATTGAAATTTCACTCTCAGAAATTTAGAGAGTGGATTTATGGGATAAAGATTCGTAAGGATCAAATATGCATTTATTGACTTAGAAAAAGCATTTTATAGGATGGATGGAAGTAAACTTTGGGAAGTCCTGAAAGAATGCGGAGTGAACAGATGGCACCTGCAAGCAATAAAAACAACATATTATGGTAGTAAATCGAGTGCAAGAGTTGATGGAAAACTGCTTAACTGATTTGATATTATGCAAGGTTTCGACCAAAGATGCGTCATGTCATCATGCTAATGTATTGTATTCATGGATAAATGTTTAAAATCAATCGAAGACTTGCGAAGAACTATGAACAAGCTGAACGCCAGCATGAAGAATATGGGCCTAAAAATTAATGTAAATAAAAAAGAATGTATGGTGTTTGAAAGAGAGGGTGAGAAAACAATGTGCAAAATTGTATTAATGGCAATACAAGTACAAAATTCCATAGCGAAACGTGGATCTATCAAGAAAAGGTTAAAAATAAAATAAACGGGGTGAATATGAAATTCCTGCGCATTATATGTTGAGAGAATGAAAGATATACGACTCACGAAACAAGTTGATGAAGGTAATGTAAATGATAGTGTGTTAAGAGGCAGACCGCGGAAAGAATAGTTAAAATGTGTGAATAAGACCCTAATTTAAAGAGAACAAGAAGCCATAGAAACGCAAGAGATTGCGTGAGAAAATGCATGAATGTGAAGGAAGCTAGAGAGGTACGCCAGGATAGAAAAGTGTGACGACAAATATATTGTAAAAAGAGTGTCAGTGGAGTGAATGACGCCTACATCAAAAGACCTTGCATGCTAATGGGCCCGTGTCGGGATCTGCAAATGATGACTTTCCAAGGCTCTTCACTTGAGGTGATCGCTAGAAAGATTGATCAGCAATCTGGGTAATAACCCCTCCCCCACATTAATCCCTTCCTCACCGAGTGATTTACGCACAAACCAACAGGAAATGTCTTAATGGTATAATAATAATGATAAAAATGAGGCATAATAATAATAATATAGAGTTCGGATCCCACCTTAAGCTGTAGATCTCCCCACAATTCATTTGACTTAGCAACTTTGCTCTTATCAGATCACTTGATTGCATTATAAAAACACGTGTTAGACTGATATACGAGGTGTGTTCAAAAAGTAAGGTGACTTTTCAATTTTCGCGGGGTACGTACATTCAAGTTTTAAATTTTTTGTTTTTGTTGTGTTGGTACACTCGTCAAGATCATATGTACACAGTTTTTACTATAAAGCTCGTGTTGTTTTTTTGGCAGAGGCGTAAAAGGTTAGAGGGGTTTGGTGTGCTCGGCGATTTTCTCTTTTGAAAAAAATGGAGCAAAGAGTTTGCATTAAATTTTGTGTGAAAAATGGAATCCAGTGCTCTAAAACTCTTGAAATGTTGACAGTTGCATACGGTGAGTCTACTCTGAGTAAGAAAAATGTGTATAAGTGGTACAAGCTGTTCCAAGAAGGCCGAGAGGATGTCGAAGACGAACCTCGACCTGGACGTCCCAGCATGTCAACAACAGATGAAAACGTTCAAGCAGTGGAAGAAATGGTGTTGAAAAATCGCCAAATTACCATCAGAGAAGTTGCTGAAGATGTTGGCATGTCGGTTGGCTCATGCCATGCTATCTGTTCGGACGTTTTGAGCATGAAACGTGTGTCAGCGAAATTTGTTCCAAAACTCCTTAATTTTGATCAAAAGATCCATCGCATGACCATCGCTCAGGAGATGTTGAATGAAGTCAATAATGATATTCACCGGATTTGGCCCACAGTGACTTTTTTCTTTTCCCAAAACTGAAGTGACCCATGAAAGGACATCGATTTTCAACGATTGAGAAGATAAAAACTGCATTGCTGAAAGAACTCAAGGCTATACCACAAAATGACTATGAGAAGTGCTTCGATGATTGGAAAAAGCGTTGGCACAAGTGTATTATATCTGGGGGGGATTACTTTGAAGGGGACAACATAAATATTGAGGAATAAATTAATATTTTTTGAGAAAACCATAAAGTCACCTTATTTTTTGAACACACCTCGTATACATGGACAGCTCCATACAGACTTTCCAATAATACAACTATAACCAAGAATACCTTCTACATATTGGACTATAACACTTTCAAGTCTGATATAAAAATGAGGTAAAATAATGTAAATAAATAATTGCAGTCGATATAAACCCGTTTATTTAGTAAGATTTCAAGAGTATCTACCAAATAGAGGAATTTTCATTCTAAATTGGACATTTTAAGATTTATGATTTTAAAATTTCCGTCAAAAAGTTAATTTTGTATGAAAAAGATGAATTTTTTCAAAGATAGTTAAATTTTTAAAAAAGTTTAATTTTAAACGAAAAATCCATTTTTTTGTTGTTAAAAATTCTTCATTTTTGTTGAATTTTTTTATTATTATTATAATTTTTGTACCTAAAAATGTAACTATCCCATTTTTGGTTGAAAATTTATAATTGTAATTAAAAATTGATCTTTCATAGTTGAAAATTATATTTTTGGTTGTAAACTATTCTCTTTTTGGTTGAAAATTTAACTCATTTATTTAGAAATTCGTTAAAAATTCCCCTCTGTGGTTTGAAATTCCACTACTTGGTGGAAAATTAAATTCTTTGGATAAAAAATAACATTTTCATTGAAATTCATATTTATGGGTTGAAAAATAAATTGTGTTGTAGAGGATTTATCTCTTTATCTATTTATCCTTTCTTGATAGAAAAAAATCTTCTTGTTTAAAAAATTCATATTTGTTGTTAAACATTGAATTATTTTAGTAGAAAATCCAACTTTATGATTAAAAATTCAAATAGTTATTTTTGATATATTAACATTTAGTACAAAATTAAATTTTTGTTAAAAATGTATATTGCTGAGTCGAATATTGAACTGTTTTGTATAATAATCGTCTTTTTGGGATCAGAAGTTAACAATATGGTAAAAAATTTATGCATTTTGTTACAAAGTTTACTTTCTTGGTAGAAAAAGTCTGAAAAGGATATCTTTTGACACAAATTAAATTTCATGTTAAATTTAAGGTCAAGCGGATATTAGTTTGTTTCTGAAATAATCTTTTTAAAGCCAAAATTATTCGTTTGCGTCAAACTTCATCTAATCTGCGAACCGTTCTAAGCATGGCTATCCTCTTTAATAAGACGGTGGTTTTTTTTAAACAACATTTTTTCGGTGATTGTCAATTATCAACTATCAACATATCCCTACCTCAGCGGCCAGCTGGCAGCAAGGTTACTATAAAAAGCCAAGCACAGCGATTAGAAATATTAACGTGGATTTGAATTATATATTGAAAATTTAAAGAAGAACGCTAACTCAGGATGAAATATACTGTTACAACGAGGTTATGCCATTTTCGGATTTATATTTTAATGACTCTTGCAATCATCCAACTAGTAGAATTTTCTTACTGCCAGACAACTGAACCACGTTATATATTATGCGGTGAAGATCTTCATAGATCTACTGCTTCGGTATGCCGAGAAAGAGGCTATATGCTGGATTATGATCCTACTCAAGCTTATAATTGCTGCTCGCAAGGATGCTCATATTTGGCACTTTCAGTGTTCTGCAAGTAAGTATCTTTCTATTAAACCCTTCTACTAAAAATGTTTATAAGCACACACCAAATAATATGCAAAATTTGCGCTTACAGTCCGAAGCAGACACCTATTTCAAATCGACCACGTTATATTTTATGCGGTAACGATTTTAATACCGCTCTTGATTCGCTTTGCGTAAATTTCTATGATATATCAAGGGCTAGTTACGTCGCTCCACAATGCTGCTCTCCAGGTTGCACGCTGTCGACACTTCTACCCCTTTGCAAGTAAGTATATTCCTATTTAAGCCTTTTTATAAAACTGTTTATGAGTACAGCCGAAAATTGTTCCCTACAGTTTTGGACAATACACGTCGAAAAATTGTATTCTTTTATAAATAAAGTAGGATTATAATTTTATTAAGTTATTCTGCAGAAATCATAGTGCACAGATTTCGAAAAATGTTATCTTTTGCACAGTCTTTTTTGTCCAAAAATTAAATTGAAATGAAATTTACAAATTTCTTATTTTTGCAGCCGTCAGACGATTGGACAAATCTAAGGATTACACTTGTTCATCAAGCCCCCAAAAGTGACATGTATATCCAGTTAACACGAATGTTGAACTTTTTAACAGAAAAAATAAAGTGTCAATCTGACGCTAATTTTAGGTTACCATTTCCCATACAGTGTCACATACACTCAATTTTTATTTAGAATTTTGTCGCAAAAGAAATATACGGTAGTGTCATATCCGAAGTCATGTATAACGTCACTTGTATAAATTACTGATTGACCTGTACTAAAAATAAAAATATTTAAAATATATGGATGCATTACGTGCAAATATTTTTTAGACCTAAAATACAATCCATTACTGCGTTAATTTCTGAATTAATTTGAATTAAGAATACTCATATTGAAATGGTTTAAGATATGGTCGTATATGTCAGAGTTTTGAATATTAATATTTATGCCCGGAAACCCTCCAGATGGCGCTGAAGGGCGAACGTGAGAGACGTACGTGAACTGGAGAGAAGTGGGATTGATTGTTCTCTAGGGGTCGAAGTTTGGAAACCGCGAGTGCTTAACCTAAAAGTTGAAAAGACAGAAGCGAAACTCTGAAAGTGCTAAATATATACCGAATAATATAGTACCAACGACAGCAAATAACTCTCCCAATCGGGACTCCATATGAAAAATGGGAAGAGAGAGAGGTACACCAAGTGTGAGGAAAGGATGCAGAAATGAACAATAGACCGAGTCCCGGGAGAAGTGACCGACATTCCGCGATCAGGCCAACCGGTAACACAGGACCATGTAACTTTGAAGTACGTCTATATTTGTTTCATCAACAAGCTGGTCTGAATAATCATCAACAATCGATAGAAGAACATCAGAAACATCATACGATGGAAGATATGGTTTGGGCTTCGATCGATGATGGTCATCGTCACGAACAAAATCCTGCTTCAGCACCGACAAACGACCAAACACCTATGCAGAGCTACCACATAATGCCAGATTTGAATCAAGGGATAGAAGACTTTAATGACGAGGTGTGAACCACACGAGGTAAGAATTGGCTAAAAAAGCTAAACTCGATGAAAATTCTATAATATTAGCTTGATAGTTCTGCAATTGAGACGGCAAAAAATCATTTAAAACAGGGAGCCAGAGATTGGTATTTACTTTGTGCAGCAGAAATTGAGAATTGGCACCAGTCCCAAACAGCATCCAAAGACACTTACGCTATCTAGGAAAATAAAATAACGGAGTGGAGAAAAAAGATTCAAAGGGTCCAAGAAAAGAACGAGCAGATTTTTAATATACTTCTATTCAAAGTGAAAATTGTGTGTTAGTCTGGATCTGAGTTTTTCCGAGACCAAATAACAAGTATTAGTTGGCTTGTGGTCGAAAAATACATTTAATGCTAAGTGGCTCTTACACATACCAGTGAGAACGAGCTACTTCACGACATTGTAGCCTACGAGCACATCAACAAGCATCGCGTAGAACGAATCAAAGTATACGGGAAACCAACTAGAAACGAAACGTAGATCAGATCCGCGAGCACCTGTCAAAAATTTCAATGGCGAACCAAAGTGCTACAACTGCAACCAATATGGACACTTAGCAAGAAATTGCCCTGAACCGACAAGGGAATTACTGTGTAAAAAGTTTTGTAAAACTAGACATACAAAATGTCACTGCATTGCAGCAGGGAGTGGGGAGAAAAATGAAATCAGTCTTATTGAAGATACAGAAAGTGGCAGTTCGCTCGATAAATATTTGAAAAATGGTCTGATGAATGCGAATAAATTCAGAGTGCAAGTCTTTTCGGCAAGTTCAGACTGTACTTTAGAAAAAACTCAAGCGAAAGCAGCAGGCTTTCCAATTAAAACTGCAAATGTTACATTGGAAAGTTGGGGTCCAAACCACTAGACAGTCAAGTTTCTCGGTTATGTCATCGTAGATGTGTCAGTGGATTATGTGACAGTTAATAACCTAAAAGTTGTATGGGTCCTTGTTGATTATCAAGAAGGCGATATCATCATTGGAAGATCATTTATGGTTGCACCATCGGGGGATTACTATAAGAAAAATGATGTATTGTTTTGGGAGGATGCGTTCCTTTCGGAGCGTCCAACAAATAATACGGTAAATGGTCATATCTCCGCTGTTGAAAGTGTGAAAGTGACGTCACATTCAATATATCTTTTGAACGTTTTTGGCGAAAAAGAAGAATCTTTGGTCAAAGAATAAACTGTCTTTAAGGGAGTAGTATCTCCTTTGCCGCTTTTTAAAGTTCAAGAGAAGAAGAGGTTGCCTGTCACTGAAGAAGATATCAAGTGCAAAGAGTCAACTGCAAAAGAAGTTATGGAAGACCCCATAAATGTATTGAATGAATATCGACATGTAATATCTGTAAGTATGAGTGAGTTGGGTTTGCATATCCTTGACGGAAATTAATATTACAGAAAAGGAATGTAGCACTACAACTTGGAGCAAGCTCTATAGATCGAGTGAGGATGAGCGCAATATAATGAAACAGATTATGAGCGTAGGAAGAATGGAGACGCGAGGTTGGTTATCGATTGCCGAAAATTAAACAGGCAAACAGCCAGGATTCATTACCATTTGCCAAATTTAGAAGATCATTTGGCCATAATTAACAATAGTACAATGTTTATTACATTGAAATTGGCGCAAAGGTACTTTCAAGTTCGTCTATCGAAAGAAGCAAGATCTAAAACGGCTTTCATAATCCTGGATGAAACTGTCGAATTCACACGCAATAGAAATGAAAAAGTGTGTGATATTTTGAGTGTTTGAGTCAGTTTGTGGATTGCCTGGGAGGTTAGTTTGTTTGGCGCGTGAAGCAGGGTAAGGAAACCGATGCAGATACGAGGGTGGATTGATAAGTTTCCGGCCTGACCAAGAGATGGCGCCACTAGGCCTACCTTGAGGTGGCGTTCTATAGTACCATCCTTAGATAGC
>NC_046665.1:86220708-86228259 GCF_010883055.1 Belonocnema kinseyi
TCAGCCTTGGAGGAGATTATGTTGAGAAATAAAAAAAAAAATTCTTAAAAACGTTGTTTTTCTTGGTCAGGCCGGAAACTTATCAATCCACCCTCGTAAGTAGAAGCGACAGGGCAGGATAGGTAGAGAGAAGCACGGAAGAAGATCAGGTAGCAGGGTGGTGTTGGATAGTGGCGAAAGAGTTAAGGCAAGTTACATCAATTTGATGAATAGTGGGAACTCAGACGAGGAACTATTCGGTAAACGGAAGCCTGAGAAACAAAGGGGGAAAAAACAGTGGAAAGGGAGAGATTAAGGGCCGAGAGTTTTGGATAAATAGAGAAATTTGTTAATAGGAAAAGGGATAGGGCGGAGAGGGGAAGTAGTGAGGACAAAATAGCAACAGGATCCACCCTTAAAAATCCTAAAATGTATAGAACACCGCCACGAAAGGAACAGCAAACATAAGAAAAGCAGGAAAAGCCTAATAAAAAGGAAAAGGAACTGGAAGTTAGTATGAAAACGATATAAAGCTCCAACAAGGTGTGTGGAGGTGGGGAGAGTGGGAATAGGGAGAAGGAAAGGCTGAAAAAATAGAACAAAGAATAGAAAAGAAAAAGAAACCTAGTTATAAAGGGTATGAGATTAGAAGCAAAGGAGCTGAAGGAAGGGGTGAACGAAGTACTAAAAAGGATTGATGCTAAGGTAGAAATAGAGGAAATGCGAAATGTAAGAAGGGAAGAGCGAACAGGGAAGATAATGGTACTGGTAAAACTAAAGAAATGGGTACATAAGAGGGAGGTGATGACAAAGAAGAGGTTATTATATTGAAACCCAGAGAGAATAGAGAATGATTTGATATGGGTAGAAAGAAAGATGCAGTATAAATTAAGGAAAATTGCGGAAGAGGAAAGAGAAAAGGAAAAGAGAACATGGGTTAAGTATGGGAGAATATAGATAGATGGAGAACGATGGGATTTAGATAAAGAAAAGGAAGAAATAGTCAAAAATGAGGGGTTGGGAAACTAGGAGAGGAAGGAACGGGACATAAGAACATAAGAAATAGTAAGAAGCAAAAAGAGACGAGAAAATAAAGTAGAAAAGAATGGAAGATATGTTACTGGAATATAGTAGTATTGGAGAGAAAGGATAGGGAGTTTATGGGAAAGACACGATGGGATGTAGTCATAATGATGGAGACGTGGCTAGATGAAAAGAATGGTAAAGAGTAAGGGGAAGGTTTACAATAGGTTACAAATGGCAAGTACAAAATGCAAAGAGGAAGAATAAAAAGGGCAGAGTAATGGGAGGAATAGTGATGGGAGTAAGGAGTGGATGTATAACAGGGAAAGATAAGAAAAAGAGGAAAGAACAAAAATAAGGATTAATAGTAGAAGAGGTAAAGATGAGAGAAGAGAAGTGGAAGGTAGTGAGGGTTTATGTGAACGGTGATATGCAGGAGAAAGCAGAGGAGATGAAAGAAATGGTTGAAGAAAATAAGGAAGTGATTAGGCTGATAATAGGTCGGGATTTAAATGCGAGAACAGGAGACAGAGGAGAAAGGGAATAGGGAGAAGAGAGAGGAAGAAAATCCAAAGATAAGGTACTACATGAGGAGGAAAAAAAGTTGTTGAAGAGGTTGGAGGAATGGGATTGTTTATCTTAAACGGAAATATAGAGGGAGATAAGGAAGGAGAATATACACGCTCAGGAGTAGAAAGGGGAACAGTAATTGATATTGCGATAATGGACGACGAGGTAAGAGAGACGGTCAAGAAACTAGACGGAGGTGATTATATTGACTCGCATCACTTTCCCTTAATAGTGACATTAGAGGGACAAAAAAGCAATGGCAATGTTAATGAGAGAGGATCAGAAGTAAAAAGTGTAGGAAAAGGAGATTGGTCAAGGGAAGGTAAGGAACAGTTTAGAGAAAAGGTCAGAAATATCAAAATGGGAGAGGTAAATGTGGAGGAGGAGATAGAAAAATGATAAGAGAAATAAAAAGAGGATAAGATTGCACAAACAAAAATGAAGTTAGTAAAAGGAGGAACAGCAGTGGATGGGATGAGGACTGTAAATAGAAAAAAAGAGTATAAGGAGTTGTGTGATCGACAGAAAGAGGAAGAGAATAAGAAGTTTGAGGAAGAGGCGTAGAAGGCTAGCACGGAAGAAGAGGTATAGAAGGTAGTAAATAGAGAAAGAAAAAGAGAAAACCAAGATATTG
This sequence comes from Belonocnema kinseyi, assembly GCF_010883055.1. Classification (NCBI taxonomy): domain Eukaryota; kingdom Metazoa; phylum Arthropoda; class Insecta; order Hymenoptera; family Cynipidae; genus Belonocnema; species Belonocnema kinseyi. The sequence continues at coordinate 86,222,915 of NC_046665.1, forward strand.
AAATAGTAGAACGGAATGGAAGAGGACATAAATAGGGAAGAAATAGTTAAGGTTTTAGGGATAATAAAGGATGGAAAGGCACCTGGTATAGATGAGATTCTAAATGAAGTATGGAAATATGGAGGGAAGGAACTAGAGGAATGGGCATGGATAATGTGTAATCGAGTGTGGAGAGGAGAGGGGTGGCCAGAGTTTGGGAAAGAAGGAGTAGTTATACCAATAGTAAAGAAAGGCAACGGAGATGACGTTAAGGGTTATAGGGGTGTAACGCGGATACCAACACTGTATAAAGTATATGTAACTGTTTTGTCGGAGAGACTGAAGATAGAAGTTAAAGAAGAAAAGATCCAGCCACCCAATCAGACGGGGTTTAGAGAAGGAATGGGGGTAATGATCAACATATATGTTCTGAACTATCTAGTCAATAATAGGATTAAAAGGGAAAAAGGGGCAATAATAGCCATGTTCGTGGACTTAAAGGCGGCGTTTGACTCATTAGACCGAGGCGAAATATAAAAAGTTATGGTAGAAAGGGAAAAAGAGCAGCAGGGTAATGAAGCAAATATGGGTAATAGGAAAAAGAAGGGTAAAAAGAATTGGAGGAGAATGTGGTTATTTGATACGCTGGTATGGCCGGTATTAGGTTATGAAGCAGAGGTATGGGCATGGAAAGAAAGGAAAGATATTGAGAGTTTACAAGAAAGGTATATAAGGTGGACACCACGGGCAGACTGGAGGACGCCAGGATACATGGTGAGAGAAGAAGCGCAAAAGAATAAGTTAAATTTTAGAGCGGGACAAAGCGCATGGAAATTTGAGACGAAGCTGAGGGAGGGAAATGGAGGGGAGAGGGCGAGAACGTGTTTGATGGAGGTAGAACAGAGGAAAGGGAGAGCGATCGAATTAACGAAATGGGAATAAGAAAGGAGAGAGTTCTTTAATGCTAGAGGAATAGAAGACGGGACTCGAGTAAACTATGAAGAATTAGAAAAAAAGAAGAGGAAAGAACAATAAATAGAAAGATGAGGGATGATTGAATAATTAAAATACAATAAATGGTATCAGATAATAAAAAAGGAAGGAGTACCAAAGTATTTAGAAAAGGGATGGGGAGAGAGAAGGTAAACCAGAATAGCAAGATTTAGATTGGGGGAGACGAGGCAATGGACGTGATGTATTGGGAAAAAGAAGAGAACAGAAAGTATAGAATATGTGAATGGGAGGAGGAAACATGGGAGCATGTATGGGAAGGATGTAGGAGAGGAATGAAAGATGAATGAAGCTGGCAAGAGAATGTGGTTAAGATTGTAGGAGAGGATGGATTAGGAGAAGAATGGATAAAGGAGTTGGAGGGTGCTATGGAAGCAAATGAGAGAGAATGAAAGAATGCTTGTGAAAAAAGACAAATAGAGGTATAAAAAATGAAAGAAAAAGCAAACGGAAGTCGCTTAGATGAGAAGCGTAAATATTGTAAGTAATGGTAATGTAAGAGTTAAGTAGACTAAGATGCGTTTGCGTTCACATGCTTTCTCTCTCTCTCTCTCTCTCTCGCTAACGCTCTCGCTTTCGTTCGCTCGCTCACTCGTTTGCTAATAAGTCCTAAATTTCGTTTTACAAGCTTATTAGATGAATCGAGAAACTGATCTCCAAACGGACGCTACTTCTAAAGGTCTACCTGCGATGTTACTACAACGGAATGACGATATGCAATTACATCCCATTTACGCAATAAGTCGCCGAATAACTAAGCCCGAGTGTAATTATCATTCAAGTAAGCGGGAACTTCTAGCAATTGTGTGGGCTGTGACGCGCCTTCAAACTTGGTTGATAAACCTCAAATTTAAAATCGACAGAGAATAATCACCGCAATCTATTCAAGAAACACTTACGCAGTAGCTACTCTTTGTATAGATAGAAAATAGCGTAGATACGTTCCCATCGCTCATTCGAGCCCACTCAAATTTTGACGAGCACCATTGGCGGAAAACGCGAGTGTAACAAACGGCACAGACTCAGAAGAAGAGAGTGATAACTCAGCAAAGCAGAATATAAATTCGAATTGAGAAGACAATCGCGACTCCGGCTCAGAACGACATGTACCAGTTAAATCATCAGACAACGAATATTAATAGTTATGCGCGATATCCCCACAGATGGGGCTGAAAGGCGAACTTTAGATAAGTACATGAAATGGAGAGCTGTGTGCGAAAATGAGCGTAATGAGAAAGTTTAACCGAGCGTGTGATCGTACGAATCTGAACGTAATCCTTCGAGCGGGAAAACTATACATATGATCTATCAGATATCTCTGAACGTAGCTCTTGTCAGAAGATTTCGAGCTTATTGTATTACTTAATTTGAATATACTTAATTACTTATTAAATTTTGGCGCATTCCTTAAAGTGTCTTCCCTCGTTTCCCCCTCCACTGAAGATTGGTTATGATCAGTATTATGTATTAAATTCGACTTCCTAACATATGAGCTAATTTCTTTTTGAATTGAATAGGGGTGAATTTGTGGAACATCACAGCTTTGATATAGAAAAAAAAAACATTTTAAGAAGTTCTGATGGAAGTGCTAAAACATGAATTAGAGAGGTTGATATAGAATATGATATAAAGAAGCTAAATAATAAAAAAGATTTCTTGTGTGGATAGTATGACCAACGAATATTTATTTCTGTGGCTGAGCGAGTTGCTAATCAGAGAAAGGCGATTATTTAGGGTGTCCGCTGGAGTGGTTCAAATTTTTATCCAACTGTTAAATGAAGTTTAACACGTATCATCCATTCATGTTTATATAAATTTAATTCACAATCGCAGAAAGAGCGCTTTAAAAAAGATAAATATGTGGGAGAAAGCCCTAGTCAAATATCGGCGCGCACAAGAAAGCTTCAATTTTAACACATAAAAAGTAACTTTTGCAGCAACTATTTATTTCCAAGCATTCATAATTTTTGACGGACAAACTTTAAAAAACAGAATCGACACGTGCTCCAAAAATCAATGACGCAGCGGTGACACCGCACTATGAAGCATGGCATTTACGTCAGCAAGCATCGTGGTACTTACGCCCGTATGTACTACCTTTTTTCCTAGACCTACTTTCCGTCTGAACTGGACCAAAATCTTCTACAGGGACACGATTTAGGGGGAAACAAGTAGTTTAAGTGTGTATTTTAAAACTTGGTCCGCATAGTAACCTATATTTTCAGTCGATATCCTAATTCGTTTAAATTTTATATTAAATCTCAGTGTAGAAACGTTGCACTTTAGCATTACCAAAATCTCTTAAATATGATTTTCAAATAACATGGAATTGATTCACATTCAATAGAATGAAATAAAATTCTTCTTTCTGATAATAAAGAGAAAAAGTGAAAATAGAGATAAAAGCAACTGCAATAATTACAGAGGTATCAGCTTATTAAGTACTGTAAGTAAAATATATTCAAAAATAATTATTGGCAGGGTAATGAAAATAAACAACAAAAAGATACTGGAATCTAAAGTGGAAGATCATGTACGGTTCATTTACAGAAAAAAAGTTTGAGAGTAAGGAAAAAAGTTTTCTGTGCACTTATTAACCCAAAAAAAGCGTTTGATAAGGCGGATAGGAGTAAGCTTTGGGCAGTCCTAACAAATTATGGGGCCAATGGATGGCTCCTATAAGCAATAAAAACCACATATGTTAGTAGCAAAACGAGTGTCAGTGTTAATGGGAAACTGAGTGACTGGTTTGATATTATGCAAGGAAATAGACCAAGGATACGTGGGTTAGCTTTCGCAGATGATTAGGTTGTTATGATACAGCCAATCGAAGACTTGCAAAGAATGTTGATCTAACTGAATACAAGCATGAAGAATATGAGCCTCAAAATTAATCTAAATAAAATAAAAATTATGTTGTATGAAGGAAAGGATGAGAAAACAATGTGCCACATTGCCCCGAATGATGATAAAATAAAACAAGTTACTAAATACTTACTTATATCGCGGTACCTATTTACTAGTGACAGAAAGACATGTGGAGTTAGGCGTATACTCAATGAGGGTAAGAAGGTTCAGGGCAGTGTGCCTAGAGGCAGACAGCGAAAAGAATGGTTAAAATTTATAAATGATACGCTAATTCGAAGAGACATAGAAGCTATAGAAACACAAGAGCCTGCATGAAAAAATGCATGGACGAAAAAGAAGCTAGAGAAGTATGCCAGGACAGAAAAGTATGGCGGCTAATAGTTAATAAAAAGAGTATCAGTAGAGTGAATTAAGCCTGAAACAAAAGATCCTGGACAGTAATGGGAGTTTTAAAAGGACAAATGTTTAATAAAAAGTTGAATTTTTGATTTAAAAAATATGACTTTATCTAAGTAGTTTAATTGCCAACTTAAAAAGATGCATTTTCACCTGAATAGTCAACAATTCTAACTAAGAAAAAAATGTAACCAAAAACTGTTAAATTTTCAAGCTAAAAAGACGAATTTCTACCAGAAAAAAGGACCAATTTTCATCAAAATATATGAATTTTTAACCAAATTGTAATACCTTCTCTGATGAGAATGCAAAAATGTAGAAAAAATGAAAGAATAAAATCGATGAACTAAAAAATTATCATTCTAAGATACTGTTTGCTTTTTTTCATTCTTTCAGCTTTTCTTTATTTTTTCCACTTAAAAGATTTTCCGGTTCTAGCTAACAAATCATTTAAAAAAACAGAAAAATGGCCGCCTGAAAATACCTATATGACACCTCATTTTTGGAAAAAGGATTCCCATTTTTAAAACTCTAAATTTAAATCTGTCTAAATTGGACAGATAAAACATTTAATACTTATGAATGAATCAAATAGTAACTTGAAATATAATAAAATATTACAATTATTTCTGCAATAAAATTCTTCAATAAATACCTTTATTTTAATAAGTGATTAAAATTAATAATAAAGGACTGATTAAGACATTAAAAGTAAAGGATTAAATTACTTAAAATGATGTCAAAGTAAAAGTTACTGCAAAGTCACTATTCCATTTTTTGTCAAAAATTTATAATTTTTGGTTCAAATTTCATCTCTTAAGTTGAAAATTTAACTGTTTTGCTAAAAATTCATTTTTTTGGTTTAATTTAACTGTTTTTTATTTTGGTCAAACTCTTTCGTGCAACTATGAGATTTTTATTTGAGAATTTATCTATTTTATTTGGCAATTCAAACATTTAATTAAAAATTGATCTTTTCTTGTTGAAAATGATTATTATTATTATTATTATTATTACACCATTAAGCCATTTCCCTTTCGGGGTAGGCGTGACTCACTCGGCAGGGGAAAGGAGTAGTGTGTGGATGGGAT
>NC_046665.1:86228359-86237690 GCF_010883055.1 Belonocnema kinseyi
AGAATTGTCGAATTTTGAAGAAAATGATTCAGTTTTGAGCCAGGTAGTATAATTTTTGACAGAAAAAGAACCATTAACAACAAATTTCATTTTAGGCGTCGCTACTGGAAAGAATAAGTATGCACACATATTCATATACACACATATGCACATGTACACACATATACACATATATATATACATATATATATATATATATTGTTGATTATTTAGTATTACATTTTTGATTCAAAATTCACATATTTATTTCAAAATACAACTGTTTGGGTGGAAGTTGAATATTAGGACGAAGTGGAAATGATCAAATAAGTCGAAATAATTGGGCTAAACAAAAAAAATAGTGGTTTGACATCCGAAGAAAGTAAAAGAAAAATTGAAATTGGTTAATATCTTCTGTTCCCTTTTTTTTATTTGAAAATTCTAAAAAAATTCCATATTGTTCCAAAAATGATGGTGAATTTATTCTATGTACAGTGTTTGCTACGGAATAAAGATAAAAAAATTTCGATAAAAAAAATGTTTTTGCTCAATTTAGAATTTTTTGAAAAAGTCTAAAAAACATGTTTTTTTACTGAGTCCTACATACATTTTGAAAAAAGTTGAATATGTCGAACTTGAAACTTCTTTAGCTTGAATCCATTTCTGCAATCAAAAATGCCCCCCTCCAATAAGTCTAAAAAATTCTTCCCTAAACTCTTTATCATCTGTTCACTAAAAAACGAGATACCATAAAAAATATTGTTTTAGTCAAAAAGCTTAGTTTTATCAAGTTGTAAAAATCACTTTAAAAAAGGTAAAGTTGACAATATTTGAACGCTTGAAACACCGCTTAATTTTTTTTCAACAAAATAGCAGCCTGTTTCTCTGATTTAAGCTGAAGAAATTTCAGGTTGAACATATTTAACTTTTTTCAAAATCTGTGCATAGAAGTCAATCCAAAAAACATGTTTCTTGGCCATTTTCAAAATATTCTGAATTGAGCACAAAATTTTTTTCATATTTATAATTTTCTATTATTATGATTTTCACTCTGTCCTATTGAATAATGTTAAACATTGATTTGCTTGATTGGAAGTTCCTCTCTTTGGTTGCAAATTCTACAAATTGGTAGAAAATACAATTTTTTGACTAAATAATAAACTTTTTTGTTGAAAATACATATTTTTGTGTATATTTATAACTTACGTATTGAACTGTACTGAAACTAAAAATATTTCAAAAATATACATGTGTAATGTGTAAATATTTTTTAAACCTAAAACCCCATTACTGCGTTAATCACGGAGTTAATTTCAAATAAAATAATTATATAGGAATGGTTTAGGACATGGAAGCATGAAATAATTATTTTTTTTAAGTGTATGTATATGGGGCTGTACGATTTCTGTAACTGTATGATTCCAATATGAAATCCCGAATTTTAAGATTGAAAACTTATCAATTCAAGTATCAAAATACGATTTTACATTTAAGTCAAACAGAATGGCACCATTACAGGAGTTTGAATGTTTTCGCAATTTAAAGCTTGAAGTGGCTGAAACTTTAAATTAGAATTTGAAAACATTCAGAATGTAGTAAATTCAAAAATTGAGACTTAAACTTAAATCTTCTTACAAGAAGGACCCAAAATTAGTGTATGTTTTGAAATGAGTGCAAAAACCACATAATACCATTATTCTGCATAGTTCGGTAATTTCAAATTGAAAGCAGTCAGAATTGAATAATTAAAAAAAAAAAATTTTTTTTAATTTTAACAAGTTTATATTAAAATCATCTAGACAGGAATAATTTTGAATTGCGAATTTAAAAAAAAGGATCTTAATATAGTAGATCGGTCTAAATTTAAATCGTTTCGAATTGTACTATTTCTAAGTGAACGCCTCGATGCTCACACAATTTTTAATTCAATTATCAGAAGACTATTTCAAATTTAAATGCTTTCAAATGGAAGCTTGAAGCGGCCAAAATTTCATAATTTTATATTAAATGGGTTTAAAATTAAAGAATCTTAAATTTAAAGCGTTTAGAATTAGGTAAGTTTATATTGGAGTATTTTATTTTAATAAGTCAATAATATTAATAAAATTTTCTATATTTTCCTAGATCCCAATTTTCCACAACATTTTTGGTTAGTGCAAAAAAGGACTTAAAATTTTGACGAAATGTTTTGTTTTTATGAAAAACCAGTACGAGGTACATAGAAAAACTTTTAATGTCATAATATTGATAAATGATGAACCCATGGAGAAAGTATTACATCAAAAATTATGACACAATAATTTTCCTCGAAGATAGTAATGACATCACATGGATGATGATTATACTGTATGATTTTTAAAACGCTTCAATTTTATTCAGATGGAACTGTTTTAGTACGAGTTGAATATTCGCATTCTAAATCTCTCAAATAGTTTATCGTAGGACTAGTGCTGTATTCGAGCAGAAAAAATCAGTTACCTCGCTGGAATTCACTCGACTCCCAAAAAGTATTTTGATATGTCCTACTCGGTGAATCTTTTGTTTTAAGCGTCTCGGATCGTCTCGTCATCTATTTATTTTAAATTTTGACGTTTTGGATGTCAAATATTGGCAGAAAAATACGCAATTGATGAAAATGTAAATTCAGAAGAAGACACTAGAAACAATTTATCTCGCCAGGAGTCTTCAATCAAGTACTCTACATCGCTCGGTTGAACTAATACTTTCGTGGAAAGGAGACGAACCGAGACGATAATTTTGACAATTGAACGAGACTTTTTCTCGTTTAGTATCTTTCTCGTTAAATATCGCTCGAATGAAACACTGCGTAGGACATTGTTTAATAATTCACGAAACAATATTTTGAAAGTGTTATTAAAACAAACTTGATTTATAAAAGGAAAAAAATTACTTTGATATACTCAAATTTAACCAGTCAATAACACAGCCAGACAAAAAGACATATTTTTTTCAAGTCTGGAGGTCAGACCATGTTTATTTTACATATTGTGATCTGGGTCTAGCCTCCAGAACCTGAAAAAAAATTTTTTGTGTGGCTGTGTAATTGGTTCACCTCATACAGAATAAAACATATTATACAATCACGAAATATACATTTTCTATTTTCTTTTTCATTTAAATACAATTATTTGATAAAATGACTAAAAATTAAAGTATTTTGTTTGTTGGGGGGAGGTTAAAAATTAAACTAATTTGGTGGAAAATTAAAAAAGTTCGAGAATGAGTTTGTTTTTTGCCTGAAAAATAATTTGTAAGAAAAAATGTAAAAGTGTTACATCTAGTACTACACTGCTCAACGTTGGTGACCTTCTCAGTATGAAACACCAAACAACTATGACTCGGTTCCAGTTCTGCTCCCCCCCATCCATTAACTGATGTTTGGTGGGACTGACGTTATAACTAGACTTTTCACCCTACGACGACTAACCACCTACTTTGGACATGATTTCGACTCGTAAAATAAATGCCTTGCCTAAAACTGAAAGTTGGGCTCACACTTTAAACAATAAATACACAAACAATAAAATTGCCTCGGAATGGATTGTAACTTTGATTGCCGAAAAGGCATGCATTTGGTAAAATTAAAGTCAAGTTTTGGGCGATGAATGGTGACTGAGTGTTTAGAATGCTAGAGGGGTGAAAGAATTGCGAGGAACATTGCACGCAACAAAGCTAGATATTGTATGTTTACCTAAAGCAAAGAACAAGGGATAGGACATTAGAATTATAAAAAATTGGACACTAAAAATCGGACTTGAATTTTGGCCAGGTGTAGGTCATAAATTGCATGGTAATCAAGGAGTGGGTATGATTATAAATAAGAGCATGTCAGCATCCCAGGGAAAATAAGACTTGTATCTTCTGGATTCTTGTGGATTAGAATCAAAGAAGAATTCAAAAGATTATTTATCATGGCGTGCTACGCTCGAGCTAATAGTGATCCGAGCAAAATAAAAGACGCCTTTTAAGTTACTTTATGTGATACTAAAAGTACTTACGATCATGGTGAAAGAATCATTCTACGAGGAGATATGAACGGATTGATCGGCGTTCAACGTCAAGGTACAGAAAGGATAATAGATAATTTTAGGTGTACACACTAAAGATATAGACTATAGAGCGCGCATCGGTTTAGGAAGAATATCTGGCGATGCGTAGTGAAATGATGAAATCCAAACAGTTGTACAAAAAAAGAGAAAAGCATACGACAGAAAGTTGAAAATCACAGGCCTTAGCAATTATAAGAGAAATGGGCTTGAAAATGTTTGCAAACAAAAACAGAGGAATGTTAAACTATTAGCCAAGATAAGCAAAGATAAAATCAGAACAGAAGAAGAGAAGAAAGTGCAGAGCAACTTTGAAACAAGCTGGGAACTGTTTTACGCATGGATGTTGATCAATATGAAGGGAGATAGAAGTACAGAGAACGCCAGCATGAGAAATAGCCAGGGTCAAATTCTATATCATACAGACCGCATACTAGATGCTTTGAGAGATTCTTTTAAGGAATTATTAGCGGGTGATGTTGTAAGCACCATAACTGCGATGTGTGTAGAACACGATTCGTTAGAAACCCCAATTGAGAAAATCTGTGACTCTGAGGTTAGGGATATAATTTAGAAATCAAAAAACCGTAAGGTTGCTGGCATGGACAGTATTAACAGTGAAATGCTTTAATGCGGCGGTCACTACATACCTCACAGTTGTGAGAATTATTGACTTTATGTATCTAAATAGAAGAAGTTCCAGATGACAAGCAAAAAAGCGATTGTCTGCTAATATATAAACGAAAGGACAATGATTACAGAGGTATCAGCTTATTACAAGTACCGTAAGTAAAATATATTCAAAAATAATTATTCGTAGAGTAATGAAAATACCATAAGAAAATATATGAGAAGTGCTAAGTGGATTTATGCCAGAAAATTCATGTACCGCTCAAATATTAGGTTAAGACAGATCACAGAAGAATGATTTAGAGCAAGGAGAAAAGTTTTCTGTGCATTTTTTGACCTAGAAAATTCATTTTACAAGATCGATAGAAGTTAAACTACGGGAAGTTCGGAAAGAGTAAGAAGACAACAGATGGTTCCTACAAGCAATAAAGACAATATATGTTGGTAACAAAGCGAGTTTAAGGGTTAATGAGGAACTGAATAACTGGTTTGTTATTATGCAAGTTGTTAGACTAAGGATGCGCCATGTCATCGTGGTTATTTATTGTATTCATGGATAAGTGTCTAAAAATGATGCTCATAGACAAAGAAAGTGTGGAACTCGAGACAGGGAGGGTACTTGTGTTAGCTTTTGTAGATAATAAGGTTTTTTTGGCAGAGTCGATCAAAGACTTGCAAAGAATGTTGATCTGACTGGATACAAGCATCAAGGCCCATGAAGGGCCCATTGTCAGAAGGTAAAAATGTATAAAGCAATGCTACAAGGGAAATACATAATTCTATATTTATACAGACAGTTCTATGCGGCAGCACGGCCTGGACCTATCAATAAAAGGATAAGAGTAAAATTAACGTAAAATAACTACTTGGCATCTGTAAAAGAAATTTAGTAAGATGGTTTGGGGATATTCAGAGAATGAAAGATGAACGACTCATGTAACAAGTAAATCAAGGTAAGGTAAACGGCAATGTTCTCAGAGGCAGACAGTGGAAAGAATAGTTAAAATGTGTAAATGATAGCCTAATTCGAAGAGACATAAGAAGGCTCAGAAACACAAGAGCTTGCATGAAAGAATGCATGGACGTGCAGGAAGCTAGAGAGGCGTGCCAGGATCGAAAAGTATGGTGAAAAATGGTTTACGAAAAGCGTGTCAGTGGAGTAAATGACGTCTAAAAAAAAAGATCCTCGATAATAATGAACTAAAAAATTATCATTTTAAAATGCTGATCGTTTTTATTCATTCTTTTAACTTTTCTTCACTTTTTTCCACTGTATTTTTATCAGTAGGCAATCTTGAGATGTTTAAAATATTTTTTATACTAGCTAACAAACCAATTTAAAAAAACAGAAAATGACCGCCTATAAACTCCTTTATAAAATCCCATTTCTGGAAAAAGCGTTCCCCTTTTTAAAAACTCTAAATTTAAATCCGACTAAATTGGACTGATTAAATTAATCAAGCATGATCTGTCTGAAAAATCTGTCATTTCTGTTCAAGAAATAGTCGTTTTAACAGGCAGAGTATTTAATATTTCTGACTGAATCAAATAGTCACTTCAAATGACTGATCTTCTCGAAATATAAGCGACTTATTATTAAGATGTAATAAAATATTTAAATTATTTCTGCAATGAAATTTTTTCAATAAATTCCTACATTTTAATAAGTGTTTAAAATTAACCATAAATAACTGATTAGGATATTGAATTTTGATAGAAATTGTGCCAAAAGTATTTCCTTGGACACAAATGGAATTTTCTTTTAAATTAAAGTTCAAGCAGATTTTCGTTTGTTGCAGAAATAATCTTTTCACAGCAAAGATTATTTTTTTGCGTCAAACTTCATCTAATCTACCAAACATTACAAACATTGTTCTTTTTAATAAGAACATGGTTTTGTTTCAAAACAAATTTTTCTGTTATTGTCCATTATCAACAATGAACATATCCCTACCTCACGGATTATCTGACAGCGAGGTTAATATAAAAAGCAAAGCGAAGCAACTGGAAATATTAACGTTGTTTTAAATTATATATTGAAAATTTGAAGAAGAAAGCGAACTCAGAATGAAATATACTATTCCGGCGAGGTTGTGCCATTTTCATACTTATACTCTCATGGCTCTTGTAATCTTCCAACTTGCAGAATTTTCTTACTGCATGAAAACTGAACCACGTTATAGATTATGTAATGATAATCTTCACAAAGCTTCTGCTTGGGTATGCCAGGCAAGAGGTTATGATCTAAATTATGATCGTATTCAAGCTTTTGATTGCTGCACGCAAGGATGCTCATATTTGGCACTTTCAGTGTTCTGCAGGTAAGCATATTCCTATTTAGCCCTTCTTCTAAAACTGTTTATTAGTAAACAGCAAATAACATGTCAATTTTGCTTATAGACGGCAGAAGCCACCTATCTCAACTCGACCACGTTATATTTTATGCGGTACCGATTTCAATACCGCTCTTGATTCGCTTTGCGTAAATTTCTATGATATATCAAGGGCTAGTAACGTCGCTCCACAATGCTGCTTTCCAGGTTGCACGCTGTCGACACTTCTACCCCTTTGCAAGTGAGTATATTACTATTTAAGCCTTTTTATAAAACTGTTTATGTGTAAATCCCAAAATTGTTTCCTAGAGTTCTGAATAAAACACGTCAAAAATTTGCATTCTTTCATGAATAAAGTAAGGAGTCTACTTTAAATAAGTTGCAATACACGCATTATGAAACAAAAATTTTGAAAAATATTATCTTTAAAAACATTTTTTTGCAGCCGTCAGACGATTGGATAAATCTAAAAATTACACCTGTTCGACAAAGCAAGCCCCCGAAAGTGACATGCATATTCAACTAACACAGATGGTGAACTTGTTATCAGAAAAAATAAAGTAAAAATCCAGCACTAATTTAAGGTTAACATTTTCCTACAATAAAAATAAATTTTGTTGATGTGAAAGCTAACCTACAAGAAGGTACCTTTTCCCTTGTGCTTGAAGTACAAAACGTGATCTGCTATCAATTTCTTTTACTATTTTTCGGCAAAAGCAATAGACGCTAGTTTCGTGTCCGAAGTCAGAGCGAAATGGCAGCATTTCTTCAAATTACATGTAACAATATTAATCCCAGAGTTTTTACTGTGTTCGTTAAAGTAACTAATGTATGTTTTGGAATAGTATACAGTACATCACACATGTATAACTTACGCCTATATAAAAATTTTTAAAAATCCAACAAGTTAGAATTTTGTATTTTACATATTTGTAAAAGATATTTTAATTCCAAAAATCTAGACTTTTCTCCACCTTCCCTATGATTAAGGGTTAGTGAATGTTCATTAGTTGATTAAATAATTGCAAAATACCTTAAGAAAAAAAATGTTATTCTTAACATTCGTTACATGTATCATTAATTGCAGCAAACAATAACTTTTGATGATTTACAGAAAACGAATTGTTTAATAAATTGCTAAATGTCCTTTAGAAAAAAATATTAATCTCAACACATCCAATAATAGTGTCATTAATTCTGGATGATAATAATTTTTTTTGCTTCACAGGGGAAAATAATGTTTAAAAAAATTGTGTAAATAATTACCAAATATCCTTTACATTTATATTGCTCCTAACATTATGTAATTGTTTTATTATTTCCAGAATATAATAACTTTTTACGAATTTAGGAAGACAAGATTGTTTGAAAATGGAGTCTGATTTTTGGGCACCTCGAAAATACCCTCACCGAATTTTGTGCTCCAGCCTTTCACGTCTAAAATCAACCCCTCTCTTCCACGTAGATATGACTGTCAAAAAATAATCTTTTTGAGACTTTTTCCAGTGACAATAACCTCTAATTTTTCGGATTCTCGAAAATAACCTCACCGATTTTTGGGCTTCAACCTTTCACGTCTAAAATCAACGCCTATCTTCCACGTAGATATGACTTTGTTAAAAAATAATCTTTTTGGGAATTTTCCAGTGTTATTAGATTCTCTGATTTTTGAGCTTCTCGCAAATACCCTTTCCGATTTTATGGACCCAACCCTTAACGTCTATATAAAGCCCCCTCTACCACGAAATACCAGTTCGCCAAAAAATAATCTGTTTGAGAATTTTCCAGTGTAAATGGAGTCTCTGATTTTTGGGCTCCTCGAAAATACCCTCTCCGATTTCTTAGCTTTAACCCTTAACGTCTAAAATCAAGACCTCTCTACCACCCAAAGTCGTGGTTTTTTGAAAATGGGATAGTTTTTCGATTTTTTCGTGCATTCGGAAGCCCAAAATAAGCCCAAAATTCTGGTGCTCTTTGTTTTTTTCCGAATTTGACTTTTTGCATAGGGGGGAGATTTGAATATTTATAAAAGGTATTACAGCCTAAAAATTAGCAATGCAGCCCAAAAAAAGCCCAAAATTCTGTGGCAAAGAAATTTGGGAATTTCGTTTGTGGAGGTGCTAGCAACTTGTTCAAGCATGATTATGCCTACATGAATGCATTCCTAAACTTACCCAGTGCATATATGCATAATACACACATACATACATTCATTCATACATACATATTATTACACCATTAAGCCATTTCCCTTTCGGGGTAGGCGTGACTCACTCGGCAGGGGAAAGGAGTAGTGTGTGGATGGGATAGAGATTTTTCAGA
>NC_046665.1:86237790-86251547 GCF_010883055.1 Belonocnema kinseyi
TTCCCAAATCTTTGCTTCTGTTATTTTCATTACCCTACGAATAAGTATTTTTGAATATATTTTACATACGGTGCTTAATAAGCTAATCCCTCTGTAATTATTTCACTCGCTTTTATCTCCCTTTCTCTTGTATATTGGTGGCCTGAATTTTAACATCAGAAGTGAGCAGAAGTTGAAAAATGTCGCAAAGAGCTACTTGAGAAGAAAATGCACGGAAACTTTTACAGAAATTTAGGAGAACAATCCTTGTCAAAAGAGCAAACGTTTGCTCTTCTTAAATCATTAAGGCTTAATTTAGGTACAAGAGGGTTTCATTTTCACTAGCCAGGACGGTGTAATTTCCACTTTAGTATCTCACGATCGTGAGACGACTAGTTGCAGTCGGCTGGAGCCGAGAATTCGATCGTCAATGTAATTCGTTTCTCAAAGACTTGGGGAATGATGTCAGGCCTCGAGCGTGTAACGGAGAAGGTTTTCGAAAATTCTAGTTCCAGAAAATTTGGCAGTTCTAATAAAGCACATTATAACCGCATTATGCCTGTAGAGATATGCAGTTCCCGCGTGGATGGAACCCCCAGATGAGCACCGGTAAAAAATTTCCCTGCCAGTGCCGACAAAAACGTTTTCTGCAGGTACCAGTAATAAATTTCTCTGTCTGTACCGGTTAAACGAATTACTTTTAGTATACCGAATGGACTGTCAACCCCTTTTAACTGTCACAGAAATAATTTTGATCAAACGCCTACCCTTTTTCAACATCTCTTCGGGCGGGAAGGCAACCCTTTGACTGGCCCCTGAAATAATGTTGATCAACTCCCTACAATCACGTTATGCAATAACTTACCGGCAAAGAAGTTTCTTGCCGGTTTCGGCAGAGCATCCACTGCCTAAATTTAGGGTTTAGTGGATTTTCATTTGTCTGAAAAAAAATCTTTTTACAGCAAACCTTAGTCTTTTGCGACAATCTTCATTTACTCATCCAGCAAAATAATTCTGTTTATGTGATAAAATATTTACGTGTTTCAAAACAAAACACGAAAGAGGGCAATTAATTACTTCAAGACCAATTTTTCTCTGATTGTCCAATGTAAACAATTTTTTTAAAGAAGACCGCAGTTCAGGATGAAATCTGCTATTCCAATGAGGTTATGCCACTTTTTGGACTTACGTTCAACTGAAAATTTTTCGAAGTAATTGTATGAAATTGCTAAATAGGATCAGAGAATTTTACTGGCAAAAATTATAATTCAGATCTGGAACAACGATTTTTTCAACAGAATTTTTATTTTGATCAGTAAATTTCTCACCACCATTACAATTTCGGGGACATATCATGTCACATGCGGCAAGTTACACCTGCGGCATGTTACATCACATCTGCAGCATGTCACATATGTATCATGTCACATCTGTAGCATTTCACATATGCGAAATGTCTCATTTGCGGCATGTCACAACTGCGGCATCTCTATCTAGCAGCTTGTCTCCTGTGCGGAATTGTTCACAGTGAAATTAACATTTTTTTTACATCTCTCACCGCACCACCGCGACTAGTCTCAAAAATAACATAAAGTCATACCCGTACCCCTTTCCCAACACCTCGTGATGGGCGGGAAAGCACCCCTGTGACTGGCCACTTAAATAAAAAATGTCAATTTTACTCTGCTAAATTCCACGCGGGAGATAAGCCGCTAGATAGAGATGCCGCAGTTGTAACATGACGCAGATGAAACATGCCGTAGATGTAACATGCCGTAAATGTGACAAGCCGCAGATTTGACATGCCGCAGGTGTGAATTGCCGCAGAGAGACTTGCCGTATATTACATGATATGGACCCACAATTTCGACTTGGAATAGGAAATTTATATCTGGATTTAAAAAAGAAGTATAATGAAGTATAATTCGAAGTATAAATAAGTTGGAAATGCGAATTTTCGCGAAAAATATCGTTTTGAGTAGGAATAATAAATTTTCCAAAAGAATTACATTTGGCAGGAAATTAGAAAATGATGCCCTCCAAATTTGAATCAGTGAGAACTTCAATTTTTAACAGTAAAAATCCGGCTATCTGGCAGCGAGGTTGCTATAAAAGTGGAAGCTAAGCGACTGGAAATATTAGTGTGGATTTAAATCATATATTGAAAATTTGAGGAAGAACACGAATTCAGCATGAAATTTACTATTTCAATGACGTTACGCCACTTTTTGGACTTGTGTTCTTATGGCTCTTGTAATCTTTCAACATGCAGAATTTGCATACAGCCATTCGCCGTTACTTACTTCAAATCGACCACATTATATTTTATGCGGTACCGATTACAATACCGCTCTTGATTCGCTTTGCGTAAATTTCTATGATATATCAAGGGCTAGTGACATCTCTCCACAATGCTGCTATCCAGGCTGCACGCTTTCGACACTAATACCCCTTTGCAAATAAGTGTATTCCTATTTAAGCCGTTTGAAGAAAGTGTTTGTTAGTACGATCGAAAATTTTTGTTAACAGTTTTGGACAAAGCACATTAAAATGTCTTATTTCTTTCCAAATCGGTACATCAATACTAAAAGCTCCAATCTTAAGGTTAGAAGTCTAAACGTTCCAAGCTCGTTTTGTGTTGGCACCTAAAACGCTGGTACGCGTTGGTAGTGTTACGAGCCAGCACAAAACGAGATTGGATAGTTTAGTCTGCTTATCTCAGATTGAAGAGTATTGCATGGAGGTACCAAATAAAGTCAAGACAAAAATTCGTTAGCCTACAAATTATCGGGCAAAGATTTTCAAAAATGTTAACTTTTTCTAAGTTTTTCTATCCAAACATTAAATTTGAAAGAAATTTACAATATGTTTTTTGTTGCAGTCAGATGATTGGTCCTAAGGATTCAACCTGTTGTACAAGGCAAGCCCCAGAAAAGGACATATATATCCACTTAACACAGATAGTGGACTTCTTACGAAAAAAAGTGTCAGTTGAAATCTAATTTTAGGGCACCATTTCCCTGCAAAACAATTGCATGTCAAATCATCTGAAGAATTTCAGCTATTGTTAGTATTTTTTTCAAATTTTTATAACTTTGGTGATTTTAATGATATTAAGTTCTAGTCAGAGCGAGATGGCACCCGATCCTGAAATGTACTAAAAATAAAAATGTTTTAAATATTCTCTGAGTTAATAATAAATCGAGATTCTTTTACAAATTTCATGCATAGCGCTCCTGATTCTGTTCAAATTAACAAAACGACAAATGCGCCTTTTAAATGATATTTAGCGCCCCCTCAAGCCCTATGAAGTCTAACATGTATATCCCATAAAAAAATTTGGTTTTGTCAATTTTGTTCAGAATAATACCTAAAGTGTTACTTTCCATTTATAATTGAATGTGAATATACATTTTTCAAATAATTCATTATTGTTTATAGTAATTTTCTTTTAGAGTAGAGTTAGGAATTCGCCGTTTTATGCAAATATTTTAAGTCGTTTTTAACTTTTAAGGTAGAAAGAAGTAATGATCAATTATATCTAGAAGAAATAATTGTTTAAGCTATTTAATTATTTTTTAATGTCCTTTTAAAATAATGCTAGAAAGTTGCAGTTTAAAAAAATCCACTTTTTGGCCACTTTTGAATTAGTTTGACGTAATAGTTAATTAAGGTTTTTAAAAATAAACAAAAAGGCTTGACGCCTCGATTTGAAACTTCACTCACTCAGCGAGAAAAGTCGAAGAATTTTAAAGCCAAGAACATTCTTCAACATTTGAGATAAAATTGTTATATCAAAAAGCTTCTTTCAAGCTAAATGCTTTCAATCTCTATCCAGAGCCTGAAAGCCAATATTAATATATTCTACATTTTTGCTTCCTCACAGAGGAAGCATTGCAATAGTAACATTTTCGAAAAAATTTAATTCACTTTATCAAACGTTCGTCAATATAGAAATATATAATACCATGTTCTAAGCAATTGTCCAGACGTATGTGTGTGTGTGTTGATATCAGACTTTTTTGTAAAAGCGATAACTTGAAAGCACGTATTTTTCAATATCAATTCATATTATGAATTGATATTAATATACTAAATTTATTTAAATGATAGATTTTTCATGGTAGCTGAAAATAAAAATTAGTGAAAAATAAGGAGCTACTCGTAATTTTAATGTAATCATGAAAAAAAATTTTTACAATATTTTGCAATATTTGAATAATCAGTAGCAGCCCAAAGTGCAGAAATAAATATAATACACATTGGATATAATAGAGTCGAACATAGGATAGAAAAGTTCACATTTAAGACAAAATCGAGTGCGGAGAAAAAGATACGTGTTGAAAATGTGATCGATAAGACTGAAGGAGCTTTAATGAAAGAGGATTCAATATCACAAATTTACAATTGTCGATGCGTTGAGCTTGAATTTTAAACAGCATACTCACAAATGTTAGGGAAATACAAAGACCGAGCGCGCAACAAGAGAACCAATAATCGCGCGTCTAGGTGCGCTCAAACTTGCGAGCCGGAAAATGGAAATATTCAACGTTTAGTAGAAAATTCTTCTTTTTTAATTTGAAATTAAACTATTTGGTTAAAGATGGAGTTGCTCGTTGAAAATTCTTATTTTTGTGTTAAAATTAAAATCTTTTTCAGAAATTCAGCTCGTTTGGTAAAATTTTCATCTTTTATGACAAAAATCTTTGTCATTTTTTTTAAAGTTTTTTTTGTAGAAAGTTCACTTTATCGTTTTAAAAATATATATTTTTGATTGAAAATTCAATTATTTTGGTAGAAAATTCAAATTATTTACTAAAAATACATATTTTACGATAGCACATTTAGATTGTTTCATAGAAAAGTCGTCCTTGAATTTGTTGAAAATTAGTATATTTTGTTGAAAAATCATCTTTTTGGTAGAAAATTAATCTTCCTTCTTGAAGAATTATTTTTTTAGTTGAAGATTTAAATATTTTGTTAAAAAAAATAGTCTTTTTAGTTTTGCGGTCAACTGATTGAAAATAAAAATCTGGAACATTTAAGATTTAGATTTTACGTAAGAAACTTGGAACACATTTTGGAACTTTTTCTTCGATTTTCAAGACTTCACGGTTGGAAACAGCCATGTGAAAGTTACGCAGAAAACGCATTAATTTAGGGGACCGTCGAAAAATGTTATAACAAAACCGTTGTGTATTTTTTGAACCGCACAAAGGTGTCAGGAAGTTAAAAAGAATCGAGGTACGATGCCGTCGAAAACTTTAAAAGTAGAATGGTGAAATATGTACAAAAAAAAAGAATAAAACACTATACAAGTCTAAGCATGTGTCTTGCATAAATTTCAACATATTCAATGTTATATATATATAATATATAATAATAATGATAATAATAATAATAATAATAATAATAATAATAATGTGGCTAATAATCTGATGAGAGCAGTCTGCACAGACATATTGGACAAAGCCTGATTTTTACCCCATCATTGTCGGACTGGGTTGCAGTCAAGCACACGATGGGGGACCTACAGCTTAAGGTGGGTTCTGAACCACCAGAACCTCAGTAGAGATACATTGAATAATTTCTAGAGGTACCGGCTCAAGGATCGAACCCCAGACCTCTGACGTGAAGTCCGAGTGTCTAACCAACTGAGCCACTGAGGCTCTTTAATAATAATAATAATAATGTGGCTAATAATAATAATGTGAAGAGGCTCGGTGGCTCAGTTGGTTAGACACTCGGACTTCACCTCAGAGGTCCACGGTTCAATCCCTGAGCCGGTACCTCTGGTGGTTCGGAACCCACCACAATCTGTAGGTCCCCCCATCGTGTACTTGACTGCAACCCAGTCGGTCAATGATAGGGTAAAAACCAGGCTTTGTCCAATATTTCTGGGCAGACTGCTCTCATCAGATCACTTGATTGCATTATAAAAATGCTTCCGTGACTGATGATATATACCGGGACAGCCCCGTGCAACAATAATCAAATAAAAATCCAACTCTAACAAAAAATGCCTTCGACATGTTGGGCAGTATAAGCCTGTGACAACATTTCAACACTGAAATGTGTTTTTAATAATAAATCAAATGGACTAGATAATCGGGATTGTGCATTTCATTTATTTTTCGTCTATCCAAAATCTTTATGAACTTGTGATGAACACATTCACCAGCCTGCTCAGAGCACAAACCAAAACTTCCTCTTGGTTCAAAAATTCAAGCGATTCTTCAAAAAGACTTAATATAATATGGACGTTGAGAGAATCGAACACAGAATATACAAGCAACCTGGTGAAGCTATTCATCACGAGTTCATAAAGTTAATATATTTTTCTTGTAATTTAAGGATCTATTTTCTCCTGTGTAATGTATTCAGGGGACTTCCATAAGCCACGTGGCCAAATTTTTGCCACTCTTGAACTCCCCCTCCCCCCATGCGGTCCACCGTGGCATTATCGTCGACCCCTCCCCCCAGAGTTCTACGTGGTTTTCTTCTATTTCTTGTAAAATTAAAATAAAACAAAATATTATGAGTGGTAGCAGCCACGCACGTGGTTGCAGCCAGAATTTTCTTGCCTCGACTCGTTAGCTAATATTAAAAAAAAAGACTTGGGGAAGGGGCACTCGGTTCGGTTTGTTAGGATCGAATTTAGGACTCCGCACGTTATTTCAAAAAAGGAGTAAGCTATGCGTTTTCTTATTAATATTTTTTACAACTGAATATAAAACCACGTGGCTCGGTCGCGAAAACCCCACCCCTCTCTCCCCCTAAAGCAACCATGTGGTTTATGGAAGGCCCCTTATTGAGAAACTGAATAAATGTACAGCATTTAAGCATTATAAATATGTATGACTTAACAGTATTTTCTTTCCCTACCTTCATCCCCCCATTAACAAAGTTTCATTACGTATTTTTTCTGCAAGTAATATTAAATTGTATATGAAGAATTGAAAATTTTGGAATGTAGGCAACACACACCCTTACACATGTACTCATATACAAATTATTATATACGAGCATAGTTTTCCTTCATGTAATTACGTAACACAATATATAAAAATGAAAGTTAAAAGATTAGTCGATTCTCATACAGATGAACCGCTATGATTTGGGACCAAAAATATTTTGTTTTCTGGATACATACTTTACCATTCCTGAAACCTTTGCGCACCGTGTCTACTTAAAGAAATGTCTTCTTGTGTTAAAAGCATATCCTTTGACATAAATGAAATTTACTCTTAAATGTAAGATTCAGCGGATTTTTATTTGTCTCAAAAAGAATGTTTTTACAGCAAACGTTAGTCATTTGCGGCAATCTTCATTTAATCATCCAGGCAATTAATTCTGTTTATGTAATAAGATATTTACGTGTCATAAAACAAAACACGCAGATTGTTTTATTTAGAGCCAAATTTTTCCCAGATTGTCCATTATCAACAAGCAACTCATCCACTATATCTCACCGGCTGTCTGGCAGTGAGGTTGCTATCACTGTTGAAAATGTTTGCAATTTTAATATACATTTAATATAAATTTGTATATTAAATCTAACAACTCGGTATATAAATTATTCCTTAAGAAGCTGCATATTTAATATCATATATATGTATATTGATCAATTTTAAAAAAAGCCAGGTAGTTTCACTTTGCAAAACTTAAAAATAATGTTTGCAGAAATTTTGAATCTAAATAATAAAGTAAAATATTTGCTTTCTAGCTAAACATAAATTATACTAGGGTTTAAGTCGAAAAGTTCAATATTATTAATCAAATCATTAAGACATCTAACCTAAAAGTAACGGTACTCACGTTACGTTTCTTACAATCAGAGCAAATTTTAAAGTAAATTACACCTTTACGTTGCACTTTGAATATAAATAGAATTTAGTCCATGAATTTCAGTTGATTGCTTTAGTTTTCAATATTTTACAAGATTTGAGTGCATTAATGACCTTTAAGCTTTCATGCACTCTGCTTTACTGACCTTAATATACAATCATACATGCATACTAATTCTACAAGATGATGGTATATTAAATTTAATTTACGGTCTATGCAAACGACTTCACTCACATGTATAATTAATTTTCATCAGAGTTTCCTAACAGTGATATAAAAAGCTAAGCGAGGCGACTAGAAATATTAATGTTGATTTCGAAATAATATTAAAAATTGGAAGAAAACGACGAATTCAGGATGAAATCTAATATATCCAGCCAGGTTATCCCACTTTTTGGACTTCCGTTCTACAGGAAACTTTCCGAAGCAAGTGTATGTAATTGCTTAATAGGATCAGTGAATTTTACAGACTGAAATTATAACTCAGATCGCTGAATTCAAATTTGCCATCAATTTTCCAAATTAATTTGTTTAAACAAATTATCACAAAATTCAGTTTTTTTGCAAAATTAATATCAGAATTGGATTCTGCGAGAAAAATACGTCTGATGTAGCAGTTGCAATTGTTAAAATAAATATTGTTATTAACAAATTAATAAATAATTAATTTTGCGATATGAAGAAATCCTTTGACGATCATAAGTATATGAATAAAAATACGGATATAGCATACATTGACTAAGAAGTTTTTTAATGCGCAGAATTAAAATATGCCATTATTTTTGCAAAATTAATTCGTTTAAACAAATTATTAAAAAATTGAGCGTTTTTCAAAATAAATACCGGAATCGGATGCCACGGAAAAAAGATGTCAGGAATAGAAGTGTTATTTGTTCAAATATATTTTGTTATAAACAAATTACTAATAATAAGGAGAACAGATTCTAAATAAAGTAGCCTTATACTTCATTAGTTTCATAAATACGTTTGCTTACTTACATACTACACGAAGTGACGGTTGAAGTTCAGACTTTAAAGCTTTCTTTTTTTTCTTTTTTCTATTCCTTATTTTTTAATTTTTTACTTTTTTTCTAATTATTATTAATTTTCACAATTTTTTGTTCTATAGGTTACCAAAAATATTCTTTAGTATCTAGATTTCTTTCTTACATTGCAATTTTCTGAAGAATCCGACTTCGACATTTATTTTGCAAAAGAACTCAATTCTGCAATAATTTGTTTAAACTAATTGTTTAAACAAATTAATTTTGCAAAACTAATGGCAAATTTTAATTCTGCTGCATAAAAAAATCCCTTAGTCAATATATGCCATAGCCGTATTCTTATTCACATTCTCATGTTTATTAAAGGATTTATCCAAATCGCAGAATTAACAATTTAATAATATTTTAATAACAATATATATTTTAACACTTGAAACTACTGTATCCGACGTATTTTTTCAGTTGAATCCGATTCTGGTATTAATTTGGCCTCGAACCCCCTAATCCATATATAGTTTATCTGTACCGTGGTCCAATTCCTTCGAACTGGAAAAGGATTAAAGAATTTTAATTCTGATTTTGATAAATGAATTTTCCACTGGCATTAAAATTTTGACTTGGAACATGGAACTTATATTTGGATTTGAAAAAACAAGTATAATGAAATATAATTTTAAGTTGGAATTGTGAAATTTCTTGAAAAATGATCGTTTTGTGTTGGAAAAGTAAATTTTCCAAAAGAATTACAATTTTTCATTGGTGCTCAAAAATGTTGGAATAAATTATATGTAATTCTTAGTTGGATCAGAGAATTTTAGAAAAAAATATTTGGCAGAAAATTAACAAAATTATATTCGCCAAACTGAAATCAGTGAAAACTAAAATGTTTAACAGTAAAAATCCTGACTTATTTCATTCACTTATCAATATACAGATATTTGAAGACGTAAAACACGTTTGTTGTTTTTCAAGGCAATTTTATTGCCTGAATGTCCATTATCAACAATCAACATATCCCTGCTTCACCAGTTGCCTGGCAGCGAGGTTGCTATAAAAGTCGAAGCCAAGCGACTGGAAATATTAATGTGGATTTAAATAATATATTGCAAATTTGAGAAAGAACACGAATTCAGGATGAAATTTACGATTTCAACGACGTTACGCCATTTTTGGACATATGTTCTTATGGCTCTTGTAATCTTCCAACTTGCAGAATTTGTATACAGCCAGTCGCCGTTACTTACTTCAAATCGACCACGTTATGTTTTATGCGGTACTGACTACAATACTGCTCTTGATTCGCTTTGCATAAATTTTTATGATATATCAAGGGCTAGTTACATCTCTCCACAATGCTGCTATCCAGGTTGCACACTGTCGACACTTATACCACTTTGCAAGTAAGTTTATTCCTATTTAAATTGTTTAAAAAAAGTGTTTATTAGTAGGCTCGAAACATTTTTTTAACAGTTTTGGACAAAGCACATCAACATTTTTTATTCTTCACAAATCGGTACATCCATGCTGAACTCTCCAATCTATGCTCCAAGCTCGTTTTGTGTTGGTACCTAAAACGCCGTTACGGAAACGTAGGCCTACGGGTCAGCACAAAACAAGATTGGAGAATACAGACAGCATGGAGGTACCAAAATAAAGTCGGATTAAAAATGGTATTTGAATTTTTTTTTAGAATTAGTTATTCTATTTTCAAATTATTAAATCATTCTACTTTTACTGCGTTAGTCTAATAAATAAAATATTTTGAAGAATGTTAACTTTTTCTAAGTGTTTCTATCCAAACATTAAATTTTAAAAAAATTTATAATTTGTTTTTTGCTGCAGTCAGATGATTGGATCTATCTAAGGATTACACTCGTTGGACAAGGCAAGCCCACGAAAATGACATATATATCCAATTAACACAGTTGGTGGTCTTATAACTCAAAAAAAAAAGAAGAGAGAGAAATTTCAAGATTTGCGTTCACGGAAAGGCGTGATTTTAGAGCCACAATTCTTACGTGTTTTAAAGTCTCGGTCTCTATGATCTAAAAGCATAGAATTCGAGAACTGAGGACAAAAGAGCGTTACCTAATACCTGACGCTTCGAGACCATTGCTTTAAAATCAATAGTTCCGAGATCTTAGTTCTTGCTCCAAAGCGTAATAAAATCGAGGTGCGGTCCCGTTAATTAATGTCCTGAAATTTCTCTCCGCGTTTAAAGCTAATTTTAGGGTATTATTTCCCTGCAGAGCAATTTCATGTGAAGTCATCTGAAGAATTGCAGCTATTGTTAGTAATTTTGGTAAAAGTTCTTGCATCCGTTCAAAAAAAAAAAAAAATTAACCTTGATAATGTGAAAGTTACTCTGCAAGAAGGTATCATTTCCCTCTGACTTGGGTTACAACAGTCATCTGTTTTGAATTGTTTTTACAGTTCTTCGGTGAAACAATAGATGGTAGCTTCGTACCTAAAATCAGAGCGAAATGGCACCCTACCTTGAAATTAGGTGTAACCATTTTTATCCCATATGTTTAACTTACATATTTAACTGTACTAAAAATAAAAATATTTTAAATAGATGGATGTATTACGTGTCGACTTTTTAGACCTCAAAAGAAAACTAGTACTGCATTAATATTATAAGTTATTGGGCGGTCCAAATTTTTTCACAATTTCCATGCATATCGCCTCTGATTTGGTTTATATTCACAAAACAATAAATTCGTTTTTTAAATGATATTTAGAGAATTTACAAGCCCTATAAAGTTTAGCATGCATTCCCCATAAGAAAAAATACGTTCTGGTCAATTTTATTCAGTGTCTTCAATATTAGTAGTATTAGGTGAATCTAGTTGAAAATCAATAATTCTATTTAGAATTAGGCTTAGAATAAATATTACGATTATAATTATTTTGTGGTTATTTAATACTAAATCATTCTAATACATTAAAAGTTATTAACTATTTATTATTTTAATTAACATTTTCAAACAATTTATTATTGTTTCGAGAATTTTCTCTCAGACTATTGTTAGAACGTAAGTAGAAAGAGGCAATAGAAAATTATATTTAACAGAAATAATTGTTTAAACTATTTTCTAATGCTCTCAGAACAGTTCTAGATATTTGCGGTTTAAGAAAAAATTCCACTTTTTGGCCACTTTATAATTAGAGTGATGTAATAATTAAATGAAGCTTAAAAAAATTAATGTTTAAGCAATTTACAACTATTTTTAATAATGCCGTTTTTCTGTAATATTCAACTTTTTGTCTTTTTTCACTTAGAGTGAGGTGATAATTAATGCTTTCAATTTTGAAAAACTTGAAAACTGAAATATCATTCCTTTCAATTCAATAAAAATTATAAAAATCAGGAAAAAGAGCGCCTTCCAATTCAAAAAATGTTTGAAAATAAAAATTCTTCCCTTAAAATCACGAAAACATTAAAAAAATGATCCTTCTTCCAATTCATAAAAAGTAAGAACAAAAATTGCACCCTTTCCAACGCAATAAAAGTGTTAGAAATACGAAATTTTCCAACCTTAAACTCAACAAAAATGTAAGAAAGTTCAGTTTCCATTCGGAAAATAGATCAATGTTTAAATTTTTCTCTCTCTCTGAAAATTAGAATTGTGAACGTCAAAAGTTTTGTGATACATAAATCCTGTTAACTATTATTATGTAAACCTAAATTATTGCTTAATCATAATAGCTCAATTTTTATTCATACATGAAATTTCAACACTCTCACTTACGAAATGAATTTTTTAAAATTAATTCATTGAAGTTGTAACGTTCAAAGATGAAATTTAGCACTCTAAGATTTTAACGTTTCAACGACTTCTTCAAAAAATTCAGTTTCAAACGGTTTATTTTCAAATATATTATTTATAATTACTCATTTCAAAAAAATATTAAAACTGTACTGAATAAAAAAATCTTTTTTTTTATCGAAAAACATCAAATTAAATGGATTCAAAATATAATATTTTAAACTACTCAATATTTAATTTAATTATGAATCTATTACAGTGAAACACTTCAATAGCCATCCCTTCCATCTGCGATTGTCACTTGGTGAGCATTTAGGCGTGGACAAACAAACGCGGAGCTGGCTATAATGACTTAGTTCCCACCCACCGTCAGCCCCAAAATCGGCGCTAAAGAAGAGTTTCACTGTATTTAGAAATTATTACAAAATTGAAAGAATTTCTAAGATTTATAAACTAGTTATTTAAACTGTGTATAGTTACCAACGATATATTTATATATTGTGTGATATTTGTGATGACCTTTCCTGGAATGTGGACGTAAGAAGAAAGTTTTTTATTCTGCTGGTGCACGATATTTTCATGACTTGCATGTAGAATTCACATATTTAAAGAGGTAGAATTTATTTCCATTGCATCAATCTGTACTCAACAGTTCTTATTATTTTTTCTGAATCGCGTATTAAATTATAATGATTGTTTACTAATAATTTATACTTTCACATCAAGTATTTCACTTTTCCATTTTACATGACTGATAGAGCAATTTTAATAAAATGCCAGGTAATCGACGCCTCATTCTACCCAACTGCTCGGTAACCTTGCACCAGTTGTTTTATTTTTGTCTGAATTGCGAATTCAATTATAATGATTTTTTACTAATGATTTTTACTTTTACATAAAATATTACCCTATTTAATTTTACATGACTAAAAGTGAAATATTAATAAAATGCCAGCTAATCGATGCTTCATTTTACCCAAATGCCAGATAATCTTTATTCTCTAGTTGTCTTATTTCTTCTTGAATCGAGAATTTAATGATAACAAATTTCGATTAATTACACAGGCCGACAAAATTTGACAAAGGTCCGGAACCAGAGACCAGACCTAGTATACCCGAAGGTTTTTGCTGCGCTGAATCCGAATCCGACCTC
>NC_046665.1:86251647-86255151 GCF_010883055.1 Belonocnema kinseyi
GGAATTTTTCTGAGGTCAGATTCGGATTCAGCGCAGCAAAAACCTTCGGGTATAGTAGGTCTGGTCTCTGGTTCTGAGAATTGTTGGCCTGTGTTATTTATATTTTCAAACCAAATATTACCCTATTCGATTTCACATGACTGATAGTGAAATTTTAATAAAATGCCAGGTAATCGACGCCTCATTTTATCCAACTGCTGCTGGGTAATCTTGTTTTACTAGTTGTTTTATTTTTGTCTGAATTGCGAATTAAATTATAATGATTTTTTACTAATGATTTTTGCTTTTACATTAAATATGACCCTACTTTATTTTACACGACAAAAAAGTGAAATTTGAATAAAATTCCAGGTAATCGATGTCTTACTTTATCCAACTGCCAGGCAATCTTTTTTTTATTTGTTGTATTATTGCTTACTGAATTGCAAAATAAATTATAATGATTTCTTGATATTAATTGACACTTTTACATCAAATATTACCCTATTTCATTTTACATGACTGAGAGTAAAATTTTAATAAAATTCCAGCTAAACGACGCCTCATTTTACCCAAATTCCAGATCATCTTTATTCACTAGAGGTGTTATTTCTTCTTGAATCGAAAATTTAATTATAATGAATTTTGATTAATTATTTATATTTTTAAATCAAATCAATCAGATCAATCAAATCAGGTTTTTACGAATGTGTCTGTATGTCTGTCTATCTGTCTGTGAACACGATAACTTTTGAAAAAATTAATCTATTAGATTGCCCTTTGGTACACTCGTTTAGTGTCCTAAACTAAAGGTCAAGTTCGTTAGCCAGCCATTTTGGACGAAATTCAAAAAGTGGGCACATTTTGAATATTTTCGAGATCACTTTTTTAAAAATTCAAAAATTCTCTGTGCACTTATTCGTAGAATTTAAAAAATTTAACAATTTATCCTAATGACTTTTTTTGAAAAATAAAAAATTACTAGAGTTATAGCATTTAAAAAATTCAGAAAAAAAACTAAAATGAACAATTTGAGCCAAACAACGCATGATACGAAAAAACTCTGGAGAAGAAAAACGTTAATTTTTATAAGCCCTACAAGATTATGATAACAACTATTTCAATTTCGTCAAAAAGTTGAAAATTCAAAATTTGATCGTACCAAAAAATTTGTGAAACCACATTTTTTCAAGATGTAAAAATTCTATGCACGGTTGTTCATAGTACTTCAAAACTTAAACAATTTATCCTTCTGAATTTTTTTATAAAAAAAAATTATCAGAGTTAGAGCATTTTCCAAATCCAAAAAAAAAAACAACTAAAATGTACATTTTAAGCCAAACAACACATGATATGAAAAAAAGACAGGAAAAGAAAAGCTTTGCTTTTTAAAAGCCCTACAAGATTATGATAACAACTTTTTTAATTTGGTCGTAAAGTTGAAAATTCCAAATTTGATCGTACCAAAAATGTTTGAAACCACATTTTTTCACGATTTAAAAATTCTATGTACGGTTGTTCATAGTACTCAGAAATTAATGAATCACTTTTCGATATAAGCTACGAGAAAAAATGAGACAAAACTTGTTCATCCAAAAAAGAGCTATAAATTTTTGATAGGACAGTTAGTTTCTGTTTTAGTCGTAAAAAATAACATTCTAAATAAAAATATTAAATTTGTTTGAAAAAACGCCACAAGGTATGAACTTAAATTACCAGACAAAAGTTGTTCGCCTAAAAAGATCGATACATTTATTATTAATTATTTTTCGATAGGACGAGTAGATTTTCTTTTAATCGTAAAACATAAGATTAAAAATTAAAAAATTAACCTTTTGGAAAAAGCACATAAAATACGAAAGAGGACATAGGCTCCTATATAAGACCCTACATAGCTTCCTGTATTAGACCCTATGCAGGTGCGCAGTAGTTTTTATTTAATCATAAAAAAACAACATTAAAAATAAAAAGAGTTATAAAAACAAGGAAATAAGAATTAGTATGATTCAATTTTTATGCATATTATGAATTGTAATGATATACATTTATTGAAATGATACATGTTTCAGAGCAGCTTAGAATACAATTTAAAGCAAAATAAGAAACAAATACAAAAATAATCATGATAAATACAATTTGCTTTTTATTTTGCAATTTTTAAATAAGTAATCCCTGGCAGAGTTACATAAAAAATGTATTATAATTGATATAAAAGTGTTCTGCATAATGTAGAAATGTTGACAGGTTGGACAAAATTGAGTGCGAAGCACGACATACGTGATGAGAATGTGTTCGTTAAAGCCAAAAGAGCTTTAACAAAAGAGAGTTCAAAATCACAAAATTACAGTTGTCGATCCGTCCACCTTTGATTTTAAAAGGTATGTGCCCGATTGCGGAAGAAATGCAAAGACTAAGCGCGGAGTGCGATGGCCCTCAGTCGCGTGCCGTAGGTGCGCTCAAACTCTCGATCTAAGCTTTTTTAACGAAAGAGAATTCACAATCACAAAATTACAGTGGTGGATGTTTTGAGTCTTAATTTTAAAATGTTTGTAGCAGAATGTGCGAAAATATAAAGACCGGGCGCGTAACGCGAGGTAAATACATAATCGAGCGCGAAGCGCGAGATAAATACAACATCGAGCGAGAAGCGCGAGAACCAACTCGGTGGGGAAGGGAGTAATTTGAGGAAGGGATGTAAAATTTTTAGATTGATCCAGAATTCTCGTGTTATTTATTTAAATAACACGTTCGTTCCGCAACGCTGCTCCGACCCAGGTAGCTGATCAATCTCTCTAGCAATCACAACAAGTGAAGATCCACACTCTTTTTATTAACTATTTGCCGCCATACTTTTCTGTCCTGGCATGTTTCTCTAGCTTCCTTCACGTCCATGCATTTTTCCCTGCAAGCTCTTGTGCTTCTATGGCTTTTTATGTCTCTTCTAACTAGAATCACATTCACACACTTTAACCATTCTTTTCGCAGTCTGCCTCTGAGCACGCTGCCACTTACTTTAACCTGATACACTTGTTTCGTTCGTTGTTCATTTGGAATTCTCTCAACATGCCTGGATTATCTTAACCGATTTCTTTTCTATGTGCCTACTAACGTCTCTTCGGCACCACATTCTTTGAGAATTATATCGTTACTCACTTTGTCCATCCGAGTTTTTCCGCATATTATGTGCAAGAATCTCATGCCAATTGCGCTAATTTTACTTTTATCTTTTTCTTGATAACTCCATGTCTCGCTACCGCATAGTAGAGTCGGTACAAATATAGAATTATGTATTGCCATTTTAGCTTTATTTGATATATTTTTATTTCTGATAAGAGACCCTGCTCTACCAATAACCCTCTTATCCTCGTTTATGCGTCTATCTAATTCCTCATCTATCTTTCAGTCCGTAGTAAATAAGCTACTAAGGTATACGAATTTATCAACTTGTTCAATTCTCTCATCATTTAATAAAATATTGCATAGCGTTTTCTCACTATTTCCTTCGAACACCATAGTTTTTGTTTT
>NC_046665.1:86255251-86287912 GCF_010883055.1 Belonocnema kinseyi
ACCCTTACTGTTTCGAGATCCACACCCTCTTCGTCGAAGAGAGCCATTCTTAAACACTTGTCCATGAATAATATAAATAACCATGAAGAAATAACGCATCCTGGCCTTACTCCTTGAATAATATCGAAACAGTCACTCAAATTCCCATTTACTCTTACACTCGCTTTGCTACCTGTATATACTGTTTTTATAGCTTGTATGAGCCATCCACTGACTCCATACTCTTTCAGGACTTCCCAAAGTTTACTTCTATCTAGCTTGTCAAAACCTTTTTCTAGGTCAACAAATTGCACAGAAAACTTTTTTTCCTACTCTCAAACTTTTTTCTGTTATTTGCCTTAAGCTAAATATTTTATCCGTACATGACCTTCCTGGCATAAACCCACTTTGGGCTTTCCAAATCTTTTCTTCCGTTATTTTCATTGCCCTACAAATAAGTGTTTTTGAGTATATTTTACTTACGGTACTTAATAAGCTAATCCCTCTGTAATTGTTGCAATCGCTTTTATCTCCCTTTCTTTTGTATATTGGTACGATAATCGCTTTTTCCCAATCGTCTGGGACGTCTCCCATCTCGAAACATAAATTTATCAATTCCAACCGTCTATGTGGTATGTACTCGCCACCGTGTTTAATCATTTCAGCGTTAATACAGTCTACCCCAACAGCATCTTCATATACCACTTTTTTCTCCTAAAATCGTGAAAAGTTATTATTTTCTGGTAATAATGACAAAATTAAAAATGTTGAAAGCAACGTAATTCTAAAGGATATTTGGTAATTATTTGAACAATTTTTATTTGTTTAACCCAATTATTTCCTCGCTAAAGCGAGAAAATTTATTATTTTGTGGAAATAATGACACACTTGAAGAATGTTAAGAACAATATATTTCTAAAGGATATATGGTAATTATTTAAACATTTTTTATTTGTTTAAACCATTTTTTCTCCTGAAAAGCGAGATCTGTTATTATTTTGTGGAATTAATGACATAATTAACGGATATTAAGAGTAATATGTTTTCTAAAGGACATCTAACCATTTTTTAAACCATTTTTTTCTCTGTAAATCGTTAAAAGTTATTTTTTTCTGCAATTAATGATAAAATTAACAAGTGTTAAGTGTAATAATTTTCTGCTTAAAAGATTTTACAATTATTTAAACAACTAGTAATTATTCACTAAAGCCTGTTCACAGGGAAGGTAGATTAAGGTCTTGATTTTTTGAATCTCTTACACTATGTCACTTAATATAATATTTATTTATCTTAGAACGTATACGCTATACTATTTGAACAATAATAATTTCTTTAAAAAATTAAAATATTCTTTAAAAATATATTGCTCACGAAATTCTTTAATTGTGTCATTTTTTCCAATAAATCATGACTTTTTACGATTGTAGGGAGAAAAAAATGTTTAAACCAATAAAAATTGTTTAAATAATTACCAAATATGTTAAATAAGAAGTATAACACATTAAATGATTTTTAAAATACTTGTAAATTTATCATTGATCAACTAAAAATAATTTCAAAAAATACCTTCTTTAGCATGAATTCGATAGAAAACTGCTATTTGCATTTTTCGGGGCATTTTTCGGGCACAATAAAAGAGGGTTGGGGGCCAAAATTAAAGGTTATTGGGAGGAAATTATTGCTTAAATACTCCTTTAGACGTGACTATACTTTAATTCACAAAAAGTTTATAACAAGATCATTTTTTGTAAATGGTGCTTTTTTGCTTTTTAAATTTAAAACTCCATGTTAATTTCATAAATCCTGGGGGCACATGTTGACGTTGAAAAAAATTAAGATATTTCATTTTCTGAGAGGCGAACAAATAGGATAGGTGGGATCGCCAAAAATTAAAAGTTGAATTATTATAGGTATAAATTTGGACCACCCTAATTTGAATATTACTGTTTTTAATCTTTTACGCTAAGATCACCCAAATTTAAAAATCTCAAAATATGCACAATAATAGCCCTTTAGGTGACTTCTGTGATAAAATCTGAGATAATACTTGAATTTTATCACACACAAAAATTAAAGAAATTTTTTTTTATATTTTGGAGTTTCAATGTCTTGTCAACATTTTTACGAAAAAATCATGCAAGTTGAGAATTATTGAAAAAGGTTCTGTGATTTTTTTTAGATTTTATCTGACGATAGAAGCAGAAAAATAAAAAAAAATATGCGTTATCCCTTGACAGTTAGGGTATAACTCATTCAATATGACGGCTAACGGTTTGAAATTTTGTTAACATTTTTTTGTATTGTATGCTTTTAAATAACTGACTCAACATATAAGCCCCTTGAGGGAATTTTTTTCATGCTTACCCTTCTAAACCCTTAATAACAACTCTAGTAATAATAAAAAGTTAAAATGGTTAGAAACACTAAATAAAAATTATAAGAGTTTAACTTTTCCTTACATACAAGATTTGTCAGAAAGACTTAGAAGTTCCCTCAAGAAATTTAACATGAATGTATATTTTATATATAGAAATAAATAAGATAATTGATATGCCAACAAAAAGATCCCGAATCAATAGAAAATTTTCGGGTGTTCTTTTTTATCACCATTTTGATTTTAATTTTAAAAACATCAATATTTTAGCAAAAGAGTTTATTACCTATAAAAATAAAATTGTAGAGTCCATTTTTATGAAAAAGTGCAATAATTGGTGCGTTAATTTCCAAGTTGAAATAATGCACATTAATGATGTCTATCTGTACTTATTTAAATTAATTTTTTATTTAATTTCAAACTTTTGTCACGTGCTCTGACTCTAACTGTATGACTTTATGTCTAATCAAAATAAATTAACGTGACATATGACTTTTTGTAATTATTTTGCTCAGTTTTAATTCTATTACTAGATCTGTGGAATTAGATATTCGAATATATAACATCACATTATATCGCTGATAATACAAAACACTTCTCAACTTAAAAAAATAAAATAAAATAAAATATAAAATTCCTTCCTTGAACTTCCTGGAAATTAGCGCTACGGATTAGTATTTTCCAACGAGAACTTACTTCTAATACGTGACTCTCTTCTTGAATTCTTTTCTCGTAACGACGCCGACGTGATGTACGTGCGAGATGCTCGTTATGTCCATTATTTAATTAACGAGTACACGTTGTTTATACGTGATTCGGTCAAGGTCAGTGTGTTAAAACTAAGACTGATGATATGAATATTTTTCTGGAATTCCAAACATTAAATATTTTATTTTTTATTTTCCGTGCAAATTTCTTTTATTTTCCTAACAAATTCAGATAAGGGTCCTAGAGGGCGATTGTGCAACATTTTAACTTTATTTAACTTTTCTTTTCCGAAATTCTCGATGTTTGGTTTTTTTTATGTGACACTTGAAATTTTACATGTCTAAAAAAAACCCAAGTGAATTTCGGAAAAGTAAAAGTAAATAAGTTACTTTGCAAAGGGAATTTTCGAAAAGAATGGTGATTCCGATTTGAAACAGGGAATTCTGACGCGGAACGAGAAATTCGACTTATTAGAGGAAAATTTCGAGAAGAATTATAATTGTGACTTGGAGCAGTAAATTTTCTAAATAAATTATAATTCTGTGTCGAACGGGGGATTTTTAAAACAATTCTAATTTTAATTTGGAACAGGAAATTTTAAAAGATAATTTTAATTTTGATTTAAAATGGGGAATTTTCGAAAAGAATTATAATTTTGTATTGAAATGCTGAATTTTCCAAAATGATTACCATTTTTATTTGAAACGCGGAATTTTTTAGGAGATGTGTGATCCTGAATTGGAACACGGAATTTTTTTAAAGAATTACAATTTTGAGTTGTAGCTGGATTTTAAAATGAAGTTTAATAAAGTATAATTCTGAGTTGGTTCAGTGAATTTTCCAGAAAAATTATCATTTTGAGTTAGAAAAGTGAATTTTTAAAAGGATTTAAAATTTCGACTTGGAACAGGGAATTTTCAAAGAGAAGTATAATTCTGACTAAGAAGCGAAAAATTACAAGAAGAATTATAATTGAGATTTGTAACATTAAATTATCCAAATAAATTGCAATTTGTAGATGAAATTGGGGAATTTTTGAAAAGAATTATGATTCTGATTTGGAACAGTTCATTTACGAAAAGAATCAACATTTTTAGTTGGAACAATGAATTTTCCAAAAGAACTACAATTTTCACTTGGAAAAGGGAATTTTCGAATAGAAGTATGATTCTAACTCGAAAAAGAAAAATTTCGAGAAGAATTATGTGTGATTTGGAACAGTGAATTTTCTAAATATATTGCAATTTGTAGTTGGAACGGGGTATTTTTGAAAAAAAATATGAAACTGATTTGGAAGCGTTCATTATTGAAAAGATATATAATTCTGATTTAGAAACGGGAATTTTCAAAGAGAATTTTAATTTTTACTTGGAACAATCAATTTTCCAAAAGAATTACGAAAAATTATCATTCTGAGTTGGAAAAGTGAATTTTCAAAAAGAATTAAAATTTAGAATTAGAACGGGGAGTTTTCAAAAAGAATTATGGATCTGAATTGAAATAGGGAATTTTCGGAGATAATAATAATGTTGAGTGGGTCTAGCAAATTTTACAGGAAAATGATCATTTTAAATTGTACCTGGATTAAAAAAATAAATATAATTAAGCATGATTCTGATTTGAAACATTGCATTTTCGAGAAAATAATCAATTACATTAGAGAATTTTACAGAACAAAAATTATAATTAAGATCAGGAACAAGAAACTTTCCAAAAGAATTACAATTGTGACTTCAAAATTTATATTTTTCAATTTGAAAAATATGTTTACTGGTTTAGATCGGGGTGTCCGAGCGCCAAAATTTGCAGGATTTTTCGAAGGGGGGTGGTCCTCAGCACCCTGATCTAAACCAGTAAACAGATTAACGAAATTTAACAAATATACATTTTTTAAATTATTTCGAAAAGGAACCAATTTTAAGGATTTTGCAGAGGGTTTTTGTTTTCGGCAAACTTAAACTAACCCAATAACCCAAAAAAAATGAAAAAAAATCGGGTTTTTTTTAAAAGACGATAAATAATTTGAAAAATGTTAAATAAATTCGAAGTCGATGAGATACGTGAAACTGACAAATTGTTTAGGGTTTTATCAAAGGAATGGTTCTCCGCCAGTTTCTTACCACGAACTAAGCTAATAAAAAGATTTTCAAAAGAAAAAAATTTTTTTGAATTACCTCGATAACGGTGAGATATATGCGAAAAATTAACAAAATAATAATAAATAACAATCAGTATTAATATTGACAAATTTTGATACATTTTGAGATTTGCTGATGTCAAAATTTTAAAGGTTTTTTGAAGAGGACAGATTCTTTCGGATCGAAAATAATTTCATAGCGAGTTTGGATTCATTCGGATTGAATTGGATTTAAGATGATGTTCGCGCAAGAATTCAGAAGGATTGAAAGGAATTTCTGGATGATCTTTTGATTCACAGGATTAGGATGACGGATTGAAAAGGATTAAGAGGTGAGCAAGGATTCAAATTTATCTTGACGCAGGGATTTAAAAGGACTGAAAGTTGAGTTCAGGTTGATTTCCGATTAACTCGGAATCAGCAGACAAACTTGGAGCACTGAAAAGAATCAAAATTGCTTGGGATAATATTTTCTTGGGTTCGTTCTGATGGGGAATCGTATTAAGAAGAAGCAAATGTTTTTTCCCGAAGTTTCCCAGGAAAACCTGGCAATCTGGTATTCTCAGGGAATTTTTATATACCTGGAAAAACTTGGAAATGTCAGGGAATTTTGTTTAGAATCAGAGAATTTTTTCAAGAGCGTGCTTAATTAATTTTATTCAATTGCAATATTAAATTGAATAAAAATGATTCTTCATTTGTAAAAGTAGCTTTATGTCAATGTATACAAGTATTTTATTAAAAATTCGTGTATTTTTTGTTTGAAATCAATTTTTTAAGATGAAAATTCAACTTTTCTGTTTTTAGTAGAAAATTGATCGGTTTAGATAAAAATTCAATTATCTGGTTAAAAAATCATATACTTTGTTGAAAATTCGCTGTCTTTGGTTGAATCACATTATTTTTTATTGAAACTTTAAATCTTCTTTAATTAAAATATCAACTAATACATGTTTTATTCAGAATTCATAATTTTTAAATGATTCAATTACTTGGTTGAGAGTTACTCTTTTTTATAAAATAATTTTTTCTTGTTAGAGATCATTTTAATTGAAAATTTATCTCCTTGGTTGCAAAATGAGCTATTTTATTGAAAATTCACGGTTCTCTTGAGCTAATAATTCTTTTTTTTCACTGAAAATGTAAATATTCAAGTGACTTTTTTTAGTAGAAATTATACTTCTGGACTGAAAATAATATTCTTCTTATAAATTTAATAATTCTGGTCAAAGACTCACATTTTAGTTAAAAACTCATGTTTTTTGTTTCAAATTCAACTATTCTAGTTGAAGATTCATAATTTTAGTTGAAAATTCATCACTTTGTTTGAAAAATGTAACTATTATCTTGAAAATTGGTTTCGTTTTTGTTGCAAAATAGTTTCTTTTTACCGGAAAATCTAACTATTGTAATTTGCAATTACATTCTTTTAGTTGAAAATTCATTTCTGCGGTTCAGCATTAATTTTTGACTGAAAATTTGAGTGTTTAATTCTTGATTCATAATTTATCTTTTTAATTTATAATTCATGTATTTTCTATAAAATTTATTTTCCTTGCTGAAACTTAATATTCTTTGTTGAAAACTCATCTTTTTGGTAAAAAATCGACTATTTCAGTTAATTATTGATCATTACAGTTGAAAATTCATCTATTTTGTTTCAAATTCAACTCTTCCTTTTTATGTTATGGTTT
Organism: Belonocnema kinseyi; assembly: GCF_010883055.1. NCBI lineage: Eukaryota > Metazoa > Arthropoda > Insecta > Hymenoptera > Cynipidae > Belonocnema > Belonocnema kinseyi. The sequence goes on from NC_046665.1 coordinate 86,262,144, forward strand.
TGAATAGATAAAATGTATTAAATAATTTGATGTTGAATGCTTTTTGTCTAATGGTCTAAAATCAATATTTTTCAAGTGATGGTTTTTATTTCTAAATTGTGTCAGATTTCCGGTTTGATGCTCTTGCCCACTAATATACGGAAAGACGAAATTAATTTTTTCACAACCACTACAAATTAAATTCCGGCGTAATTTCTTATACCTGTAAGAATAATTTTCAAAACATTCGAATTTATTTATATTTTTTGATATTATGTTTTTGTTGGTAAACTGTATTAAGGGGTTAGTACAGGAACTTTGATATTTTTTTAAAGAATTTTCTTTCATATTAATAATTATTTTATTGATTCAAACTTTAGAAACATAAATATTGAAATCAAATGCTATTAGAAAAAAATTATTTTATATTAATTATATTGTAAATATGGCTTGTACGGCTGCCTGAAGTTAGCCTTGCTAAAATCTGGTTGACATATCTCCATTTTTAAGCATCGGAAATAAAAAAATGCGCAATATTATTGAAGAGTAGAGTTGTAGTTATTGTCGGGACAGCAGAAATTAAAATCCGAAAAAAATACAAAATGAGGAATTTAAAAATTTTGTAACTTTTTTTACCATAAATTGTTAAAAAAAAAGGTTAAATATCAATTAATAATAATTCTGGCGTTTCGGACGATAAGCACACATGGGCAAAATAATCTGTAAAAATTTCAGCTTGATCGGTTCAGTAGTTTTTTTTAATCATGTTATCCAATTTGAAAAAAGTTGTTTCGAGAAAAACGCGTTTAAATTTTTGCATTTATGAAAATGCTCGTTCGGCGACCTCGAGACACTTGCATTTTTTGACTTGTTCCTGAATTTGCCGACCAACATAACCACTTCCACAGCATTTCTACATATATTTATTACAAAAATTCGTTATTTTTGGAAAATCGATTTTTTTTTAAGTTCCTGTACTATCCCCTTAAATAATGTGATTTAAAATTTTTAGCAATCTTTTCACAATTTAGTAATAAAAATAAATATTCAAAAAAATATTGATTTTAGACCAGCAGAAAAAATATAAATATTCATTATTTTAGTTGAAAATTCATCTTTTTCGTTGAAAATACAATTACTTTGTTTAAAATTAAACTCTTTTCCCAAAATTCTACTTTTTGTTTAAAATTTATCTATTCCAGGTAAAAAATTCTAATTTTAGTGGAAATCTACCTTTTTGCAAATCAAAATTTCTACTTCAAAAGTGAGAAATTTAAAGCGGTTAAAATTTAATTTAATATATTACCAACATCGTATCCATTCGGATTGAATTTGGGGTTGAGACATGGATTGAGATTTAATTTTAAAAATGCTTCGGGTTTTTTTGGATTAATTCGAATTGTTTCAAACTGCAAACGAAATTTTAAAGACAATTACAAAATAGTGCAAATCACGAAAACATGTGGACTGAAGCGCGCGAAAAGTCTCTTATTGATAAATATTGATAACGTGGAGAAAGTGTTGCATTACAATTTAAAACTAGAACATTTATTTTAAATATGGTAATGGCATCACATGAAAGATAGTAGCCATTTATCTTAAATTGTATAATTTTTAAACACGTTGCATTTAGATGGCACTCTTCCAGTAGGAGGTGAATATTCGCATTTTAAGTCTCTCAAATAACTTATCAAAAACATTGTGTTTAAATTCATTAAGAAATAAATTCTTATTTAAAAAAATGTATAAAAGTAAAAAAATTACTTTAATATCCAGGCCTAATCTGTCAAAAATTTATTCACCTCGTACCGATTGAAACTTATCATAAAAACACGAAAAATATATTTTTGATAAAAATAAAGATGAGTAAAAAGCGGTCAGTTTTGAAGTCAAGAGTTTAAAGAATCGAATGAACTGTTTAAAAAATATTAGAAGCAATTTATTTCCGACCGTAAAATTCTATCAAAGCAGGGGAGGGTGGTTTTTAATAAAAGTAGAAGAATGATAAGGAAATAAAATCTTTTAAATAAAATTAATATAAATATCAAATTGCATTCAATATAAAACACTTTAAATTTCTAAGATTTCAAAATTTTCTACTAAAGAGATGAATTTTTAACCTAAATTAGACTTTTTAAGTTTATGTTTGTGAATTTCCTTCCGAAAAGTTATTGTTTTTTCCAAAAAGACGAACTTTTCACAAAATAGCTGAACTGTTAACCAAATAGTGAAATTTTCAAACCAAGAATACGAATTTTTTCGAAGACAGTTCAATTTTAACAAAAAGGTTTTTTTTAACGAAGAAAGGTGACTTTTTCTATACTAAAAGAGGAATTTCCTGTTTCCAAATACGTATTATTAACAAAAATATTTAATTTTCAAGTCGGAAAGACGAATTTTTTAGAGGACAGTTTAGAGATGAAATTTCTAACTAAAGACGCATTTTTGAAAAGACAGTATAAAGATGGCTTCTAAAAAATTACGAATTTTCAAACATTCAAATTAAACGAATGAAATTAATTTTGTACAAAATAGTTCAATTGAAGATGAATTTTCAAACAAGAAAGATGACTTTTCTACCAAAGACGAATGTTGGACCTGTTGAAATAAACGAAACCAAAAAAGAATTTTTAAGTACATAGTTGAATTCTCAACCATAAAGATAAATTTTTAACAAAAAAGATTAATTTTCTAAGACAAAAGACGAATAGTTAAATTTTCAACTTATAAAAGAAAATTTCCAAAAAAAAAATCAAATGGATACATTTTCATTAAAAAGATGAAATTTAAACAAAAACCTACACATTTGAAATAAAGAGGCGAATCCTAATAAATGTTTAACAAAGTACTTCAACCAAGTATTTGAATTTTAATTTTTTTAAATCTGCTTGCTACGCGGGGACATTCTCATCGTGCGCTAACCGCTAAGCGCACGGCTCGCTTCATTCGCCAGTTTAAACGCACCTAGGGCGCGCAACTGTTCGTTCTCGCGCTTCGCGCTCGATGATGTATTTACCTCGCGCTTCGCACTCGTTTATGTATTCATCTCGCACTACGCGCTCGATCTTTATATTTTTCGCACATTCTTGCGCAACATTTTTTTTACGTAGATTCAAAACATCAACCACTCTAATTTTGTGATTGTGAATTCTCCTTGGTTAAAAGAGTTTAGCGCGATGGTTTGAGCGTGACTGATGGCTTTCGCATTCCGCGCTCTGTCTTTGCATTTCTGCCACATTCATACAAAGACCTTTTAAAGTCAAAGGTCAACGGATCGTCAACTGTAATTTTGTGATTGTAAACTCTCTTTTGTTAAAGCTCCTTCGGCTTTAACAAACACAGTCTTATTACGTATCTCGTGCCTCGCATTCGATTTTATCCCAACTGTCAACTTTACAAAATTATACTCAACACTTTTATATCAAATATAATACATTTTTTATGTAACTCTGTCTGAGATTGCTTATTCAGATATTGCAAAATAAAGCACAAATTGTATTTATCACGATTATTTTAATATTCGTTTCTTATTTTGCTTTAAATTATATTCTAAGCTGCGCTGAAACGTGTATCATTTTAATAAATTTATATCATTACAATTCATAATATGCATGAAAATTGAAACATACTAATTCTTATTTCCTTGTTTTAATTTCTTTATGTTTAATATTGTTTTTTACAATTAAAGAAAAACTACTAAGCATCTACATAAGATCTAATACAGGAACCTATGTAGGATCCTATGTCCTCTTTCGTACCTTGTGTCGTTTCTACAAACAATCACTTAATTTTTTCATACGTGTCGTATCAAAAATTATTCATAAAAAATTTGAAAGAGTTTTCGCCATTTTTTGAAAGAGTAACTTTTGTCTATTTATTTTTTTTACATAGCTTGTGCCTATTTATTTTTTTCATAGCTTGTGTCGTTTGTCGCAAAAATTAATTTTTTAAATTTACTTTTTTTTACGCATAAAACAAAAACTGCGCAACCCATAAAAAATAATGGTCAAAAATTTTATTTATTTTATTTATTGTTATTTATTATTATTTATTGCTATTTATTGTTATTTATTGTCATTCATTGTTATTTATTGTTATTTATTGTTATTAATTGTTATTTATTGTTATTTATTGTTATTTATTTTATTTATTGTTATTTATTGTTATTTATTTTATTTATTTTATTTCATTTATTTCATGAAAATATGTATTTTTACGGCAAGTACATAAAGTCACTATTGTCACATTTTTCAAGCTTTCTTTTCATTGTGTATGTGTACAAACAAAGGTGAATGAATATAGTGAGAGCAAAGTACGAACACGGTAGCAAAAGTTAATCTCCAAGTCGTAATATTACGAAATAAAGTGTACAAACAGCGTACGTACTCAACAGACATTTGGCGTTCTGTTTTGCCTCCGAGTGATATAAATCGACAATATATCCGAAGCAATAAAAGACTGCGTAACGGAGACCATAGCGTGAAAAAGTTTAAAAAAATTTTATGAGCATCTTTTAATTTCCGCGTCTGATTCATGAGGGTGTCTCGCTTTTTATTCTTGCGCGCCACTTTTTGTCGATACTCAGGGAACGTCAATAAAATACAATGAAGATAAATTTTAACAAACTTTATGAATTGTGCGAAAGACCCTGGGCACCGTTCATATACCACGTGGACATTTGTAAAACTATTTTTACCCCTCCCCCTCTCCCACCCTGTTGACAAAGATGAACTTTTGACACCCCAGTCCTCTCCTTTATCCTCTCTCCACGTGAACTTATTTAATATTTTATGAAAATGGATGATCTTGGTATTCAAAAGCTTCTAAGCCAAAGAAAACTGTAAATTGATAGCAAATTCAGTTTTTCTTAAAAACATAAGCTTCATAATAGAAATTAGGAAGTCGAAGCAAAAGGTAATGACCCTTTTTCTAGTTTTTCATGTTTTTGTGAAATGAAATCCGCATATTTAGTAGAATGCGAGTCCACATTAGGGTGGTCCAAAAATGCATTGAAAATTTTTTAAAATTTTTAATTCAAATCGCTCTCAAATTCGTTCGAGTCCAGAACAAAATTAATGCGTTTTTAAACTTATATTTAAAGGTTTCACAGGCCCGATGAAGTCAATATTAGGTGAATCGAGATGAATCTCATTATTTGCTTTCACAAATAGCTATTGAATGCATATGAATAACGTGTGGCTTTTGCAAATTTCTGATGCTAATTATGATTTTGTTGACGCTTTTTTTAATGCAAATTGTTTCTAAGATATAAAATACATCTTTCTACTGATAACTAGATGTTACAGTAATTTTTTTAAACAATTAATTATTGTTTTTAAAAACGTCTTGAGAATTAGGAAGAATAATCATATTTTTCCCAAATCTCAGAACAACACGTGCAGACTTTTACTAATCGTTGTTAAGTTCAACGTTTCAGTAACGTACCATCATTTTTAACTATTTAAAAGAATGTACACCGACAATTTTTGAAATTATGACCATCGATTTGGACCAATTTTTGTAACAGAGAAGTCATTGCTTACGCAAAACTACAGGTTTCTCTCAAGATTGTATCAGATGATCACCATTTGAATCGTCAAACATAATCTTTTTATTAAACACAATCCATTGACAATCACAACTTTGACAACTTCCGCAACACTCCAATTTTAAACAATTTGGAAATACTTCTATTGCGCAACAATAACGTTTATGGGATGATCTAGTCAGTCAATGGAGAAAAAACCGAAATTTTCTATGTTTTACTAACTGATGACGAGTGGGCCACATGACCAGATTCTTACCCTACACTCACTTTTTTATTTCCTAACTTATTTTCACACGAAGGCGCTTCGTGTGAAAATGAGTTAGGAAATAAAAAAAAGTGTCAGTAAGGTCGGAATCTGGTCGCATGACTCATTCATTACGTATGCGCAAATCGCTGTTTATACTGGTAATGATCTAACGCTCCTTATTAATGATTGATTTTTAGGCACAATTTTTTAGAACCGAAATGTAAAAATAGAAAAGGCAAACGAAAACTTACGAAAATACAGAGAAGAGTGGGAGGATTCCGATTGGACTGAAGGTAAAGAGTGCCAAATCATAAATATGTTATAAGTTTATTTGATCAAAAATTTAGCAGCATTTTCCACGTCTACCTGGAATTTTTCTGGCGACAGTTAATTTTTTTAAGTCGGCGATTTCTGGCGACTTTCCAACCCTAAAACTGGCGACTAAAGCCTCTAGTTTATTGGCATTCCTGCAGCCCAAACCCCCATTCGATCATAAGCCGCGATGAGCAAATTAACTGCAATTCAGTAATCAACTATTGGTCAATCACTGTTAATTATTTTCATTTTTCAATCAGAGTTGTGAGACACTTTACTTTTTTTCTATAACTTTAGTGCTGCCCAATAGACCTATGCTGTGAGTAATCTCTACTCAAGATCATAGGAAATATGGAGACACCATTTTGCTGCAACAGTGTTTAATTGATACCAAAATCTGAATCAATCTAAAGAAACGAAATTTTATACCATTCTTATTTTACACATACAATTTCTGCACTCCTTAACTAAAATCTTGACACACCGAGATCTAATAAATATAATGCACGAGTAAGTCCATAAGGAGGCTATCTGTAGGGTGATCATTCATGGATCTAAAGGGGACAGCTGGTCAGAGTTCAGAGCCATTTCGGTTTTATATTGAAGTTAGCTGCATAAAGTTTTCATTTTCGAACAGGACACCTCAAATCTTCAGTAGTACACTCCACCGTGATATTCTACGAAGGACAATTCTGCTGTCCAACAGAAAACCTAGTAAGAGACCTTTGCTATAGAGACTATTTTTCGATAAATGCGTATGAGAAAATGACCTCAATGGCAAAAGTCACTTACTAGGTTTTTCCGCTGGACAGCAGAATTATACTTTTGCTCAGCATCTTCAATCTTAATGTTTAATTTCACTATGTCTCGATTCTTGCACAGACCAAAATCTGTCTTCATTTAGTCGGTTTTAGTTTCCTAAGCTATTTCACTAATGTAACACATGTGGCCGAATCCTAAAGTGCTGAAATTCAACCATTGATCCATCTTCAAAGTACTGCACCAATGTCTAAAATGGGACCTATCCATACCCAGAAAGCACTGAAATTTACGTGGTGTCTTCGGCCACAAATTAACCGTCTGTTATTATACCGGCATTCCATAACACCTGATAATCTATATTAAACTTACCGTTACTTTCCTAAGCTCAGAACACGTAATTTTACTGTATTCAAATTAAAGACTATATATACTTTGCTTACCAACTATAAAATAAAAATGATCAACATCAACGACAAGCCCTTCGGAACCTTTAACTTCTTAACTCAGATAGTTGATCGATCTACTGAAACCGGACCCCATAAAACAATTTTTGATTAGGTTGATCTCCGAGCTAGCACAGTCAGATTTCTAGATTCCAACCTATCGCTACGAATCCAATCACTTCCCAACTGGAAGCGTATACACATAAAAACAAAAAATAAATCCTTAGTTGAACTTTAAGATATTATGTACCTGTAACAATTATAGCGCAGTAAATCTTCAATAAAAGCAAAATTTGTTTGTCTATCTTTCCCGCGTATCATCAACAGGGTTACTACTTTTTCTACTACCGAAAGGGCGATCTAAAATGGCTGACTATTGAAACTGCCTCTACAACTTTATCCTCATTCAACTTATAATTAGCTTCTTTTTCCATATTTTCAGTAATAGATTATTACACATTAAGTATAATCAAAATCGATGTAGACCGCGGAATGAATGGTTAGAATGTGTGAATGAGACCCTAGTTAGAAGAGGCATAAGAAGTCACAGAAACACGAGAGTCTGCATGAAAAAATGCATGGACATAAAAAAAGCTAGAGAAATATGCCAGGACAGGAAAGTATGGCGGCAAATAGTTAATAAAAAGAGTGTCTATAGAGTGAATGACTCCTGAAACAAAAGACCTTGGCCACTAATGGACCCAAGTTGGGAATCTTACATAACGACTTTGTGACGATCTTCACTTGGGGTGATTGCTAGAGAGATTGATCAGCAGCTTGGGTCGAAGCAGTGTTGCGGAACGAACGTGTTATTTAAATAAACCACACGAGAATTCTGGATCAATCTAAAAATTTTATATCCCATCCTCGCATTACCCCCTTCCCCACGGAGTAAGTCACGCCTACCCCGAAAGGGAAATGGCTTAATGGTGTAACTCTCAGTTTATATACCATGATGCTTCGATCACAGCTCACAGCTCAATTTCTTTTTTCTTTTCACATGTTCTATTTACCGATGTTTGAAAAACGAAGAGTTTATCTATTTCTTACCCAGTATTGAGTTACTCCCTGCCAACTGGTCCATCTCAAGGCAAACCCTCTCTGAGCAAATTTGTTAATCAACGATCAAGTTACACTAATTTCATTCTAAGGCTTCTTCTTTATCTTTAAATTCACCTTCAACATGTGTCATTGCTAATCAACAACTTCTGGTTTGTTAATCCTTTATTGTTAAATTCCGCGATCTCACCACACTTCCAACTACAAACTGCAGCGCTAAATTGCAATCGCTGCATTACAAAGCAAAACTGCATCAAGATCACGAAAATTACACAACACAAGTAATGCAAGATTACGATCAAAGATACCACAATCGAAAAACCTTAATAATTAGCTTTTCTTATTCCGCCTCTCTCTAAATGAATTTCAATGTGCGCCATTTATTTTCATCTAAATTCGAACAGTATCATCCAGTCCAAGGAATTTTATCAGGTTCTCATCATCGGGTTCGTTGAATATGCGATCTCTTGTCTTTTCGTGGTGTCTTTTTTTTCGCAATAGGGCGTACTTCCGGATTTTTGGGAACGCGAAAACATTTGCGCGAAGAGCACCTTCGCATCTTTCACTAAAGTTCATATTGTACAGCACTTTACTTTTATTTATTTCTATTGACTTCAGTTCACTTCATTTCAATTCACTGTGCATATAAACTTTACTAACCGGCGAGCTAAATCTTTTTGCGTACACCACAAAAAATGTTTTAATCATCCCTTTGTTTCAATTAATTTACAATCCATACCGTGGGTTTTACTCATTTATGTCGGGAAACATTTTCCGCATGCATAAACACGCATTCATTTTTCCACACTGTCGTCCTTTCTATTCTTGATTTTTATTTTTATTTTTTGTTTGCAGGTCCCGAACTCCTTTACCCCTCCTTGCCTCATATAGATGATCTTCGAGCTTCTCTCGTCTCACCTATAAAGGTATTCAATCCTTCACCTCCTTGCTTGACCAGAGTATTCCTTGGAGGTCAGGATCTTTTCACCGTCCGATTCCAGACTGACACCTAATCACAGCGTCGACAGTCAAAGTAATAATATTAGACCACCACGCGATCATAAAACCCAGTCAGGCACCTCACTTCGATTACACTTCCATCGCCCACAGCACGACCACCACAATTAAAAATTAAGGAAAACCGCGACTCTATTCTAAGAGAAAATAGTTATAAACAGTGATAAATTGTTTAAACCATTCATTTAAACATCTAATTATCAGTATAAAATAATAATTTATGTGATTCTTACCATTGTTCCCGCGGTCTGCCTCTGGGAAAATTTCATTTACACTACCCTGATTCACTTGCTTTGTGAGTCATTTTTCTTTCATTCTCTCAACATGCCCAAACCATCTTAACAAATTTCTTTCCAATGTGTCTACTAACGTCTCTTCTGCACCACATTCTATAAGGATTATCTTAATACTCACTTTGTCCATCAATGTTTTACCGCATACCATGCGTAAGAATATCATGTCAATCGCGTTAGATTTATTCTTGTCCTAGTCTTGATACGTTCAGGTCTCGCTACCGTAAATCAGAGTCTGTATTAATGTAGAATTATCTATTTCCCTTTTACCTTCACTTTATATATTTGTACTTCTGATAATGGGCCCTGCTCTACCAGTTACCTTCTTATCCTTATCGCGTTTCTAACTTGCTATTTATCTTTCCGTCCCTAGACAATAGATACCAAGATATACTTATTTATCAACTTGTTCTATTCTCACATCATTTAGGACAATGTTGCACATTTATTATTCATCCTTCCCTTTAAAAAATATAATTTTTGTTTCATTTAAATTAATGTTAAGGCTCATATTATTTATGCTTAGGTTCAGTTACACCAACATTCTTTGCAAGTCTCGATTGACTTTGCCATGATAACCTTTTCATCTGTGAAAGCTAACCCACGTCCCCTCGCTGTCTCGCGATCTACACCTTCTTCGTCTATGAGCACCATTTTTAGACAATTGTTCATGAATGCAATAAATAACCACGAGGACATGAAGCATGCTTGGTCTAACCCCTTGCATAATATCACGCCAGCCACTCAGTTGTCCATTAACCCTTACACTCACTTTGCTACCATCATATATTTTCTATTTTGCTTTCAGGAGCCATCTGCTGACTCCGTATTCTTTCAGGACTTCCCAAGGTTTACTTATATCCATCTTGAAAAACGCGTTTTCTAGATCAACAAATGCACAGAAAACTTTCTTCCTTGCTCTCAAACTTTTCTTCTGTGATATTTATCAAGAAATACAAGATCTACAAGACATACAAGATTTAATAATTGTTTTTGAATATACCACCTTGATCAAAAAGTTTTAGGACTTTATTTTTCAAATCAAAAATACAAGTTTACTCATCATAATCGATATTGTCCCCTTCAAAGTACTCCCCATCGACTGCAACGCGCTTATGCCAGCTCTTGATCCAATCCTTGAAAAATTTTTAATAATCGGTTTACGGTACAGCCATCAGAGCCATCTTCGATTTTTCCATTACCTCATCTCGGGTGCTGTAACGCGTTCCGCGGAGCAGTTTATTGAGTCGACTAAATATGAAAAAGTCGCAGGGAGCCAAGTTAGGTGAATTCGGTGGTTGTTGGATGGTATTCGTTTCGTTTTTAGCCAAATGCTCACAGATAACAATGGCATTGTGCGACGGTGGCGACATTTTTTTTTGTGAAAAATCGAAACCACACACAAAGATATATGTACACAATACGGCGTCCCTTCAACAAATGTCAAGCTATCAAGATGAAAATCTGACAGAATGTCAATGACACTTCCACCAACACAACAGAAAAAGAAGAATTGAAATCGGCCGAACGAGAACGCCACACGGTGACGAGTCCTAAAACTTTTTGATCAAGGTTGTATTTTACTTACTGTACTTAATTAGCTGAAACCTCTGCAATTAGTATAGTTGCTTTTATCTTCCTTTCCTTTGTATATTAGCAGATAAACGCTTTTTCAATTATCTGAAACTTCTTCGATTTTAATGCGAGTACATAAATTTAAAAATTCGCTTAACATGTGAGGTATTCAGTCACAGCCGTATTTTAGCATTTCAGCGTTCATACTCTCTACACCAGTAGCATTACCGTTTTTTTAGTTCTTAATTATATTCATAACCTCAGAGTCAAAGATTTTCTCAATTAGGTTTTCCAACGTATCGTGTTCTACATACATCGCAGTTATGGTGCCGACAATCTCGCCTCCTAATAATTCTTTAAAAGAATCTTTCAAAGGATCTAATATTCCGTCTGTATCATATAGCATTTCACCCTTGCTATTTCTCATGCTAAATAACTCTGTACTTTCATCTCCTTCATATTGATCAACATCCATTTATAAAACAGTATATTGCTTCCTTCAAAGTCGTTCTGCATTTTCGTCTCATCTTCTGTTCTACTTTTATCTTTCCTTATCATGGCTAGTAGTTTAACTTTACTCTTCTTGTGTCTGTGAACGGCTGTTTGAATTTTATCATTCAACCACGCATCACCAGAGATTCTTCCTAAAACTGATGCGCCTTTTATAGTCTATATCTTTATCGTTAAATAGCGTCTTCCAAGTTGTCTTATGTATACGTTCATTTTTCCTATTTTAAAATTGTATTCACACTTCCTGATTTTGTAGATTTTCAACCTTCATTCGTGTTTTTTTTTTCATATTTTTGGTCCTCTTTCTTCTGTATCCCTGACCTAAGTTTGTTTGGAGAGTAGAAGGTGGTGATCAGTACTGAATTTAAAACCCCTTAGGACCCTTGTATCTTTTCTTATCTTTCCTAATCTTTTATCTGCAACACCGAAGTATTTGTAATAAATAAGCCTTTTCCTAAGCATATGGTAACTTATGTTGTTATGTTATAACTTTTGCTTGGACACCCAAAATTACCAATTAACCTTTCTGTACCCTGACGTTGGACGCCAAACAATCCGTTCATATCTCCTAGTAGAATAATTCTTTCATCATGTTCGGAAGTATTTGTCGTATCATATAAATTGTCCCAAAAGGCGTATTTTACTTCGCTCGGATCACTATCAGCTGGCACGTAGCACGCTATGATTAATAAGATTCTGAATCCTTCTTTCATTCTAACCCACATCAATCTAGAAAATACAAGTGTTATTTTCCCTCAATTGCTGACTTGCTCTTATTCATAATCAAACCAACCTATTGACTGCCATATAATTTACTGTCTACTCCTGACCATAATTCAAATCCTCTTCAACTCCAAAATATTTATATTTCTATGTTCGGTCCCTTGTTCTTTGTTTCAGGAAGTCATAAAATATCTAGCTTTGTTGCGTGCCACGTTTCTCGCAATTCTCTAACCTTAAGATCATTCACCCATCTATAATTCCAAACACCCGGTTTCCATTCATCGCCCAAAACTTGACCTTTACATTTACCGGATGCATGCCTTTCGTCAATCAAAGTTTCAGTCAATTCCGAGATTATTTTATTGTTTTTATTAATAATAATTGTTCAGAATTGTTCAATCCTTTTACCACTTAAGGACCGTGCAATTATTACGTAACAAGCTTATGGTGGAGGGCTGCTGTGTATTATTACAATTCATAATATGTATTGCTACTGAAAATTTCGTCCTTACAAGTTATCGCTTTCACAAAAAAGTCTGACATCTAAACACACACACATTTGGACAATTGCTTAATACATTGTATTAGATATTTTCATTTTGACGAACGTTTGATTAAATAAATTTAAAATGTTAGAAAATGTTACGATTACAATGCTTCCTCTATGAGGAAAATATTCAAGAATGTTCAAAAATGTTCTAGTCTTTAACTCAAAATTCTGCGACTTGTCTCGCTGAGCAATAAACCTTTAAATCCACGCATCAGGACTTTTTGTTAATATAAATTAATTATTACCTTACTTTAATTAAAAAGAGCCAAAAAGTGAATTTTTAAAAACTGCAACTTTCTAGCATTATCCTAAAATAAAATTTAAAAAATAATGATAAATAATTTCACCAATTATTTTTGTTAAATATTAATTGATAATTGCCTCTCTCTACATGAAAATTTAAAAACAAGTGGGAATATTCGGAAACCGCGACTTCCTAACTCTACTCTAAGAAAAAATGGCTATAAACAATAATAAATTGTTTGAAAAGTTTATTTGGTCATAAAATTCAAAACAGAAAATAATACTTCATTTATTAGAATTGACCAATATTAAATAACTACACAAAAATCATAATTAGTGCCAAAAATTCGCAAAGCCGAATTTTTCACATATGGAGTGTTTTTGGGACCATGTGTGACATAGGTATAGGGACGATACTTATAAAAAAATTCTTGATTCATATTCTATACATTATTATGAAGAGAAGTGTTGAGTTTTAACTCAATTCACCTAATCTTAAAGATTCTGAATAAAATTGACACAAACGTATTTTTTTCTTATGGGGAACTCATGTTAAACATCATGGGGCTTGCAGAACCTATAAATATCATTTTAAAAAACGCATTCATTGTTTTTTAAATTTGCACAAAATCAGGAGCGACATGCCTGAACATTGTTTTAAAAAATCTGGATCACCTTTTAACTCAGTGATTAACGCAGTAATGGTTTTCATTTTAGGTATAAAAAAAATTAAGGCACGTAACACATTTATATATTTGAAATATTTTTATTTTTCGTACAGTTTAATATGTAATATAAACATATAAGATAAATATTGTTACACTTAATCTCAAGATGGGTTGCCATCTCGCTCTGAATTTGGGTACGACACTGTAATTTATTGTTTCGCTAAAAAATACTGTAAAAACAAGTCACAACAGATGATTTTCATACCCCAAGTCAGAGAAAAATGGTACCTTCTTGCAGAGTAACTTCTGTATTACCAAGGTTAATTTTTGTTGCCGAGCAATTCCATATTTATTCAAAAAATATCTTTTCAAAACTGGGTTGTATTATGAATAATTAAAAGAAAGTAGACCTTAATATCATTAAAGTCGGCAAAGTGATGAAAGTTTGAGCAAAAAAGGACAAAAATTTTCAACTCTAAATTTCTTTCTGTTTTTTTTTTTACTTTTTCAAATCTTATTTTAGGGTTTTTTGTTTAAACACCTTGAAGATAGGGTTCTAGGATTTTCGTAAAATTACTAAAAATAGCTGAAATTCTTCAGATAATTAGACATGGAATTGCTCTGCAGGGAAATGGTACCCAAAAATTAGCTTTCGACCGACACTTTTTTTTAGTAAGAAGCCCACCATATATGTTAACTAGATATATATATATGTAATTTTCGGCGGTTTGCCTTATCCAACAAGTGTAATCCTTAGATGGATCCAATCATCTAACTGTAGAAAAAAAACAAATTGTAAATTTCTTTTAAATATAATGTTTGAATAGAAAAACTTAGAAAAGGATAACATTTAAAAAAATCTTTGTACCATAAGATGTAGACGAACAACGCCAAAGTGGAATGGTTTACTAGTTTAGATGTAGAATTGAGGCTCTGGATCAAAGAATGAGTGGCCGGCTAGAAAACGAGAAGAAGAATTGTCCTAAACTTTTATTGTCCTAAGACTTGTGATATCCAAATTTTAAAGTTCAAAACATTAAATTCAAAAAATATGGGTTTGTAAAGAATGACAAGAAGACACTTTTTTGCATTTAAAGTTGTTCATTCCGATATATATTTTTAATAATAAAATTGAAAAAGGGATGGAAAAATTTCGTCGAATTCAATTAATTTTTAAAACATAAATCGTCTCCCATCGGACAAATATTATTTTAAATAATTAAATTTTGGTATATAGACGCGTTCTATCCTAGAGATGGCTAAAAAATAAGGAAAAGGGTTTTTTAAATTTAATTGTTTAATAATAATAAATTGCAAATGGAGACCCGAGGGTAAGCACGTTTTTTATCTTCGGCAAAGAAAAGTACTGAGTACACTTTAAAGCTGAAACAACTTGCATTGAGCCATTCATTTCTGACTATTTGAGAAAGATTTTTTGTAATTTTTAGATTGCTTCATTGAGAATTGGCTGAAATATCCATTTTGTAAAAATCACGTGCAAAGTCGTCTGCGATTGTATCGTTAGTAAATTTAAGCGTTTCTCAACGTTAGTACTCTCGCCTATACAGTATACATTCTACTATAAAAGTCTAATTTTTTAATTAAACATTTAAAAAGCCTGCTGTTTTCCCCACTTGATAGAAAATCGAATGCTTTATATTTTTTAACATTTTGTTTTTTTCAGTAAATTAGAAAATAGATGAAAAATAAGAAAGTTGTGTCTCGCAAGTAGTAATTACTTTAAAAGCCTTAAAATCATAAACCTGTTTTATTATATTAAAAAAAAACAAAAGTAAAGAATAGGGTTTCGCGAGTTTTTAGCTCTAATTTTTCTATTTTGCTGTCTGTTTCAGTAAAAATTGTTTTTAATATATCAAATACCACTTATTGCTGCTAAGATCTTTAAAAAATTTCAATAACCAATTAATTATTATTTATAGCCATTTTCTCTTTGAATAGATACAAAATACTCTCAGAATATTACAATATAGTAAACTCCGTAATAAAGTAATAATCTGACAAGAATAAGTGATTATATTTGTGATATAGCATAAACAGGTTTATAATTAATAAAGAAAGTATCTAATTTTAATATTTTCTAAAATCAGTGCTTGCATTCGAAAATTGTACATAAAAATTAGTTCGTTTATTTGTTTTAGTTTTTTGAATTATTATAATTTTTTTAATTAGTTCAACGTTCATTAAAAAACTGAAAATACCATTTTTGTCCCGAATTCATTCTGGTACCTCCACTGATAGGAGAGTTTAGTTTGGAGATTCCAATTTATAAAAGAATAAAAAATTATGAATTTTTTTGTCCAAAACTGCTGAAAACAATTTTATGTTGTACTCATAAACAATTTTATAAAAAGTCTTAAATAGGAATACACTTACTTGCAAACGGGTATAAGTGTCGAGAGCGTGCAACCTGGAGAGCAGCATTGTGGAGCGACGTTACTAGCCCTTGTTATATCATAGGAACTGACGCAAAGCGAATCAAGAGCGGTATAAAAAGCGGTACCACAGAAAATAAAACGTGGTTGATTAGGATTAGGTGTCTCCCGCGGGCTGTAAACAAATTTTACATGTTATATGGTGTATACTTATAAACAGCTTTAGAAGAAGGGTTAAATAGGAATATACTTACTTGCAGAACACTGAAAGTGCCAAATATGTACATCCTTGCGTGCAGCAATTATTAGCTTGTGTCCAGTCATAGTTTAGATCATAGCCTCTTGGCTGGCACACAGCAGCAGCAGCTCTATTAAGATCGTCACCGCATAATATATAACGTGGTTGAGTTGTCTGGCAGTAAGAAATTTCTGCAAGATGAAAGATTACAAGAGCCATAAGAACATAAGTCCAAAAATGGCATAACGTCGTTGAAATAGTTAATTTCATCTTAAATTCGCGCTCTTCCTCAAATTTTCAATATATTATTTAAATTCACATTAATATTTCCAGTCGCTTAGCTTCGACTTTTATAGCAACCTCGCTGCCAGATAGCCGGTGAAGTAGGGATATATTGATTGTTAATAATGGACAATCAGAGAAAAATTTACCTTGAAATAAAACAAACGTGGTTTTGCGTCTTTAAATATCTATATATAGATAATTGAATTAAATAAATCAGGATTTTTACTGGTGAACACTTGAGTTCTTAATGATTCAAATTTGGAGGGTAGCATTTTTTTAACTTCCTGCCAAATATTTTTTTCTAAAATTCTATAATCCAATTAAGAATTAAATATAATTGATTCCGAACAATTTCATTTGGAAAAGAGAATTCAAATATTTTGGTCGGTCTCGTTCGTTTTCCAAACATATTCTAAACCCAACTTCTCGTGCATTTATTTGTTACTAATCATATCGTCTCATGACTAACTTCCTATCAAATTCGACCGATAATATCAAAAAAATTAGAACTTTCATAATAAAAGTGATTTTTGAAATTAATTCAATGTATATTAGCAAACAAAATTAAAAATATATTTAGCAGATTCGAAATTTAAATTAATTTTAATCTTTAACAAATTCCATAATTTCAATGATGATTTTGGTGAAAAATTCTTCTTTCTGATTTGAAAATTCAACTTTTTTGGTAAAAAGTTCAAAAATTTGGTTTAAATATTAATTTTCAGTTTTAATTCAGTTTTAAATAATTGTAGATAGTAAAGATAAGATTTTATAAAAATATGTAGACGGCAAGCTTTTAAAGAATGAAAGTCATGTGAGCCCTTAGGTGACACATTATGACTAACTATTTCATTAAAAGTTAAATTTTCTGTTGAGAATTCAACAGTTTTATTAAAAAGATTTTTTTTCAACTGAAAATTTAACGATCCTATTTTTGGTTGAAAAATGGCCTTGCTAGATTAAAAATTCTACTATTTTGTTTCTGTTAGAAAATTAAACTCTTTTGTTAAATATTAAATTCTCTGTTGAGAATTCAACAATTTGATTGAAAATATTGTTTGTTTTTTTGTTGTTGAAAATTAATTTTTTAAGCTAAAAAATTTTATTATCCTATTTTTGTTTGAAAATTCGTCTTTTTGTCTGAGAAATTCAACTATTTTTCTAAAATGTTAAGCTATTTGCTAAAAAGTTAAATTTTCTGTTGTGAATACAAGAATTTGAGTGGATTGTTTAATTAATTTGTTTAAACTGAAAGTTCAACTAATTAACTGTTTTTTATCATCAGAAATTTTGCAAAGATAAATTCCATATAATGTAGTAATAATATTTTTGTTTTTATTTCAAAAATGTCAATTATAAATATGAAAATATGTAACAGCAAAGTTTCCTACTGAGAAAAACCTTAAGTGATATATATTGTTTTCAATAATCTTATAATAATGAAAATATTAATATGAAATGTATTAAGAACAGATTAAGTAAATTATCGATCAGTTCTCGTATCGTCTCGCTCGAATTCAACATTAATTCTTTTGGAAAATTCACTGTTCCAACACAAAACGATCACTTGTCATAAAAATTCACAATTCCAACTTAAATTTATATTTCATTATGCTTCTTTTTTAAATCCAAATATAAATTCCCTGTTTCAAGCCAAAATTTTAATGCTAATCGAAAATTCACTGATCAAAATCATAATTAAAATTTTTGTTTCAGATATGAATTATAATTGTTCTCGGTCAAATTCTCTGATCTTATTCAGGAATTACATATAATTTCTTCGGAAAATTTCCTATTAAACGTAAGTTCAAAAAGTCAAATAACCTCATTGGAATAGTAGATTCCGTACTGAATTCGCGACCTTCTTAAAGTTTTTTATATAAATTTCAAATCCACATTAATATTTCTAGTCGCTTCGCTTAACTTTTTATAGCAACCTTCGCTGTCAGACAGCCTGTAATATATATAAAGTATACACTCGGAGTAAATGAGTATTGTCCACACCGAGCGAAATTGGTCGAAATAAAATTTTTTATATTTCTGTCAAAAATGTATTTATTTTAAAAAATCCAACGTGATTTTGAAGTTTGAGTCAATGCCTTTCAAATGCAATGGGCTTTGTCAAAAAATTGAGTTTTTTATCGTAAAAAACAATCATTGTTTTTTTTTTTTAATTTTTTTGCCCCCACAACATTTTTGTGTAATGTTTTAAGGAACTTTAGATTTGAAAAAACCGAAATGAAATAGTTGCATAACATATGATTGAAAAAAACATACTTTGTTAACACTGAATATTTCAGCATTATAGAAAAAACTCCGAAAAGAAAAATGATTTTACATGTACAATAAGTGTGTGTGAAGAAAAAATCATATGGAAAAATGTTATTTTTTATTTCATTTTTTTAAATGAACATTTCCTTTGAAAAAAGTGCTTTTTTCCTCAAAAAAATGTCAAAACTTTAAAACGGCTCAATAAAAAAATTTCATCTTGGGCTCATTTTAAAGAAGATACAAATAAGGATCTATTTAATTAAATTTTTTCAAATCTACAAGTGCTTTCAAAAATTACATTTGCATTTGACAGGCACTGATTCAAACTTTAGAACCATGTTGGATTTTTTTATTACATGAATTTTTTACGGAGATATAAAACTTTTTATTTCCACAAATCTCGCTCAGGGTGGGCAATACTCGTCGACCGGAAGTGGATATATGGTTAAATTTTGATAATGGCAATCAGAGAAAAATTTGTTTTAAAATAAAGCAATCGTCCTCTTGCGTGTTTTGTTTTAAAACACGTAAATATTTTAGTATGCGAACAGAATTATTTGGCTGAATGATTAAATGAAGATTACCGCAAATGACTAACGTTTGTTGTAAAAACATTCTCATTGAGAAAAATGAAAATCCGCTGAACCTTACATTTGAGAGAAAATTCTATTCCAATTTCTCTTAGTTCACAAGGTGCGTTTCAAAACATATGCATAACTTTTTTCTAACAATTTTGGCCCTTCAATGAAGATTATTTTCTTACTTAAAAGACGAAGTTTCAACACAATATACTAATATTCAACAAGTTCAACGACGACTTTTCTACGAAATTGATAAATATGCAATACAAAAGTATGAATTTTCAAAAAAAGCTTGAATTTTATATCAAAATAATTAAATTTTCATCCAGAAACATGTGTTTCCAAATAAGAAAATTAACAATTTCTACCAAAAAATACTTTAAAAATAGCCAGCATCTTTTTCATAAAAGATAAAATTTGTACGAAACAAGATGAATTCCTATCGAACAATGTTAATTTGAAGACAAAAATAAGAATTTTCAACAAAAAAGTTCACTTTTAATCAAATAGTTTAATTTCAAATGAAAGAAGATCGATTTTAAGCCGAAACTGGCATAATTATATTTTCAGCTTAAAAATTTATTTAAAAAAAAAAGATTTTTTAACAAAAACGTTAAATATTCATTCAATTAGTATAATTTTCAAATAGCCCGTGTGGAAAAATGCAGGGGCCCCCGTCAGGGTCCACATGGATTGCCCCCATGCCTTGTGGAATCCATGAGGGCAATCCAGACGTGGTTCCTTATGGAAACGACATGCTAATCCATAGGGGCATAACCTGGACTTTCCTCATGGATTCCTCATGGTTGCCACCATGAAAGCCCTGTTGTTGCTTTGTTGCCAGTGCTGGCACCTGTACTGGCACATCTCAGGGATGATAACACTATTTTGTACTGGGCTGTCAGTGTTGGGCCAGCACTGGATATCGCTACTAGCACAGCACAATTATAACAGGAAATTCACATGGGCGGCAGTACTGCGTCACTGCTAACTAGTACCGTACTGCTATACTCTAACCATATGATAAAAAATTTATTATAAAATAAATATTAATTATTGCGAGTATTTTGTCTGCTGATATTAATAAGATCTGTTTAGATTTAATACATATATTACATTTTTAAACATTATATTACAAATAAAATTTCTAACGCTACGGGGTATCGAACCTACATAAATCTATCCCTAAATCTATCGCCTAGTAGTCGGGAGTGCTAACCCCTGCGCTAAACCGCCAAGTTGAAACTCGATGAAAAAGCTATCCTCATAAGCTACAGTTCAAAAAAGTTAAAGTACACGAACTGTTAACAGGAATATCAATAAAATAATTATTAAATAATTAACTGAAATCAATTACCATTTTTCTTCACGTAATATTTGGTTTTTTTACGTTTTAGACTACTTTAAAACTTTTTACAATGACGGGAAATCTAATTTTTTATTAACATTACAAATTTTTCATAAAAGATGAAACTTAGAATTTGTTCTTCAAAAAAAGCAGGAAAAAAGTTGTTTTCGGAGCAGATATATTTATTTTATTAAATTTTAGAATGCATGAACTATATTTCAAAACGCATTTTTTTATGTCCATTTTTAGGGTAGAAAATATTTACCTTTCCCACTTAGAAATTTTAATTGTTGATCCGCGAGGGAAATCGATCTGGGCCTTTAGCGGGGGCCTCTATGGAACATCCATATTGTCAAAGTTATAATTTCAAAAAAGCGTTATCGAATTTTTGTCAGAAATTCACTGTTTGTAAGTCTGAAATCATGAAACCATAAAATTTGTGGCGCCAAAACAATATTCACCCTTTGAACTTGGAAATTTTAATCGTTAATCCGTGAAGGCAGTCGAGCTGGGTCCCCTGCGGGGACCCCTATGAAACATACCTATTCTGAGAGTTCCAATTTTAGAAAAGTGCCACTCAGTTTTTGACAGAAAATCATTATTTTTAAGTCTGAATTCATGAAACTGTAAATTTAGTAGTGTCGAGAAAATATACATCCTTTGGACTTTGAAATTTTAATCGTTGATCCACGAGGGCAACCCAGCTTCTACCCCTGCTGGGATCCCTATGGGACATCCAAATTGTGCGATTTCGAATTGCCAAAAAGAGTCATCCAATTTTTTACAGAAATGCATTGTTTGTAAGTCTGAACTCATGAAACCTTAAAATTTTTGGTGTTGAAAAAATATTCAGCCTATGGAAATTGAAATTTTAATCGTTTATCCGTGAGGGCAATCGAGCTGGTCCCTCGACGGGGGCCCTCATCCTAAGAGGTCTCGGCGGGGCTTTTTCCACACGGGAGAGAAGATCAATTTTCAATGACAAATATAAATTTCCCAAAAAAAAGGATAGTTACATTTTTAGGGAAAAAAGAATTCAACCAAAAAAATTAATTTCAAAGAAAATGAATAAATTTTGAACTAAAATGATGAATCTTCAAGGAAAAAAATGAGTTTTAAAAAAAGTGGTTCAATTTTCAAATACAATTCTTTTTTTTAAACGCATTTATATATTTGAGAATCTTTCAAATACTGTAAAATTCTTGAGTAAATTTTCCATTTTTTAAGATGATTACAAAAGTTATTAAGATAATCTTGTATAGCATTCGAAAATCAACATTTTTTTTCTCTTGGCTTTTTTTCATATCGTGCTTTGACTTAAAATGTTCATTTTCGTGTGTTTTTTTTTTAATTTTGTAAATGCTGTAACTCTGGTTATTTTTAGTTTGATGAGAAATGTCATGTTGATACAGTTTTTGTTTTTTTAATTCTATGAATATCTGTACAGAGGATTTTCGAATTTTGAAAAAAGTATCTAAAATGGATGTCTAACGAACTTGGCCTTTATTTTAGAACACAAAAAGAGTGTACCAAAAGCCAACCTAATAGATTAATTTTTTCAAAAGTTATCGTACTCACAGGCAGACATATATACAGACAGACTATTCACAAAAACCTGCTTTTTGCACTCAGGTGGTCTCAAAACGTGGACATTTGACAAAAACTGGGGTGGTAAAGTTTTACACAAATCTTATACCTTCTCTGATGAGAAGCTGTAAAGATGAATTCTCAACTAAAGATGTAATGGCTTATATTTTAACCAAGAAAGATTTTAACTTGAATGAAAAACAACTGAATTGGACGAAAAAATACGAATTTCCAATAAATGTGTTTAGATCCCAGTTGAGATAGTTTTTAGATCCCAGTTTTTTTATGCATATTTGTACTCTGAATTTTGTACGTTATGCAATATAGTTTAGACTGTTGGAGCGGAGTGCACAAAACTGCCGAAATCTGTGAAGTATTCAACAATCACCTAAAACCTACGATAATTTGGTTTTGACCTTAGAAAGGGTTTTCGCGGTGGCGCGAGCGGGGGAGTGAGTTTCTTTCGTTTTTAGCATCTGTCTTTGTGGGAACTTTCAATTTGAATAAAAAATGCATTACGTGATTTTATTTTTTTTTATTTTGTATTATTCAAGTAATAACGCTGATAGCACGGAACGTTTCCGGAACGTGTAAAAGTTCCGCCGCCTGAGGACGTTTCAGGAACGTTTCACTAAAACGCTCCTGACAGAAATGACCCTTATTGTTAATATTATACTGCCCTACATGAGTTTTGCGAAAAAATTAATGTGGAAGAGAATGCAAAAACCGATGTAGCCGAAGAAGAACAAACCACTAACTCTATTCATTGAACGAAGTTGCATAGTTTTTAAATTTCTTTATAAAATTCATTTAGGCAGTCGTTTGATTACTTCGTAATCAGATTTCCAAAAATCCCTAGAGCAAGAAAATTAACTAAACCCGTTTGAATTTCCAAAAATCGTCCCCCATATTGGATTCGCCATTTTGAATTATTAAAATTATCTGCATATTCGTAGTCAGCGACCCTTAAAATCTCCGAGTCAGAAGTTTCAAGCGAAAAACGGTCAAATTTTTAAAAAATGGTACGCCATATTGTATACGCCATTTTGACTTTTTTAAACCTAACTGCTTATTTTTAATCAGCGACTCTTAAAACCTTTAAAAGCACTGCATATTTTATTATGCCTGGCCTTGGATGTACACTACCGTTCAAAAGTTTAAGTTCACAACTCTTTTTTTATGATTGATTAAGTTCTCTTAATTTTAACTCTGTCAAAGCAACAAATTTTTCTCTTTAAAGGATTAAATGCTATAAAAATTCTGTAAAAAATGAGCCCAGGATGAACCCTATTTGTCCATTTTTTAAAGTTGATATTGCAAGAACAGTGTATATTTCAATGTTTTCCTAAATTTGCAATAACTTTCTTAATAATCAATATTTTTAATGTTCTTGGTCTCGTTTTGAAGATATTTTTTCACAGTATCATTAAAGCTTATGATTATGAATCTTGAAAATTTGCTTATCGAATTACAAGGAATTGAAGTTGTAACAAAAAAGTTGGAAAAATTTCAAAACATCTTATTTCTACGCAAATCAGAATAAAAATTAAATAAATATATATTTTGAGGAAATTTCATAGAAACTTCATAATTATATGTTTCATATATTCTACAAAAATATTTTAGTTACTACAGAGAATATTGTAATTTTTTCAACTTTATCGTTACAGCTTCAAGTCCTTGCAATTTGATTAGGTAATTTTCAAAATTTATAATCATAAGCTGATATGATACTATGAAAAAATAGCTTCAAAATGAGCCCAATAACATTAAAAACTATTGAACATTAAGGAACTTATTGAAAATTTAAGAACACATTGAAATATACACTTCTTGAAACATCTACTTGAAAAATAGACAAATAGGCTTCATCCTGGGCTCATTTTCTTCAAAATTTTTATAGCATTTAATCCTTTGAAAAGAAAATTTTTTTTGCTTTGACAGAGTTAAAATCAAAAGAACTTAATCAATCATCAAAAAAGAGTTGCACTTAAACTTTTGAATGGTAGTGTAAGTACGCTAAAATCCTTTCTGTTTTCATTTTCTTCCTCCACTCCTAGAAAAAAAACACACCCCCCACTCTAAGGGTGCACACGATTAATTTGGTATATTGCTCATTTGAAAGGGACTATTTTCACAAAAACGTGACGTGGTGGGAAGCTTTGGAACCTAGATTCGTGTTTAGTGCGAAAAATCCATTCCGAAACACTAGGTGCCATCTTATTCGCTTAAAAAGTATTAAAATTTGCAGGGCAGTGTTATCCATAAATATCGCGTAAGACGTAAGTGATCGCTCAAAATCTGTTAGTTTATGAAATGGAACATTGTGTGCTATTAGGAGAAAGGCTTTTATCACTTGTATACTTTTCCTTTTCCGAGACCACGTTTATTATTCTTAAAAAAAATCTTCTTTTAATTGCAATGATGTTTTTGCATTCGACATTCATTTTAAATTGTCAATAAACAATATAAAAAAAGAAAATAACAAATTAAATAGAAAATTTTCAATTTGGTATAAATGCACTTTCTTAAAATTGTGCTTCGATATGCAGTTACTGGGAAATCCGGAAACGTACTTAAAGATAAGTAATTCATAGCAATTCATTATAATTTCACGATAAAAGAAAGAAAACAAAGGAAATTTAAACCTACAAACTAAAAATAACGCCGAGATTTTGAACCGCGGGCGGGGGGAGGCTCGCTTTTTATTGTAAATTCAAAGATATAGGCCTAAAATAAACACACACGACTCTCTAGGTTCCAGTTTTACTTCCCGCCCTCTCCCAACCCTCCCTTATTAACTGAAGTTTTTGGTGGGACTGACGTTAGAACTACTATCTCCACCATATGACGATTTGATACTTAACTTTGACATGATTTCGACTCAGCAAATAAACTTATTGCATAAAGGTGTTAGTTGAGCGTATAATCTAAACAATGAATAATACAAACTACAAAATAGCCTCGGAAAGGACTGGAACTTATAATGACAAAAGGCATGCACACTGAAAATCTAAAGGTCATGTTTCAGCCGACGAATGGAGACTGGGTGTTTGGAATGCTAGGGGAGTAAATGATCTCAAGGTAAAAGAATTGCGTGAAACTATGGACGTGAAGAAACTAGATATTTTATG
>NC_046665.1:86288012-86303250 GCF_010883055.1 Belonocnema kinseyi
AGGACAGGAAAGTATGCCGGCAAATAGTTAATAAAAATAGTGTCAGTAGAGTGAATGACGCCTGAAACAAAGACCTTGGCTATTAATGGACCCAAGTGGGGAGCCTTACATAACGAATTCGTGAGGTTCTTCGCTTGGGGTGATTGCTAGAGAGATTGATCAGCAACCTGGGTCGGAGCAGTGTTGCGGAACGAACGTGTTATTTTCTTAAATAGCACGAGAATTCTGGATCAATCTGAAAAATCTCTATCCCTTCCACACACTACTCCTTTCCCCTGCCGAGTGAGTCACGCCTACCCCGAAAGGGAAATGGCTTAATGGTGTAAATTTTTTATTCAAATTTAAAATTCCCGACAAACAGATGCGACTTTTACCGTCAGTGCATTTTCGTATTAAGATCCCATGGACACAGGAAACAAGGGACTAGGCATGCCATTGCGGCGGTGATGCAATGAGGGGCCCCATTGTGATGTCCCGCGATAAACATAGCAGCGCCCACATATTTATATTTTCATGCACAGTTTGTCGGCAAAAATGCTCGTGCGCATAATCAAATAGCACATCGTAAGATGGCGGCTCTCCCCACTCATGGAATTCTCCCCCTCCCGTGGATTCAACCCAGCTCGCCCAGTTAGGATGGTATGACTAGTCCCGTGTTTCCTATGTCCATGTAAGATCCAGTACGGTCGAGCTATCAGCGCCATCAGCTGTCAGTCGGCTTCCTTCACAATTCACGTCATTGCTACACTATGTCACTTTTACTTTTAAGCGTTTACGGGATTTTTTCGGAAACCTAGAGACATACCCTGTCCCGCCATCGCGAATCCCTTTCCGGAATCTAGACAATTTTGAAAAGACATTTTTAAAAACTATAAAAGAAGCTAGAGAAGTATGCCAGGACAGGAAAGTATGGCGGCCAATAGTTAATAAAAAGAGTGTCAGTAGAGTGAATGACGCCTGAAACAAAGACCTTGGCTATTAATGGACCCAAGTGTTATTTACTGTTTATTGTTATTTACGTGTTATTTACTTAAATAGCACGAGAATTCTGAATCAATCTGAAAAATCTCTATCCCTTCCACATACTACTCCTTTCCCCTACCGAGTGAGTCACGCCTACCCCGAAAGAGAAATGGCTTATTGGTGTAATAATAATAATAATAAAACCGAATGATCGTTGGTTCTTGGTATGTTTTGAGTGCTTCACAGATTTCGCCATTTTTGTGCGCACCACTCCAACAGCCTTAAAGATTAAACTTTTCAAAGCTCTGTAATTTCTCAGGCACACATTTTCGTCGGTATAAACGCGCTATTCACTCAATTTTCGATGGACATTTTTAAATGTATATTTATTTCGTGAGCTGCCTTACATTACACTGCTACAATACTTTCTTTAGACTTGCTTTCCTATCTCGTTTTAGCTTTTTCGCATAATATAGTAATTTTCGATATTTGCATATCAATTTCGAAAAGTACATTAAAAATGATAAGGCATCGTATATTAGATAAATGAAAGCAAAGTCATAACTCATAACAAAAAATACTAAGAACATATTTTGTATGATTGTTAAAAATCTGTAATGGTTCAAAAATTTGATTTTTGTATTTTGTCTTAGTATTTCGGATAAATAAAACGAAAAAGACAAGTCCTAATAAAAATTAAGGATTTTTAGGATTTTTCAAAATCTATCATTGTTCCTGAAAACTTTCTCCCGTATTGTGTCTCATTTTGTTCAAAATTTGAATTTTAGGTTTTCTCATAGTATAAATAAAATAAAAATTCTACTTTAAAATTTTTTTCTGTTTCTCACGCCGCACAGTGGCGTATTTCGGATTTGTTCGTGCAAATAATCGACGACTCGTCAATTTTCAACCGAATTGAATTTTTTTGTTTTAAACACTCGTGAATAAATTTACTGTCGGACAGACACGCCACTATTACAGTTTGACTTGTCAGTACGTCAAAAAAATGTCGACCAACGTCGGCAGTCGTCAGCCGATTTTTAGGCTATTCAGATGTCAGTAATATTTGGTAATTCGTACAAAAAATGCTTCATGCTCATTGCCATTTTTGTTTTCAACCATTACAAGTGCAAAAATTTCTATTCTCATTCTATTTTTGCAATAAAAGTTTTAAATAATAGTTAATGAAGATTCATAACGTTAATACTTTAATTTTCAAATTATTCAACCGAGAAACGTTTATTCCGAAGAAATCAATGAAAGAGTATTTTATAGAATTTTTAATCTTTTTTTCTTACAGTTTTTATTAAAATAAACATAAAAACTGTAAGAAAAAAGATTTAAAATTCTATAAAATACTCTTTCGTTGATCTCTTCATAATAAACGTTTCTCGTTTGAATAATTTGAAAATTAAAGTATGAACGTTATGAACGTTTATTAACTATTATTTAAAACTTTTATTGCAAAAATAGAATGAGAATAGAAAGGTTTGCACTAGTAATGATTAAAAACATAAATAACAATGAGCATGAAGCATTGTTTGTACGAATTACCAAATATTACTGACATCTGAATAGCCTAAAAATCGGCCGACGACTGCCGACGTTGGTCGACATTTTTTTGACGTGCTGACGATTCAAACCGTAATAGTGGCGTATCTCTCCGACAGTAAATGTATTCACGAGTATTAAAAAAAAATTCAATTCGGTTGAAAATTGACGAGTCGTCGATTATTTGCACGAACAAATCCAAAATACACCACTGTGCGCCGTTTGGCTAGAAATTAGAACTTTCTATTGTTTTTATAATATTTTCGATAAATATAACCAAGATATAAAGTCTTATAAAAAAATAGTTTCGCAAAAAATTATAGGTCTTTTAAAAATCTACAATTCTTCTATTAATTTCTTTTATGCATCTGTCATCGTTTGGCTTATAAAAGTAGAATTTTCAACTTATTAACCTTCGAAGTATAAAACAAAAAAAAAAGTCCATTAAAAAAACAACTAAGCGGATAATTGTAGATATTTTGAAAAGTTTCAACTTTTTTTTAAAATTTTGTGGTGTATCTATCGTTGTTTTGCGTAAAATTGGAATATTTCATTTTTGCATAGCATTTTTATGGATAAATCCTTAATCGTTATTGGACCGATAGACATACAGACAAACGGACGCCATCGGCAAAACCTGATTTTCGTCTTCAGGGCACCGCAAAACGTGGACTTTTTCAGGTATAAAAACATATTTACAATTACAAGTAATACACTCACATATATTGATATTTTTATTTTCATTACAGTTGCATGTATAAATCTTACATATGTGATTTACTTACTACAATACGTAAGTGAACTACTTTGACGAACACAGTAAAAATTGTAGAATATATATTTTGCTGGCCTAATTTCAAAATTAGGTGCCATTTTGCTCAGACTTTGAACAAAAACCTATCATCTATATTTTTTATCGCCAACTATAAAAACAATTGAGAGCAGGTGACTTTTATACCCCAAGTCCGAGGAAAACGATTCCTTGCTGCAGGGTTACTTTCACACTACCAAGGTTAATTTTTGTTGCAGGAAAGTGGTACCCAAAAATTGGCATTAGACTCAAATTTTTTTTTTCATTAAAAAGTCCAGCGTGTTCACTAATACATCTTGTTTTCGGAGGCTTGGCTTGCCGAACACGTCTTTTCTTTAGGAAAGAGTTGCTTCTGTTACCTATTCCAAGAAAAAAATAATTCTTATAAATTTTAATTCAAGCAATCGATAACTGGAGTCTGCATTGAAATGGAGTCTGCATTGAAAAACGTTTGATTCCAAAATCAGTGTTTTCATGAGAAAACTGGATGTAAAATGCAGTCACTTAACGCTCTCAAAAAAAAACTATGACTAAAGGAGAGACAATAAGTACTGGCTCCTAGCTTTAAAGGTTTACTACTCTAGAACAAATAATAGCAGAATTTTGAGTCAAAGACACAATAATTCTTTAACATCGTATTTATAAAACTAACTTTATATTTCGATGGGTTCTACGAATACTAGGCTATTGTTGCGTGACTCTTAAGAAAGCGTCTATCAGCTTATTGCAAATAAGCTTTAGTCTATCTTTCCGCTACAGATAAGAATTAGGCTAACTTCATTGAGCAAGTTTTCAAGAAGAATAAATAAACAATTATTTTTCGGAACATTTTCAACGAATTCATTAATCCAGTATTTCGTATTACAGTTTGTAATATAATTTAGGCTCCTAAGACGTTAAAAACAAGAAATTTGTAAAGATTTTTATTTCTTTTAACAATTCTAAGTGTTTCCTAAATTTCAAACAAAATGAAGTTAGCCTAATTTTATTCAGTAGCGAAAAGATAGACTAAAGCTTATTTGTAATCAGATGATAGATGCTTTTTTAACGGTAACGATACAATAGTCTAATATTCGTAAAACTCATAGAGATGCAAGCACAAACAATTTCAAAGTGTTTTGTCCATAACTGCAGAAAACAATTTTTGGGGGTACTCATAAAAAGCGTTAAAGAAAAGGGTAAATCGAAAAATACTTACATGCAGACGGTTTCAAGTTCCGATAATACGCAACCTGGAAAGCAGCATTTTGAAGATAAGTTCACGTTCCTCGATAGATCATAGGTATTTGGGCACAGCGAATTAAGAGCGGTATAAAAATTGGCACCACATAACAGAAAACGTGGTGGATTCGGATTCGGTGGATTTCTATAAAAAAATTTGTTAATTTTTTAAGTTTTACTTATCAACAGTTTTAGAAAAGCAGTTAAATAGACAGATACTTACTTGCAGACGCGTTTAAGATCAAATAGGGTGCAACCGGGCGAGCAGCAATTTGAAGGCAGGTTAGGATCCTTTGTTTGATCATATCCACTATTGCAGAGCGAATTAAGAGCGTTATAAAAAGATAAATCGCATAAAATATAACGAGGTCGATTTGGATTAGGCGGCTGGCTGTAAGAAAATTCTACAAGTTGAAGGATTACGAGTGCCATAAGAACATAAGTCCAAGAATGGCGTGAGCTCGTTGTAATAGATTTCATCCTGAATTCGCGTTCTTATTTAAATCTTCAGTGTAGGTTTCAAATCCACATTAATATTTTCAGTGGCTTCGTTTCGACTTTTATAGCAACCTCGCTGCCAGACGGCCGGTGAGGCTGAGGCAGGGATATGATGATAAGGGATACTCAGAGAACTTCTCTTGAAAAAACCCATTGTCCTCTTCACGGAGAAAAATTAGATTGAAGATATGGATATTCAGTAAACGAATTTTTTAATGATTACAACATTTTATGAATAGACACAGAAGACAACTTAATAAAAAAAAGACACGAAAAAGGAGAAAAAATCATACTGATCAATACAAATTTTGATATCTTCTGCATAAGAGCTTAACGTTCAATACGTAATTCATACGTTATCACCTGCAATTCAAATACGTCAATATTTGAACAAAATTAAACTTAAGTCTCTCCTAAAATCTGTGTTTTCTGAAAAAGAGTAGAAAGCATAAACCGTATTCATTAACCCTGGTTCAATTCTTGACTACTACGTTCTTTTTTTTCTAACTTGTCTTTTTCTGTTAAGGCAAATAAATTTTTGTAATTTAACATTTAAAAATTTTAGTAGCCTAAAATACCGCGATTATAGTTGAATTTAGAACCTAATCCGTATCGCGTGATTTGTTTTGAACCAAATAAACATTTTTTACACAAGCGGAATTTTTCGACAGGAAGATAAGATCAAGTTGCCAAACATGAATAATCTTTGCTGTATAAAGATTCTTTTGGAGCCAAATGAAAATTCCCTTAACCTTAAATTCAAAAGGAAATTCCATTTGTAGCAGGATATGTCCTTCTGAAATAAGAGAAAATTTATCTGAGTGGACAAGGGGCGCTTCAAAACATACCTAACAATTTTTTCTACTAATTTTGCCCCCCCCCCCCGAATTTAGTGCTTTCTCTGTAGAAAGTCTTTAGTACGTGTAACTTTAACATGGAAATGACCAAGAAAGGAGAATTCTCAACAGAATACATTAATTTTCGACCAAATTGTTGAATTTTCAAGCCAAAAGTTCGACTTTTTAAGAAAACAGTTACATATTTAACCCGCAAATATAAATTTTCAACAAAAAATCTGCCTGATAGGCTGGCAAATTCTAATCGCGCATAGTGCGCGCGGCTCGCCATTTTAAAAGCGGATCTTTACTTTTGACAGTCGGAATGCTTGAATGATACTTTACGCAAAACATATTATTTGGTTGATCAAGAATCGAACTTTTGAGAACGATGGAAGTATCCGAACGCTAGAGAGATTAATGCCTCTATTTAATATTTGCAATTATTCAACAAGATTGCATCAGGAGATTTGAAAAGAATTATGTTTCTTAAAAAGCTGTTAAAAAAAGCAATACTCAAGAAACTCAATTTGTGAAAAATAATTGCATAAAAAGAGTTAGAATAAGAGAAATATGTTTTCAAATAACACTGTAAAGCAACTCATTAGAGACAGATAAATGACAATTTAAAAAAGAGGGAGAAAAAAAGAACAAAACATCCAAACCATCTCTCTCTCTCTCTCTGTCTTAATTAAAAATTTAAAAAATTACAATCAATTCTCAGAAATATTAAAGATAAAAATTTAAATAGTGGTAATAGTTCCTTAATAATGAACTTTGAATTCAATTCTACTTTTCTTTTAATACTAGCATAACATACAAATATTCCCTTATTAAATTTGGATAGTCGTTCTTTTTTTCCTCACTATTTTTTCAATAGTCATAATTATTGTCACTAAGTAGCCGCTTCACAGTGTTATTTGAAAACATATTTCTCTTATTGTAAATCGTTTGAGCAGGTATTCTTGACAAACTGATTTTATTGAATATTTGTTTTTTTTTCAATCCTTTAAGGAAAATAATTCTTTTTAAATCTCCTTGAGCCATTTTGTTGCATAATTTGGTTTTTAAAAGTTTATGTTAATGTAAAAAATGTAGTTTCAAAACATATCTTTTAGATCCCAGATTTTGTATGCGTCTTCATACTAAGAATTTGATATGTAATGAAATACATAGTTGAAGATTAAATTGCTTAATGCTCTGTAGGCGCGCCTGTGTGTGTGTGTATGAAACTTGAAGAGTTTATCTTCATCACAAATGTCGTGAAACTGACCTAAGGGTTTCTAAAAATATTTAATGCATTTCTTTTTAACACTTCGTAATGTTTTACAAATTGGTTTTTCATAGTAAAACTTTTTTCATCGACATAATTCAAAGTTGATGCTGATGCATAAAAGATTCCTTGATTCGAGACGCAACGATTGACCTATATTTTTAATACATTTTATCGAAGAGTAAGGAAGCTATGGTAATGCAAAACATTTGAAAAAAAACGGAAATTTATTGTTAAACATTTTCATTAACATAATTCAAAATTGATGCAAAAACTGAAAAGATTCCTTGATTGAAAGCAAATCGATTGACCTTTAATATTAATGCACTTTATTAAAGACTAAATTTATGCTCATTTACACTGAAAAAAAATTATTTAGCTGTCTTAGCTGCAAGTTTAGCTGGATTTCATCTTCTAAGCAAATGCAGCAGCTTTAGTTACATTTCTAGTTGTGCAACCTAAATATCTAGCTGTTCTAGCTAAATTTCAACATTTAAAAACTATCTAGATAAATTAGCTAGATAGTTTCAAGAAAGCAAAATTTAGCTGCAACAGCTATATATTTAGCTGGGACAGCTAAGATATTTTTTCAGTGTGATAGTATGGAAATTTAAATAAAAGTTAATGAATAATGACTAATGGATCTTTAATGGATCTTTTTATAAACAGTGGTCTGGTACTCCCATAGGTTCAGTCATTTCTCCGATTTTAGTAGAAATACTGATGGAAGATTTAGAGGTTTTTGCTTTTGGGAAATTAGATTTTGTTTTGCCTCTTTATTTTCGGTTTGTCGACGATACCTTATTATGTGTTCCCTAGAAAAGTTGCAGATGGTCATTGATACTTTTAAAAGTTTTCATCCAAAACTTTGATTTACTCTTTAAATAGAACAGGATAATAGAATCAGTTTTTTGGACATATAAGTAATTAAGGGTTGGGATTGTAATATTATTACCAATTGGTATAGAAAAAGTACATATTCAAGTAGAATTTTAAATTTCCTTTCTGCTCATCCCTTTCAAAATAAAATTGCAGTAATTAAAAACTTAGTTGACAGAGCCCTAAATTTGTCCCATTTTTCATTCCACACAAGAAATTTTAATATTGTAAGGAATATCCTTTTTCTGAATCATTATCCAAAAACGTTAATTGAGAAATATATTGCAATTAGAGTTTAACAGATCAAAAACAAAGAGAGTAATAATTTGCTTGCAGATAATCGGAAAGAGTTAAAGGAATATAGTTCGTTTAATACCTTTGTACTTCCATTTTTTGGTCAAATTTCTAAAACTATTGGACTTGTGTTAAAAATTTTTTTAATTCATACTATTTTTCGGATAACATTTAAAATGGATTCAGTGATAAATTTTTGCAAAGATCCGTTGGATAATTTTGAAAACGGTGATGTTGTCTATAAGATCACTTGCAGGATCTGCAAGATGAATAACGTGGGACAGACTGGCAGACTTCTTAATACTAGGATAGAGGAACACAAAAGTGATGTTCGTTTGGCTGTTTCATGAATTCTGTTTTTCTTTTACTTTCTCTATTTCTGATGTAATTGTGACAGATGTTCATATTGTGTTTACAACAGATTGGCCTACTGACCCTCATTCGATTCTCAGGTATCAAAGAGAGAGCACCTGTTCGTGGGTGTTGTTAATTTCTACCACTTAAATTTTTCTTGCCTTGATAAGGGTACTGTATGAGTAACAAAACGTTAGTAATGCAATTTTATTTATTTATATATTTTTTTATTTTGAATGTTATTTTATTATAATCTGATGATAATAAAAATAAAAAAGACGAAAGAAAGAAAGGGATGGAAGAGGATGTGGTTGGCTGCCTTCTCATTTTTCTTTCTTTTTTTATTTTTGTCCGAAAATTTTATTTGTTTTTTGGTTTTTTTCAGATTGCAATAGGATTTTTTCTTTCTGTGTTCTCGTTATGGTCCAAATTTGGTCGTTGGATTCTTGTTTTATTTAACAGGAGTTTGCATCAATTTGATTATTGAACGTTAAATACGATTTTTAATTTGGATTTCGGTCTAATTTAAATTTCTTAAATTTTGCAGAAAGGTTTTCCGTAACCAGTGTTGCTGGTTGTGTCAGACACATTCTATGGACAAGAACCTTTACTGTGTGGTTGTGACAACCACAAGGTATGAATGCTGCAATCACATAGTATGGTTATGACAACTACAGTATATATTTGTGGCAGCCACGCATATTACAATTAGTCTCTTATATACAAAGAGCTATGAATTTAATGCAAACGCAACCATGAATTATCACCAAACTTCGTATTCAGTCGTGTTCTAACCTCCCACAATGGTCAAACATTTACAAAGTGTTTACCCCGAGATTCGAAACTAGTCATGTTTTTCACAAGCCTGGCTAATTGTCCCGAATTTTCTGTACGACTAGGCCATGCCCTTTGAAAAACAGAATGTATTTTCCAAATTCTCAAAGACCTTGCCAACATATTTTCTTCTTTGTCACACCTGTTCTGTTCCATAAACTTACATCCATATGATTAAAAAAATATATATGTGTTATGCACTTCATACTTCAGCACTTCAACGAACACAGTGAAAACTCTGAAATCAATTTTGTTGGCCTAATTTCAAAATTGGGTTCCATCTCGTTCAAACTTGAAGTCGCTTCTGTTATCTATTCCAGTAAAAAATAATAATCTTTATAAATTTATCACATACATTCGATAGTTGGTGTATTGAAAAATTTGTGATGAAAAACTTAACAAAGACAACTAATTTAGATATAAAATTTCTTAAATCAATACATGCATACGTAAATCGGACGTAAAAAAGTAGTCGCCAAAGGTTCTTGAAAAAAATTGATGACTAAAGTCGGGACAACAAGCCATGACGTCTATCTTTGGAGGTTAACTACTTGTAAAATGATATCATTCGCACTTTCATCAAAAAAGTTGATCATTCCAGTGTGAGAAAATGTGAGATAATACAGGAGAAAGGATCCTCAATTTTCAATGCCTCTACTTTTAAGTCCTCCGCCAATGAAAAAATTAGAAGAGAGAAATTTGAAACTGAAATCTAGCTTTAAAGAAGCTTCAGAGGTATCATCTCAAAAGTTGAAATATGTTTTTGTCTTTGAATAAAAATTTTGCGATTTTTTATCGCTGAGTAATAAGCCTTTAAAGCCATGTGTCAGGACTTTAAGTCTTGATTTTATATGTATAAGAACAAAAAAATGCAAAGTGTTTTGTCCAAATTGCAGAAAACAATTTTTGGGCGTACTCATGAACAGTTCCAGAAGAAGGGATAAATCGAAAGATAATTACATGCAGACGGTTTCAAGTTCCGATAATGCGCAGCCTAACGAACAGCATCGTGAAGTGAAGTTCGAATCCTTCGATAAATAATACATATTTAGGCACAACGAATCAAGAGCAATATAAAAATCGTCACCACAAAAAAAAAAGTTGGTAGAAATGGAGTAGGTTTTCTTGGAGGTAGCTTGGAGGTAGACTTTGTGTAAGACGATTTTAAAAATTTGTTTATGCTTTACTCATAAACAGTTTTAGAAAGACAACTAAACAGGCAGATGCTTACTTGCAGACGTGTCCAAGTTCAAATAATGAGCAAACTTTCGTGCAGCAATTTAAAGCGAAAGTAGGATGCTTAATTTGATCATATCCATCGTTGCACAGCGAATTAAGAGCGTTATAATACACGGAATCGCAAAGAATATAACGTTGTCGATTTGGCTTCGGTAGCGGGCTGTAAGAAAATTTTGCATCTTTTTATGGCTTGTACTAATAAACAGTTTAAGAAGAAGGGTTAAATAGGAAGATACTTACTTAGAGAACACTGAAAGTACCGAATATGAGCAACCTTCATTGCAGCAAATTGAAGCTTGAGCAGTATCCTTTTCTAGAGCAAATCCTCTATCCAGACACACCGAGGCAACAGCTAATTCAAAATCGGCATCGCATATACTAAAAAGGGGTTTAGTGTTAAAAGGCTTGCTGTCAGCAAATTCTGCAAATGGAAAGATTATAAGGGCCCTAAGAGTATAAGACCATAAATGGCGTAACCACGTTGGAGTAATAGCTATCATACTAAATTTGCGTTCTTCAAATTTACAGTATATCTTTCAAATCCACGTTTATATTTCAAGTCGCTTCGCTTCGCCTTTTATGACAATCTCGCTGTCAGATAGCCACCGAGGTAGGGATATATTAATAAGGGACGCTCGGAGAAAAATTTGTCATAAAATAAAACCAATGTAAATTTTAAAAGGACAATGGTTGGAATGGTTAGAAGTTTAGATGAAGTTTGACGAAATCGCATTATGTTTGCTGTAAAAAGATAATTTCTGATTTAAACAAAAATCTGGCTAAGCTTTAATTTAAGTGGGAATGCCATTTGTGCCAAAACAAATCCTTTTGACAAATGAGGGTATTATTCTGAGGGGCAAGGGGCGGTTCAAAAAATATAATACGCTTTTTTCTAACAATTGTAACCCTCTCATTAATTAGCGCTTTTTCTGTAGTAAGGACATGTAACTTTAATATGGGTGTAATACTAGAGGTGACCCAGTCCCTACAAGTGTTATGTATTTTTCGAAAGCCCCCAAGTACTACGTCACGATCTTTCACTTTCTGAGACTTTTATTAAAATAAAGTTTACAAAGTTTATGTGAGATAAAAAATAAAAAAACGTCCTTACCTAAAATCTAAGGCATGAATTTGATAGATTTTCTGTGGTAAATAATTGAGAGAAATTTTTCATACCCCTATATGCCGGGGAAAGTGGTAGGGTCATCATTCAAACTTTTAAAAAAAATCCAGGCTATTTCCCGAGATTTTCAAATAGTTTAACTCAACTAAATGAGACAAAGTTTTGACAAAATAGTTAAATCATCAACCACAAAGCCGAATTTTTAGGAAAAAAAGATTAATTTTGTGCCCAAAAGTACGAATCTTCAACCAATTGTACCAAAAATGGAATAAGTCAACTTTCGGGTACAAAAATTAATAAAAAAAAAAATTGCACGAAAATATAGTTAAATTTCTAATCAAAGAGGTTAATCTTAAGAAAGATTAATTTTGAACAAGGTAGTTAAATTTTTAATCAAGCAGAAGAACTTTCAAGAAAAGAAATGAATTTGCTTATGAATAATAAAATTTTCAAACTAGAAGATGAATTTTGCACCAAGAAGATTCATTTTTACCAAAAAGACGAATTTTCAACAAAATACATGAATTTTGGTCCAAATGATTACATTTTGAGCTAAGAAATGTAAGTTTTAATTGAAAAATAGGATAGCTTAATTTTAATTTGGAAATATTAATTCACGACAACAACAAAAAACGAATTTTCAAAATAATAAGTAAATCTAGTAATATATAAGCCTACTTTACAAAATAAAAAAGCATTGTTATATATTTGTTGATATCAAAGTTCTAAAGAAAATAAAAATGCTTTTTAAAAAAATTCCTGACTTTAAAAGAAATTTAATGACATTTCCAGATGTTTCAAGGTATTTAAAAATTCTCTGCTTTTTCCACGTTTTCTAGGTAGGTATATTCACCTAGAAATCTCAAATAATTTTTGAACTACATTTGCATTTTTTACGAGTCTTCATACATATATCGCCCCCTAATCTGTTAGAATCCGCAAAAAATAAATACATTTTTCTTTTGTTTGGAAAAAAATTCTATTTTAAGGTTCGGCAAGTTCCACGAAGGTTAACACGTATTTCTCATAAGAAAGAAGAACGTTTCGAAATAAGAATTTACGCTAATTTTTCGTTAAAAATGTAGGCTCTTCTGAATAATCTTAGCAACTAGCGTGAAACAATTTTTTCTATTAGAGAAAGACAATAGTAAGAATTTTATTATAAAAATTGTTTATAACGGTTAAGTTAAACATTAATAGAATTATTTATATTCTTTGAGTGCAGATGCAATATTTCTAGCTACTAGTAATTTTCTTTCTGCAGCTTTTCTTGAGATACAAATTCACAAAGCTGAAATGGCCAATTTTGTCATTTTATTTCTTTATATATTGTTGCTATGTGCAAAAAATTGACAAATCGCGAATCACAGTTCTCTTAAAAATATAATGCTGAGCATTCCAGAAAAGATAATTTGTAATCAGTTAGGTAATATGCCCTGTAAGCGTTTATGAACTGTAAATGCCCATTCCAGACCACTGTGGGCCGGCGAGGCAGAGATACGATGATAAGGGACACTCAGAGAAAAACGTTTCTTAAAAGCATTGTCCTCTTCACGGAGAAAAATGAGATTGAGAAATTCGATATTCAGTACACGAATTGTTGAATGATTAACAAATTTAAGGAATATGTCCTGCATAACACCTTAAAATGTAATACTTCAAAATTAGTATACACACTTTATACGTTACCACCTACAATTTATAAATACGTCAACCTTTCAAAAAATCTAATTTAAGTCTCTTCTACAAAATGTGCTTTTTTCTAAAAAACAACATAGTTTAGAGTACGTAAGCATATGCATTATTACAACAACAAAAATATTCTATTTGAGACAAATCACAATTCGTTTGACCCAGAAGCAGCGGAGCCTTTTTTTCTAGGTTGGGGCATAGACTTATAATATTAAATGGCACAATTTGTACATCGTATAATTATATTATACTATGTACAAATTTTACAAAATCATAAATAATAAACAATTATTATTGAATAATAAATAATAATAAATATAGGTGTAAAATTCATATTGCCAAAGATTTCACCAATTTCACATATATTTCAAAAATATTTGACAAGGATTTTGAATTGTTTCACAAAGATTTTATAAAGATTTCAATAATTTCACAAAAATTTCGCAAAAATTTCAGGCAAATTTCAAATATTGTACAAAGATTTTAATAATTTTACAAAAATTTCGCAATGGTTCCCGGTAGATTTAAAAGATTTCACAAAGATCTTACTTATTTTACAAAGATTTTCGATAGATTTCAAAGATTGGGAAAGATTTCAATAATTTCCCAAAGATTACAATGATTTCCCAAAAATTTTAAATATTTTGCAGAGATTTCGGATAGATTTCAAAAAGACTTCAATGATTTTTCAAATATTCCACAAATATCTTAAATATTACCAAATATTTCAAAAATATTAAAAATATTTCGCAAAGATTTTCAAAGATTTCAGAAAGATTTCACAAAGATTTAAATAATTTCACAAATATTAGAAAAAAGTTTTGTTATTATAAAACTTGAATTTTGTACATTCTAATGTCAAAAATACACTAGGGTGGCCAATCAAGCTTAAAAGATAAATTCTAGGATATTTCCCAGAATTTTTAACCACTTGAAAACAATTCAAAATGACAAAGTTTTAAAAAAATCGTTAAATATTGAACTATAAACGAATTTTCAACCAAAAATGGAATAATTAAATTTTCAGACAAAAATTAATATTTACCAAAAAAAATTAAATTAAAAATTAAAACATAATAGTTTTTAACAATGAAGTTCAAATTTAAATAAAGTAGCTGAATTTTCAATAAAAAAATCAATTTTCAACCATATATTGTTAAATTTTCAAACAAGAAGATAAATTTTTCATAAAGAAGATTAAATTTCGGACTAAAAGTTGAATTTTCAACAAATTACGTCAATTCTGTTCCAAATAGTTGAATTCCTCACTAACAAGGATACGTTTAAAGCCAAAAATTGGAATTGTTAAGTTTGTAGTTGAAAAAATGAATTTAAAACAACTAATTTTCAACCCAACAGGTTGAAAATAAAAAAAAGTTGTTATTTAATGTAAAATTGCAATTTAAAACCAATTAAGGTAGCTCTCGAAAAAATTTCCTGATTGAAAAAAAATTCTATGATATTTTCAAGTTTTCCTAGGTATAAGAAAATTCTCTGACAATTTCAGGTTTTCCAGCACACGGAGCGGCGGGTGTTGACAAGTCGACATTATCAGTTGTTTTGTAAACTTATTATTATTATTATTACACCATTGAGCCATTTCCCTTTCGGGGTAGGCGTGACTCACTCGGCAGGGGAAAGGAGTAGTGTGTGGATGGGATAGAGATTTT
>NC_046665.1:86303350-86314212 GCF_010883055.1 Belonocnema kinseyi
CCTCAGTGACACAGACTTTTTCAATTGAGTTTTCCAACGCATCGTGTTCAACATCGCAGTTGTGGTGTCCTATAGCTTCATCTCCGAATTGTCTCCTAAAACTTAAATTGGCCTATATATAATATATAACAATATATGCATACGTGCACTAACTTTTTAATATTAAATTATGAACAATTATTTTCTGAAACAGAAAATG
Source organism: Belonocnema kinseyi (assembly GCF_010883055.1). Lineage (NCBI taxonomy): Eukaryota > Metazoa > Arthropoda > Insecta > Hymenoptera > Cynipidae > Belonocnema > Belonocnema kinseyi. The sequence goes on from NC_046665.1 coordinate 86,303,550, forward strand.
TCGATTTAGATGAAAAAACGTTGTTTTCAAGAATCGAACTCGTTATTTATTCTAGATAGTATGTATAGTAATTTATAATTTTTATCCATTTTTGAGAAAACAGACTTTAGGACAGACTTTAGTTTCGTTTTTTCGAAAGCAGACATATTATAATTGTCGGTGATAAGTTATGAAACGCATACACTATTTTTAAAGTATTATATTATGAGGTTTTATGCAGAAGATTTAAAAAATTTCAATTATTAGTGTGTCTTTTTTCTTTTTCTTTTCGTGATTTTTTTATTCCCGTGTCTTTTGCACCTAATGCTGAAATTTGTTAATCATTGAGCAACTCGTGTACTGAATATCAAATTCTTCAATTGATTTTTCTCCGTGAACAAGACAATGGTTTTTTTTCAAGATAACTTTTTCTCTCAGTATCCCTTATCGTCATATCCATGCCTCAGCGGCCGACTGAAAGTGAGATTGCTATAAAAGTTGAAGAAAAGAGATTAGAAATATTAATGTGGATTTGAATTGTATACTAAAGATTTGAAAAAGAACACGAGTTTAGGATGAAATTTAGTATTTCAATGAGCTCAAGCCACTCTAGGACTTATGGCCTTATGGCCCTTGTCATCTTCGAACTTGCAGAATTTGCTTATAGCCAACCTTTTCCAACTCAAAAACTCACTAAGTATTGCGGTCAAGATCTTAAAACAGCTGTTACTTTGACGTGCGGGGTGAATAACTATTTTCTAGATCCGTATTCTACTGACGCTCAAAATTGCTGCACCCTAGGTTGCTCAACTTTGGGACTTTCAGTATTCTGCAAGTGAGTATTGTCCTTTTAGCCCTTCTTTTAAACAGTCTATAAACACACCCCAAAAAACTTGAAAAATTTTCTTACAGGCCAGAACGACCACGTTATATTCTTTGCGATTTGGAGTATTATAACGCTCTTAATTCGTTGTGCATTGATGGCTATGATGAAACAAAGGATCCTAACCTCCCTTCAAATTGCTGCACGCGAGGTTGCTCCCTATTTGAACTTAGAAGCGTCTGCAAGTAAGTATCTGTCTATTTAACTGTTTTTCTGAAACTGATTATTAGTAAACCCCCAAAACTTACACTTGCTTCCAGAAAACGACCTTATCCAACCCCACCACGTTTTTATTTGTGCAATGGAAATTTTTATACCGCTCTTGATTCGCTGTGCCCAAATACCTATGATCTATCGAAAGACTTGAATCTCTCTTCCCTGTGTTGCTTGAAAGGTTGCACATTATCAGAACTTGAAGGCGTCTGCATCGTAAGTACCTTTCTATTTAGCCCTTCTTATAAAACTGTATTTAAGTACAGCCTAAAATTATTTTCTACATTTTTGGATAGAATATAACAATTTTTGTTCTTCCAAAAATAAAGTCGGCACAAAATGTCTCAACGCCTGGCTCTCAAAGTTTACTACTCAGTGAGAAAAAATTCGCAGAATTTCGAGTCAAAGACAAAAAAAGGGGCATTGAAAATTAAGGATCACTTCTCTTGTGCCTTTTCGCATTTTCTGTTGCATGAAAGACAAAACAATTTTGACGAAAATTAAGCAGATATCATCTTATAAGTATAATGTTGAAGAATGTTTTTGTCTTTGACTCAAAATTCTGCGATTTTTTCCCTCGAGGAATAAACATTCCATGCCACGCATCAACACTTGTTTCCAGTTATTAAACACACATAGAGTCTTAAAAAATCGTTTAATGGAAATAGAAACTTAATAATACTTATGCCGCGATAATGGCAGTTTTTTTAATAAATGGTATTTCCTTTTTTTAACGTTGATCGACCACTTTTTTAAGTCTAATTTTCGAATGCAGGCACTGATTTTATACATGCTGAATCAAAATTAGTGAATCATTCTACTTTCGCTGAGTTAGTCGCACCTTATGCTGCAAAGATTTTGTAACATGTAGAATTTTATGAGTTTTCCTATCAAAAAATTTCATTTAAAAGAAATTCACAAATTATTTGTTTTTGACAAAGTGACATGATTGGTTTGTCATCATACATTTTTCAATATACACACTAACTTTTAAATGTTTGCGATAAATTTATAAAGAAAAATTTTTTTAACTGCAATAGATACCATAATCAACTCTCTGCTAAGGATTACACTCGTTCGACATGGTAATCCTCTGAAAATGAGATGGATATCCAGTGAAGACAGATGATGAACTTTTTACTGAAAAAAGAAGTGCAAATTTAACACTACTTTCAGCGTAGAATTTTCCTACAGCAAAAACTAACCTTGGTAGTATCAAAGCTACCCTGCAACAAGTTACCGTTTCCTCGGACTGGGCGTATGAAACGTCACCCAATCTTGAAACTACGCCAACCAAATTTATTCCAGAGTTTTCACTGTGTTCATTAAAGTAGTTCTTCGAAGTACTATAGTATAAATTACACTACAAAGGTATACGTTACGTATTAAACTGTATTAAAAATAAAATTTTTTTAAATATATAAATGTATCACGTGTAAATATTTTTAGATCCAAAACAATAAATCAGTATTGCGTTAATTTTTAAGTCAATTTAACTTTTGAATACTTCCTCATAAAGAAAGCTTTGCAATGGTAACAATATCAAAAAATTTAATTCATTTACTGAAAAGTGTGGATGTATGTATGAACGTCACATTTTTTTGTTAACACAACTTGAATACGATTGTAGATAAATTGATGAAACTTTGAGACCTTATTTTCACCAATAATATTTTGAAACTAACAGAAAGATTTCTGAAAATATTAATTGCATTTTTTAAAACTTTATAATTATTAAAAAACAGGGTTTATATAGCAAAGCTTTTTTCATTATCATAATTCAAAGCAGATGCAAGAATATAAAAGATCTCTTAGTTCGAGATGAATAGCTTAACCTACAATATTAATACCTTTTATCGAAGAGGAAGGAAGCTATGGTAATGCATATTATTTGGAAAAACGGTTTTTTATAGTTAAACTTTTTTCATTACAAAACTGAAAATTGATGCGAGAGCGGAAATGATTCCTTGATTCAAGGCAAATCGGTTGACCTACAATAATAATAAACTTTATTGAAGAGTAAGGAAGTCATACTCATGTATAATATTTGAAAAATCTATTTTAAGCACAGAAACTTTTTTTATCGACATAATTCAAAGTTGATGCATGAATATAAAAGACTTTTAGATCATAAATTTTTAAATAATTCTGAAAATTCTCATAAAAAATCTTAAAGCTGGGAAAGAGATACGGTGCGACGGAACTTCTTCTTTCCCTTTCCAGCTGTAAGAAGTACCACTTTATATATAAAATTTAATTTGTCGGATTTGTCATTGCACTTAAAAAAATTTGTATTGTTTTGCATTTTTCGTACATTTATATTTTGAAATCGATCAAAATGAATACTTTAGTTTGCCTATTATCAATAAATCACGAATGCTTCCTCTTTGAGGAATTACATAGATTCCCTAACAGGAAGCAAAGTGCTTGTGCAATGAGCACCATATAATTACAAGTACAAAGTGGAAGCACTAAATAGAAATCACAACTAGTTTTAAATTTGATAAAAACTTGCGTGTTTTTCTGTAATCTCAACTTCTCTTTGACTGTTAAATGAGGATCAAATAATAGATATTCACAAAGAGGAAAGAGATTGTTCATTGATTTCATTCTAAGAGAAACTCATTAAAATAAATAATGAATTTTTTAAACAGTTTATGCAAACTTCTAATTATCAGTATAAAAGTAATCTTTTTTGGGACCGTATAAAACAGACTTATGGAAGTAATATTTAAAGAAGAATGTATTCGTTTGTATTACATAACAAATTGTGAAGAGAAATTTTCAGCTTCGACTCGATTCACCTAATATTGAATATTTCGAATGAAATTTACCTTTATTAGTTAAAAATTTAATTTTTTGTTCAAAATTCATGTGTTTTGTTAATAACTCCTTCATCTGTTTAGGTGTCTTTAGCTGATAGAAAATCCTGGGAAATATCCTAGAATTTCTTTTTTATGCGGGGATTGAAACTTTTCTTTTTCAATTATTAACCGCCACAATTTTATAAATTCATGTTTTAGATTTTGGGCAGAGACTTTTTTTAAATTTTTGATCTCAAATAAACTTTGCGAACTTCAGTTTCATGAAAATAAGGACAGAAAGTTATTACATTAAAATATAATACAAAAAAAAGGTAACATACGAAAATAGATCTCTGGTTTGTACAGTGTTAAGTAGATTTTCGTTTATCTCAAAAAGATTATTTTTGCCGCAATGAATATTCGTTTGCAAATAATTTTGTTTGTATTTATTACTAAATTGGCGTTTTCAAAGAGTTCCAGATTGAAATTAGATTATAGATTAAAATATAATCATGGTATTAAATTTTATGGACAAATAAATTGGTTACAATTCGTCGACCGGCGGACTCCCCAAGCGCACTGCAAAGAGTCCAATTCAGAATAGTAATAAGTCCTATACTCGCAAACAATATTACGATGACAACAGTAAACCTTGCGGTCACATGTGGAAAATCCGATCGGGCCCAAATCGGAACTTGGGAATAAGTTGGGCAATTTCTGCACAGGTAGACACGTGGATTGAAATATTAGCGAACTCTCGAGACCATTCTTAATTATTCAATAACGACTTAAGATCTTAAGATCGACTATCTGATTTTCTGAAAATAAGATTTTCGTTAAGACAAAAACATAAGTTTGAAAATATTTAAAGTGTCAATTTTTTTCTTTTGTTAACGAAAAACCTCCCGTTATAAGAAAGCTAATTTATTTGAAACCTGCGAGGGAGATACGTGCTCATAAAATGAGCACAAGTAAATGCACTCATCACGAATACATCCATAGTACTTCACAGCTGTATTTTCAATAAAATCAATAATTTTTCAAACAATAATTGAATTTTTAGCCAAACAGCTAATGTTTAAGCCTAAAAAGACAAACATTTAACAAGATACATGAATTTTGAAAGATGAATTTTTAGATTAAATTAATTCATTTCTAACCATAGAGAAACGAATTTTCAACAAAATAGGTAAATCCATTATCAAAAAAGCTATCTAAAAAACCATTTCTTGATTTTTTTCAGTTATATAAAAATTCTTCGATAATTAGAGGTTTTCCAAGTGCAGGGACTTCCTGATTAATTACTTTTCTGTAACCATCATTTCGCTTAGTGTTTCAAGGAGTTTTTGAGAGCGAAGAAATTCCCACAAGCATGCAAATATGCTCCAGAATATGCTCGACCTTTATGCGATTTGAGAAGTTAATGATCATGTTGTGCATGCTTAAATAATACAACGCGTGCTTAGTGTTTTTGCAAGAATGCCTGATTAATCTGCTTAATGCTGCCAACTATATATGTTTTTTACACAGACACTTGAACTGTTTCGTGTTTCTCACATGTTTATTTATACAAGAAACAAAGTTAAAACTAATAGTATATGGACCCAGAACGTGCATCGTGCAACATCTTTGTCAAGTGAAGTACGAAAAACGTGATAACTCGGCATAGCATCACGAATCTTAATCCAGATGCAAAACTAGAAAAAGAGAACCAAGATACATGTAGACTTCAGATGGAAGCCGTCCTAAATAAAAACGATCATCAAGATTATGTGAGCGGGACGAATTTCAGACCTGAAGAAACAGGCGCAAATGCAGCTATACAATAGCGGCCTGAGCTCGAAGGGATCAGAAAACGCAAGCTAACATCGTTCTAATCGTGAATCCTTCCCAGCTGTCATATAAAGAACTGCGGTTCATCTAATCATGTATCGCAAAAAATAGAATAAGTATACCAATCAAACACTATTAAAACATTTTCACATGATTGAAGCCGAAACCGCAGAGAGGACCACACTAATGAATGAACAGCCAGCGAATCCTTCAGTTAGTGAAGCTTTAGCCTGGTTATGGCAAAAGGCTATGAAAGCTGAATTTGATGACCTCACCAAGAGCAGAAACATTGGCTGCAGATGAGTTCTACGAAAAAAATATGATGCAGACGGAATCACTGAAGGTGACGAGGCTCGCTTAGTGTCTAAAGATTTTAGTTAACAACCTGTCATTAGTTCTGAAAAACTTTTGTTCCTGTTGCAAGACAGATCTTCATTCGAATAGTGATGGCTCTTTCAGTCGACATGGATACCATATTTTACGAAGGGTGTAGTGATAGCGTACATAAACAGAGACATAGAAGAAGAAATCTTCATGGAACAAGCCGATGGTTTTGTGAAAGACGAAAACTAATATCTCTTTTAATCTTGCAAGTAATCAACCTGCAGTCTGATGTAGTCAGGAAGGCAGTGGTTCCAAAAGCTGCATCAACGACTACAAATTTTGGGCCTAAACCGCTGATCACCAATCCCTACGTTTACTACTGCCTCGAAACAGATTTTCAACAAGATCCAATCTCGAAATAAGACTTCATGAGACAGGAAAAATACATCGACGACGTTCTAAACAAGTTTTGAATGAAAAATAGAAAGCCTGTGGTAACACCGATGGGTGGATCCTTCTATAGAAAAAGAATCTGCAGAAATGAAAATAATTACTTAGCAATGTTTAATTGGATCCTTGATGGATCTAGCAGTATCCACAAGACCTGACATTGCATATAAAGTAAGTGCATTGAATCAGTACAATCCTAATCCTAGAAAATCTCATTGTTCTGCTGTGAAGCACGTTCTCACGTGTTTACTCGGAACACACAATCACGAATTAATGTACCGCAAATCTGGAGAAGCTTTAGTTGGCTATATTGATGGTGATTGGGGTTCCAACGCCACCCATCGAAAATCATACACCTGATTCGCTTTCAAGGCCGCTAGTACTGCTGTTACCTGGGAAGCCAGAAAACAAAGAACGGTCGCTTTATCAAGCACAGGGACAGAATAAATTGCCTTATCGGAATCAACCAAGGAAAACAGTCATTCTAAGAAGTTTCCTGAACAAACTCAGATGTTGAAATCCCAATAGAATGTAAACACTCATTTATTGTGATAATCAGGATGCACAGAAATTAATGCGTAACCCGGTACATCATACACGCACCAAGCATGTTGACATACGATACCACAACGTAAGCGAGGCCCTTGAACGAGGTGAGCTGAACGTCGAATACATTTCGATGTATGAGAAGATAGTAATTTGCAAGTTTGTGATTTTCAGCGGTGAATATGAGTCAGTCTAAGTAAACCCACGTTGACAGGGGGTTTTGTGCATATTTGAATAATAAAACAAGCGTATTTAATGTTTATTCAAGAATTCCTAATTATTCTAATAAGTACTGCCAACTGTACATGGTTTTTTGTACAGATACTTGAACTATTTGATGTTTGAGTCAGTATATGCTCTTGAATATCGCACAGTAAGTCTCGCGTTTACTGCTCTCTGTATTTATCAAGTTCATTGTTTCTGACATATTTGTTTATGCAGTAAACATATTTCAAACTAACGGAGCATTTAATAGCATTCTGAAATAGAATTTAAAAAATCGTATCCTCTCTTTTTATTATCTTTAAAAACAAAAATTTCTTCTTGTTTACATCTAGAAAATAATAATTATATCGTTTAAATTTCCCGGGAATATGTATCGCCTCAAATCAGAAAGGGGGCTAGATTCAAACTCTGAAAGAAGCCAAAGTAATAGTAAACATATTATTCACATATGAATACTTTAGTGTTACTAAAAAATATCTGTATCAATTATAATCTACATTGATTTAAGCTATTTAGAACCATGCGTTAGTTTCTTTAACTTAAAGTAAACCCCAGGAATAAATTTTATCTTCAAATTGGATAAAAACGCTGCAGCACGTTTATCTGACGAAAGATAAAATTTATGTGGCGAAAATATTTATTTTACACATATGTGATATGTCAAACGGCTGCATCTAGGTTCATCGAAAAAATTTCCTTCATAAGTTTTGAAATCCTCGTTGTATTCATATTATAAATCGTCTCACTTTATTTAAATGATTTGAACCAAAAAATAATTCAGCTACACTTAAAGAATACATAGACTGCACTTTGGTTAGTTTATAATTTATAGTGTTTGTTTACAATTTTTTAAGTCTTTATCAGGGTCAACAGAAACTAAAGGTTTATTCCACAAAAGTACAGGACTGAACTTGGCTGAGTGTTCACTATAAAGTATAAACTAACCAAAGTGCAGCCTATGTATTCTGTAAGTGTAGGTGAATGATTTTTTGTTAAAATCATTTAAATAAAGTAATACAATTAAACAAATGAATACCGGGAGGATTTTCAAATTTATGGAAAATTTTTTTTGGTGAAACTAGACGCAGGCGTTTGACATATTACATATGTCAAATAAATATTTTCGTCAGATAAATTTTACCTTTCGTAAGAGAAATTTTATCTTTCGTCAGATTAACGTGCTGAAGCGTTTTTATCCAATTTAAAAATAAATTTATTCGTGGGTTTTACTGTGCCAAGGCAGTAAAAACTTTAGGATAGACAGGGTTATTGTTTTTACCGAAAAAATTTGAAAAAATTGACAGCAGATGACGTTTTGTAACCCAAGACAGAGGGTAACATTTACACTATCAAGGTTAACTTTGGATGCACGTAAATGGTACCCTAAACTTAGTGTTAGATTCACATTTTTAAAAATTGTTTTTCAGTGAAAAGTCCACCACCTGTGTTCAGAGGATAATAATGTAATTTCCTGTGGCTTGCCTTGCTAAACCAGTGCAATCCTTAGAAGAGAATTGCTTCAAAAACATAAAGAGTAAACTAAATCAATAAAAGTAAAATAATTTTTTATTCTACTACCCCTTTCGAGATATGACCTTTTTTGCCATTTTTGCAAGTTTTACTGGGAAAAGCCTAGTGAAAGTGTTCCTTACTGCCTTTCTTTTTTTACATTTTCTCAGAATGACTTATTTCAGTCGCAAGATTAAAATACGCCCTTTAAGCCCTTTTTCAAGTAAGGCCCTTTTCCTGAAATTTTTGTAAGTTTTACTGGGAAACGCTTAATCGAAGTGTTCCAAACTGTTTTTTTTATATTTTCTCAGAATAACTTATTTCAATCACAAAACTAAATACGCCCTTTGAGCCCTTTTCCAGATAAGGTCCTTTATCCAAAAAAATCCGAATTATACTGCAAAAGTAGCATTTTGCAGTACAAAATATAAACAACGATTACTGCAGATTGTTTGCGAATATAACGGATTATATCAATAAAGCGTCGAAGAGTTTTCATTTGTGAATAAACATTATTTAATTATTAATAAAAATAGATTTTTCTTATGTTGTTTGAATCTCAAGCTTAAAATACATAAACATAAAACGTGTTTTTAAAAAATTCAATGTGAAATACTTTTATTATATTTTTGTATTGAAATTAGCAAAAATCACCAAAAAGGGCACCACGAAAGATTTAAATTTTGGGCTTAAAATGATACAATAATATAAATTTGAAGAAAACACATTGAATTTGAAACAATTTTGTAAAATTTTTGCAGTAAACTTGCATAAGTAACCAAAAAATTCTATATTTGAAAAGCACCCGATGAGTGGCTCATCTTTTCAGCTTAGAATTAAAAACTTGTAGAAAGTATTTGAAAAAAAATCAAATTTGAAAGACTCTTGTTAGCCTTCGGCAATATAATGCGAAAACTTTTGTATATACATAGCCTTATCCGTAAAAGGGCTTACGGGCGTATTGTGATTTGAGACTAAGAAAAGTTATTCTGAGAAAATGTGAAAAAGAATGGCAGTTTAAAACATTTTCATTAGGATTTTCCTAGTAAAACTAGGAAGTCAGTGCAACATATTCAATAGGAAAATCTAAAATGCCCAAAAAAATCCAAAACACACACCGTATACCATTTATTCAAAAAACAGTCATTATCACGATACAAATCTGTTTAAGTTTTTATTCCATTATACCTTTTAAAAAAAGGATTATCTGTGTCTATTTTTGAAAGAACAACAAATTTTAAGGTCTTTTGTCAAAAACTGTAAAAAATAATTTTAGCGTCTACCCATAGAAAGATTTAGAAGAAGGGTTAAATTGGGAAGTACTTACTTTCTGACGGTTCCAAAAGCCAATAATGTGCAACCTTCCCTAAAGGAATTTTAAGCGAAGGTAGGATCCTTTGTTACAGAACAGCCATTCAGAAAATTCAGAACGGTACAAAGATCTTTACTGCATAAACAGAACGTGGCGTGTGTTTATAAGACGTAATAACATAATTTAAAAAATGTTATTACCAAGTCGGAATAGTAGATTTCATCCTTAATTGGCATTCTTCTCCAAATTACCAGTATATATTTCAAATCTACACTAATATTTCCACGCGCTTCGCATCGCCTTTTAAAGCAGCCTCGCTGTCTGATTGATGGCCGGTGAGGTGGGATAAATTGATAGAAGGGACACGCACAAAAAACTTGTTTTGAAATACAACCATTGTCTTCTTGAAAAGGAAAATCGTTGGAATAACTGGAAGATTAGATGAAGTTTTACGCACTCGAATAATGTTTGCTGGGTATAAAAAGATTCTTTTTGAAAAAAATTAACATCCGCTTAACTTTAAATTTAAGGCATCCTTTTGATACAAGAGAAAATAACTCTTAAGCGGACACAGGGACATTTAAA
>NC_046665.1:86314312-86319302 GCF_010883055.1 Belonocnema kinseyi
GTTGAGCGGCCTTCAAGTACCATGTCACGTACAATTGTTCGTTTTATGACACTTTGTTGAAACTGAAGTTTGCAAGGTTTATGTGAGACTTAAAATAAAGAATATCCTTACCCATAATCTAAAGCATGAATTTGATAGATTTTGGTGGTAAAACCGCTAAGTAACCGCTTTCCTAAAATCGAGAGGAAAAAGTTCCAAAATGTGTTTTCAATTTCTGACCTAAAATCTGGATTTTGTAGATTTTTATTCCAAATAAATCAAAGATGAAGTTTTAACAAACGAATAGTTAATTTTTGACATAAAGAAATTAATTTCTAAAAAACAAAACATTTTAAGCAAGTAGTCAAATTTTCAAGCGAGATGATGAATTTTCCATTAAAGAAGATTTATTTTTTACCAAAAAATACGAATTTTTAACAAAGCGCATAAATTTTCGACCTATTTGTTAAATTTTAAAGCCGAAAAGACAACTTCTCTAGATAAAAAATAGTAGAATTGAAACAAAAAGGATTAATTTTCAATAAAATAGTAGATTTTGCAAACTAAGCAGACTAATTTATAAACGAACAGTTGCATTTTAATAAAAAAAGATGAATTTTTAACTAAAAAGATTAATTTTCAACAAAGAAGAATACTTTGAATTCCGAATTTAAAAATATCAATATTCTGACACAAAATTGAATAGTTTCAAGTTCAGTTTAAAAATTAATTTTCAACCAACAAAATTTGTTTGTTAGTGAAATAGTTCAATATTCAACTACCTATTACAATTTCCAAGTGGAAAAGATCAATTTTCTACTTAAAATATCAATTTCAAGCCACAAATGGAATAGTTACATTGTCAGTTAAAAAAATAATTCTTAATCAATAAAAAAATAAATTTTTAACGAAATAGTTCAATTTTCAACTAAAATAGTAAATCTTAAAAAAAAAATTAATTTAGAAAAAAGCGATAAACAATCAACCAAATAGTTCAATTACACTAGGTAACAAAATTTTGTTTATTATCAATTTATGGGACATTTCAGTATATTTTTTCAGTAGAAACAGGTTTAAAAAGTTTCATGCGTGATACATTTTCAAGATAACTTTTTAACCAAACGACATTTTGTTTTTTAGTTTCTTTAAATTATATTAGCGGTAATACTTAGTGACAAACATGGGTCATTCGATATTATTTGTTAATTTTATTTTCAAAATGCATACATTAATCATTTATAAAGATAAAGAAATCTCTTTCCTCTCTAATTGTCTTCAAATTACACAAGTAATATTGTTTAGTGACGAAGAATTGTCAATCGATATTATTTGTTTATTTTATAAACAAATGCATAGTTTTACCATTTATAAACAGAAAGTAAGACTTTTCATTCGATATTATTTGTTTATCTTACAAACAAATTCTATCAACAAATGCATATTTTGCAAATTTATAGACAGAAACTAATTGTTTTCCATTCTTAGCACCTTCAAAATATATAATTGGTGGTGTTTAGTTATAATTAATTGTCGTTCGATGTGATTTGTTTATTTTATAAACAAATTTTATTTAAAAAATTCATAGTTTGTCCATTTATAGACAGAAAGTAATTTGTGTTTATTTGTTATCGACTTCAAACTAAATAAGTGATAATGTTTAGTGATGTTGATTTTTCATTCGACATTATTTGTTTATTTTATAAACACCTGCATAGTTTAGCAGTTTTTAGACAAAAAAGGAATCTTTTTTTTATTATTGCCTTCAAATGATATTACGGGATATTTTTTGTGATGTTATGAAGGAATTAGCATCCAGGTTGTCTATTAATGGCTAAACTATGCATTTATTTATAAAATAAACAAATAATATTGAACAAAAAGTCTTCACCACTAAACATCATTACTTATAGAATTTAAAGGCGATTAGAAAGAAAAACGATTACGTTCGGTATATAAATAGACAAACTATGCATTTGTTCATAAAATTTGTTTATTAATTAAACAAATAATATCAAATGACAATTATTCATAACGAAAAACCACCACTTATAAAATTTGAAGGCGTTAAGAATGAAAAGCAAATAGTTTCTGCCCATAAATGAACAAAGTATGTATTTGTTCATCCATTTTTTTGTTAAAATAAATAATATCAAATGACAAGTTCGCATCATATAAAAATGACCGCTAATATAATTTGACAACGAATTGAAAGAAAAAAGTTTACTTTCCGCCAATAAATGATCAAACAATACATTCGTTTAGAAAATTTGTTTATAAAATAAGCAAATAATATCGATTAACAATACTTCGTCACTAAATATCACTACTTATGTAATTTGAAGACGGTGAGAGAGGAAAAATATGATTTTTGCTCCATAAATGATTAAAGTATGCATTTGTTCATAAAATTAACAAATAATATCAAATAACCAATATTTATCGCTAAAGATCACCACTAATATAATTTTAAGGTACTATGAAAAAAAACTATTGCTTTCGCCCAATAAATGCCTAAAGTTAGCATTTGTTCATGTCATTTGTTGCAAAATAAACGTATTATACCAGGCAACAAATTTTCATGATCAATTGTGATCACGTTGTTAAAATCAAGCAATTTCAACTTACAAATATACTTTGCAAGCAAAATTTGCAAGGTGTCAATATTTTGTTACTATAATTTTTTTATAGCGATTAGATTCGATATCCTGTTAATTATTGATATTCTTTAAATACTTTGACATTATTTTGATAGAAAATGAGATTAAGTTATCTATTTAAAAATAAAAAATAATATTAAAAAATGTCTCATTTTCGCGCTTTGTTTATTTATATAAAAAATATATAATAATAAAATTTGAAAAATCTATTCCATAGAAACTCTTCTGCGACTATTGCCGATCAATTCTAAAAAAATTTGAAAATCGTTCAAGAATTGTAGGCTGTAATATAATTTCGCATCGAACTTTCGGGGCCGATTTTTAAATGTTCGTTTATTTAATAACAAAAATGAAAAAAAAAAAACAAATTTTGACTTTCGAAGTACATCAGGTTAAAAAAATGCTTTAATTCAATTAAAAATACCTAGAAAACGGAAATAAACTATCCAAAAAAGATGTGCAATATAGCAACTTGGATATAAAACGTAAGTATCATATTTGGTCACCAAATAAAAGTTAACAATTGTTTAAACAAATTTGTACCATTTTATGTATGTATAAATAAAATACCGTTTTTTCACGGAATTGACAGCCAGTTATTTATCAATGATTCCTTGCTATGAATCGGTAACATTTGATAATTTTGTAACCAAACGTAATTCACAAATGTACTATTTGGCTATTTTTCAGCATTTAAAATTTTTTGTGTATAATCAACTGTTAATAAGATATTAAAATTTTTTTTTGATAGTTCGATAACGATTCACCATTTTTATTTTTATTAACAATATAGTAAACAAATTTTTCTCGGCTAATGCATTTGTAAACTAATTTTGTTTGTCGAACACAATTAAAACTACTTAAAAATGTTTTCGATTCATAGGAAAAAATCATTGATAAATAACTGGCTGTTAATTCCGTAAATAAAAACTTTATTTTTTATCTGTAAATACATAAAATGATAAAAATTTATTTAAACAATTTTTGTTTACAATAATAGATTGTTTACTGTCATCAAAATATTCTAAAAAATGTATAAGATAGTTATTTGCAGTTAATTGCATCAAAAAAATAAAGTTTGTATCTCCAGAAATAGCCAAATAGTGCATTTGTTAATTAATTTGTTAATTTATTCCATTAAAATACCCGATAAGGATATTTGCTTATACAAATTGCTTTTAACATAACAAATTATTTATTAACTTTTATTAATTCAACTAAAAAAATCTTTTTCTCCATAAATTGGTCAAATTTAGTGCGAATCAAGTGATGAATCGTCGTCCATCCCCACGAAACCATTTTCATTCACTTATTTTTTTATAACAAATTCCATACATTTTTTAACATTTGCATTGCTATTGAACACTTTCTTGGATATTTGCTTTCAGTTTTGTAAGTATTTTCTATTGAATAAAAGCATTTTTCATAAACCGGTATACTTCAAATGTCAATTTTTGTTTTTCATTTTTGTTCTTAAATAAAAAAAATAAACCAAAATTTAAAAATCGGCTATGACAATTCGCTGCGAAATTTTATAAGCTTTCATTTAAAAAAGTTGGCAACGGAATTTATGGACTGGCCCTAAGATAGTGTCTTTAAACGAAAAGACGAACATTTGTGTGTTGAGCTGATCTACGACTGGGAGGGAAATTAATCTGGCGCGATAATTCAGAGGGGTTCTGGTTCTATATAATACGGTTTAGTAGGTACCGCGACGACAATTCCAAAGTTAATCGATGGTTTCGTCGAATTGATACGCCTGGGATTGGCAGGTTGTTTCTGGCGAAGATATCTGGGGATGTCTATAAATCGATTCCCGAAGCGAGCAATGCCCTCTAGGAGGCTCTCAATATCCTAGCTTCCGCATTTTAATGCAGAATTAAGAGCCTTCATGTTGCCAAAATTTTCATATTCTACTACCGCGAACGTATTGCAAATACATCACGTATTTTATGTATGTCATTAACGAATTTCAGGGCGTCTAGGAGATCCCCTCTGAATCCTCTGGCGAGCTCACCCAGACAAAAAATTTCTTCATTGAACCAAATCGGTTTGTTGACGGCATTTGGTTAATTTGACCCAATTTGATTGCTTCAAATTTGATTGCTTCAGTGCTTGATTGGTTCAGTTGACCAAATTTGATTGATTCAATCAAAGTTTTTGGTTGAATCCTTTTGTTGGTTTCAGAAAAATTTTTATTGATTCTATAATATTTTTTGGTAGGATCTACCAAATATTTTTAGAGAGCATTTTATTATATACCAGGTGTATACATATGAAACCGGTATTGCCATTTAGCGGCCAGTAGGCACACTTGTAGGCACTGTCGGAACTTACCATTTGTGCTAATTGGC
>NC_046665.1:86319402-86342289 GCF_010883055.1 Belonocnema kinseyi
CCAAAAATATGAAACTAGGCATGAAAAAGTGATTTTTCTCGATGACAATGCACCATCACACCGGACAAAACTGACTCGGGAATTGATTGAGTCGTACAGCTGAGAACCGCTACCCCACCCCGCTTACTCACCAGACTTGGCTCCATCCGACTACCACTTATTTGCATCGGTGGGGCACGCACTCAGCGAACAGCGCTTCACTTCTTACGAAAATGTTGGAAAATGGCTGGATGACTGGTTTGCTTCAAAAAACGAAGACTTTTTTTGGAAAGGTATCCATAAATTGCCTGAGAGGTGGACAAAATGTGTAGCCAGCGAGGGCGCATACTTTGAATAAAATATTTGTTATCATTCTCTTGAAATAAATGTGTTTTTTTCTTGAAAAAATACCGGTTTCATATGTATACACCTGGTAGGATCAAGAAAAAGATTCGGCTGATTCGAGTAAAATATTTTGATAAAAGCTTCTTAAAAGCGACGGGCGTATGTGCACTTGGTGATCCTTATCAACATAAGTGATCCGGAAACAGGATTGATTGGGATTAAGTGATTATGTAAAAAGTACGCAAGACTGCTAATAAACTAATAAGCAATTTACACAAGATGACACAACTCGTTTGTAAGAAATTTACCAAGTAAATTGTGCTGGGTCCTTTATTGCTGGATGAACTACAAATAAGGGTTAAATAACAAATTTTCTTAATTCGTAAATCAGAAAAAGCACCTATTTAAATTAACTAGAAGTCTCTTGGGCCGAGCACGATATTTGATGCATTAGTCAAAAGCTCTACTTGGATCAAACTAAATATGAGCTTGGATTCATTAATATATATATCAACCAAATTTTACTAACCAACAAATTTTCTTGAGTCAATCAAAAATTTTCTTATCCATATTCAATTTCCATACCTTATCTAGGGTTGAATCAACCAAATTTTTTTAATTTCAATCAAATCTTGTTTTGGGTGCCTGAACATACTATTCTGAGGATCAACATTCTTCAACATTTCAACATTTTAAATATTTTTTCGATTTTGAATATCTTAAGGGTAGAAAACCTGATTATCAACTTCATATCAAAATAATACGAAGCGCTGAATTTCCAATAAAATAATTAAATTTTTAACCAAAACCCAGATTTTTTAACCAAAAAAGATTTAATCTTAAACAAAAATAAGATTCTACCAAAAGAGATGCATTTTTAACTAAAATTAAGAATATTCAACCACAATACTTAAATTTTCAAGTGAAAAAATTTACCTAACACCAAAAGACGAATTTTCAATTAAAAAGGAACCTTTTCAACAAAAAATGAAAAGTTTCAATTTTTAGTAAAAAATTTGATTTTTAAAAACAACAACAAATAATAATATACGACCAAAAAGACAAGTTTTCCACAAAATAGTTTAATATTCAACTAAAAAAGGTACAATTTCAACAAAAAATGAAATAATTCAATTTTAAATTTAAAAAATCAATGTTTATGTAATAAAAACACGAATTTCCAGCAAAATAATTAAACTTTTAACATGAAAAATTTACTTTCAATTAAAAAGAATAAATTTCTACACAAAAAAAAGAATTTAAGCAAAATATTCATTTTTAAAGAAAATAGTTGAACTTTTAAACAAAAAAGAGAAATTTTTAACCATGAATGACATAGTTACATTTTCAGTCAAAAAATAATAATGTTCAATAACAACAAAACACATTTAAAGTAATTTATCTAACATGCGAAATGTACTAATGGTACCCTAATACAATACAGCGATTTTTGGCTCAAGGTTAATTCTTTTCCATTGATAAGTCAAATATGAAATTTTCGGCTAAGAATTCATAATTTTTTGGAAAAAAATATATTATTTGGTTCAAGATTGAATTATCTGGTTTAAAATTCAATAATCATCTTTAACAGGTTAAAAATGCAACTGCCTGGTTAAAAATGAATCTTCTCAGGTTAAAAATGCAAGTGTTTGGTGGTTGCAGTGCTTCAAAACCGAAAAAATTCGAATTGTAACTTTTTTTCCAGGGCAATTTAATGTCCAAAAAAAAAAATAACTGAGCATAACATTTTTGATAGAGTTAAAAAATAAGGAAAAATAAGGTTTCGTACCCGGTAAGAGAAGAATTCAGAAAAAATCAGAATTTGAATTCCCATTGATAAGCGAATTTCCTTCATCGAAAGTTCCACCACAGAGTAGAAAAAAGTAAAATCTACTCTTTTTAATCGACTTAGAAAATTTTATTTTAAGCTTATTGAGAGGAATTAAAAAATGAAGGAATGCAAAAGAAAGAATAAAAAGAAAAAGAATAATGTCACTTTGAAGACGCAAAATCTAGTGCTTTTAATCGATTCAAAAAAATTTCAGTTGTAAATTTAAAATAATTATGTTAATAGAAATAATATGCAGTATTGTCAAAGAATATTTTTATAATTCTGTTTAAACACAAATAAATTTTGTTTACCTTACACAACAATATGAAAGGAATTTATTATTATATATTATACTGTTAAATCTATAATTTTTCTCTATTCTTCTTTTCTTACTGGGTATGTTGCAAATGGCAAATCAATGAATCAATGAATAGATTCAGTAATTTTCTTCTGTTTGATGCAACTTTTTTCCTTGCGGAAGTTTTCAATCAAAGTCTAAAGCAGCGAAGATAGTATCTGACACACCACTTTGTTCAGAAACAGACCTACGAGAAATTGTTAAATCAAATAAAACATCTCTAAATTTCGTTGCTTGTGTTGAATCCTGATCCTCGGCATTATTCTCGACATCAGATATCAAAGTTTTAATCACCTGGTGACCTTCGTCAATGCTGGAATACAATTTAATTATATTTAAGATCCCGGTAAGAAGGCTCGCATTGAAAAGTATTCGAAAATTTCCTGTTTAATGATGACGTGACAATTATTATTGAATCTTTCGATACCATTTTTCTCCTCGCGTTTTGAATCCCCATAGCAGCAGAAATGATCTCCTAAGCCGAATCCCTTTCTGTACCCAGTGGCGACAAGATTCTTCTGAATACTTTTGGATTCCTCAAATCAAACGTGAAATAGAGCATTTTAAATCATTTTTAAATTTGCACATTTAGCTGTTATTTACTGTCTTTCGAATAATAATGAGGATTAAAACCTTTGAAAACACTGTAATAATCATTGTACGTTGTCAAGATTAATCACTACATAGGTAGTTGTCATGAATCTAATTTTTTTAATTTATTTATTATGATTTTATATTTTTTAATAAATCGCATTTGAATACAGCGAGAGTTATGTGATGAAATGATGTATTGTTATGCACAACCTTACTAGATTTTGCAAATTTTTTACTTCAAAAGCACCTTCTAATGCGTTAAACGAACATGGTGTTTTTACTTTACTGCAGGGTATGTTTGACACCTCTGATTCGCTTTGAATAGGATTGGAATCCAAATAAATATTTTGCTGCCTTATCGTGGATTCTCAAAAGAAAGACAAAAACGCATTCTAATGTATTCACATTTTTAAAACCTCTGAATGCAAGCCATCTTTCCGGGATGGTAGAAACTGAAGGCCAGTAAATCTTGTTCAATGATGTAACGCAGGGACGAATTTTAAAGTCAATTTAATTCCTCCCGTGAAATACAATTGTGAACACTTTAATCCAGGAAAATTCTATTTGACTCAGAGTACATTCAAGTCAATCTCTAACAATTCCTCCTATAGACAAATTCACAACACTTTGAAGTCAAACGAATGCTTTTTTTGCCATATTCGAAATCATTTTAATGCATTTCAATACACGCCTTTATACTTTCGTATAGCTTTTCTTGTCCGAAGCCTTACGCAATCTTCTTATTATTCTCTTTCAATAGATAACTTTAAGCTTTTTGATAAATCCTGGATCCACTGATTGCAATTAGGCAGTGAAATTCGATAGTAAGTAAAGCACTTTCACGGATTTTCTTTTTGCATCAAGACTTTCGGATGAACCAGACAATTATCCACTAATAGACGAATCTCGATTGTCTCTTTAAAATTTTCGGTCAATGTTAGGAAGCCCGTCTTCTTCATAGTTTAAAGTGGTAATTCAAGATCCTTTTTGTTTTTACAAAGCACTACTAAGGAAATGATTCCCTTGAAACACCGTTGATTTTTTTATTTGCCTATTACCAAAAACTTTAGTTTTTCTTTACCAGACATAGGTATAAGCGGAGACCGTCACAGTAACACGACCTTTGCTGTGGTCACATGCAAGCACCCACGTTATAAATATGAATTTTCCGAAATACGTTAATTACTCACTGGCGTACTTCGCTTTACAGTGGTTATCATTGCGGCGGAGCTTATAAAATTCTTCGAATTAACGAACACAGAATTATCGAGCTTCGAATTATCGAGAAATATTAACATGAGAAACTTCTTGCTTAAAACTTGAATTACTTTCTTAAAAGTTATCTTTTTGGTTAAAGACTTATTATTGCAGTTAAGAATTTGTTCCTTCACTTGGTTCAAAAATAGTTTTTTACCTGAAAAATTTACTACTGTGCTCAAAAATTCTATTCACTTTTTGAAAATTTAACTGTTTTATAGACAATTCACATTTTGGGCTAGAAATCTCAACAATATAATTGCATTTATTATTTTTTTATTGAGTAATAAATGTCTTTTGGTTAAAAAATTCCACTATTATATTCAACATTTTTATCTTTGGTTTAAAAATGAATCTTTTTCGGTTGAAACTACAGCTGTTTTTTTTTAGAAAATTCGTATTTCCGCTTAAAATAAAAAATTGTATAGGAAATTGAACTATTTGTTGAAAAATTTATATATTCTGTTGAAAATATACATTTTTTGATAGAAAATCAAGTTTTTGTTTAAGAATACCACTGCTTGGCTGAAAATTAATTTCTTTTTGTTAAGGATTTAATTATTTTGATGATTTTTTGTTGTTAAATCCAACGTTTTAAAATTGTACTTCAAAAAATTTTTATTGAAATATAAAATATTACACTTGTCGTTAAGAATTTACATGCTTTTGATATAAAAATTCAACTCCTCGATTAAAATGTTCTTAAAAGGTGATTTTTGGTGTGAAAATTCATATTTCTAGTTGGAAATTCGTTTTTCTTCTTATTAAAATTTAATTTTGTAAACTAAAAATTTAACGATTTTATTGAAAATTAACTCTTGTGTCGAAAATTCTTTTCTTTTTGAGTTTAAAAATAATTTTTCAACTTCCAGTTTTAAATATTCCATTTTTAGTTTTAAAATATTCATATCAGTTAAAAATTTAACTATTTGGTTAAACATTTATCTTTTTTGGATGCAGATTAGCCAGTTTTGTTGAAAATTCAACTATTTAGTAGAATGATGAACTCTTCTGTTCAAAATTAATTTTTTAAAATAAAAATTCATAATTTTACTTGAAAATTCATTTCTTTCGTTGAAAATTTATCTATTTTGTAAAAAATCCTTATTTTTTGGTTCAATTCAACTGGTTTTTACTTAAATTAAAATCTTTCTTGGTTGGAATACAAAATATTATATTTTTCGTTAAAAATTCAACTCTTTAGTTGAAACTTAAAGTACTTTTTTAAAAGTTAATTTGGTGAATTGGAGATTTATAATTTTACAATAGTTAAAACTTTTTCCTTTTTGTTAAAGTTAGGGTTTTTGACAAAAAATTTAACTATTTTGCTGATCATTAAAAATCTCGGCACAAAAATTAAACTGTTTTGTAGAAAATGTGTCTTTTTGGCTTAAAAATTAAACAATCTGGTAGAAAATTTAACTTCTTGATGACAAATTATTCTATTTTGTACAAAATTCCGTTTTTCAATTTGAAATTAATTCTTTTGAATTAAAATTTGTTACTCAATTCTTGGTTAAAAATGTATTGTTCTTAGTTTAAATATTCAACTATTTAGTTAAAAATTTCAAAAAGCAAAGAAAAATATGAACTAAAAATTAATCAATTAAATTTTGGACAAACTTCATATCCATTTTTCGAACTATTTAGTTCAAAGTTGTTGCACTTGGTTCAAAATGTGTATTTTTTCCGTAGAAAATTAATCTTCTTGCTTGAACATGCAACTGTTTAGTTGAAAATGTATGAACCTATTTTATTGAAAATTTATCTTTATTGATAGAAAATTAATCTTATGTGTGGCAAATTCACCTTTTCGGTTGAAAATTAAACTATTTGGATGAAAATACAACTGTTTGGTGACAACTGGACATTACTCTGTTTTGGTTAATGATTCAATTATTTAGTTGGAAATTTGTCCAAGGCCTGCTAATATTATAAAAAAGATTCAAGAATAAATTCAGTTTGTGTGACTATTAAAGTGTGTGTCAGTCTGAAGGTAAAAAATGCAGTTGGCACCAGTTATCTACTTATTTTTCCCAGTCGGCGGAGATGAATGGATCCGGAATATGCGGAATTCATGCGTATGGCTACGATAAGAAAATTGCGATAGAGCAGAAACACCCGTGTTGCAGACGAGCGACAATTTTCCACAAATTTGATAAAGAGGCCTATACGTGAAGGAAATTTAAAGTCAAATGTTTGCTTATGAAAAATGTTTGCTTAGCAGAAAACGTTTCCTCATGAGTAGAATTAGGACGAATCAATGTTCACTAAGAGGTACGAAGTTTTAAATTAATCTATTTTAAGTTGTTCAAAGAATGAATGTATTTCTCTCAAAGATGAAATTTCTCTTTTCTCAAAAAGGTGTAAAAACTTACCTCTGAAATACTTTATGTGGAACCTTTTCTCTCTTAAAACGGTTTCGATGTAACTAGAACATTCTTTTATCGGATATGAAAGCACTGAAAGCGTTTCGTATTGATCAGACTAAAAATGCCTATGTATAATATCATATAATTAATCATTTTTGAAAGACATGAGGTTAAGATTTAGACAAAGGCATCTCTTTGTCCATAAATTTAATTTAAATAGAAAGTAATAATTTTAAGGTAAAGATATCCACTTATAGTTACTGACATAGTCAATGCTAGTTGCTCAATTTAATCTCGAAATTGGATCAAAGAGATATGCAACGCTTTTATACAGATATTGGATTTTTTATTAGATCACGAAACTGCGCATCTGGATGATCCGAAATAGGAAAAATTGAATTTCTCTCTCACCCCAAAATCCAAAATTTCCTAAAAATTCCTTAATGGTCCTCTAAAGAAGTTGAAAATCTTTTACATGTGAAAGTAAGAACTCGGTAAATCCTGAAACGCGCGAATGTTGACTCTTGCGCTTCGCGCTCGATAATGTATTTACTTAGCGGTGAGTGCTCGGTCTTTGTATTTCCCTTTATAAAAAAGAAGTATTGGTAAGTATTGTATCCAGTACTTCTTTCGCCAAAATGTATTAGATTTCCAATACTTATTCGTGAAAAAAGTATTGCATCTAATTCTTACCAATACTTCTTTTTCATAAGAGTCTCCCACATTTGTGCGCAGGCCTTTTTAAATTAAAGGACAGCAAATCGACAACTGTAAGTTGGTGATTATAAATTCTCTTTTGTTAAAGGTCCTTCGGCTTTAGCGAACACATTCTCATCACATATCTCGTGCTTCGCACTCGGTTTTGTTTAAAATAGGAACTTTTCGAAACTACGTGCAACACTATTAAATCAAATGTATAATATATTTATTTCTGCACCTCAGGCTAGTACTGCTTATTCAGATATTGCAAAATATTGTAGAAATGTTATTTTTCATGGTTATTTAATATTTTCTCCTTATTTATTTTACTCCCAGCTATCATGAAGAATGTATCATTTTAATAAATTTATATTATTACCATTCATAATATGTATTAAGTTTAAATCAAACGTATTTTCATCATCTTGTTTTTAAAATCAAAAAGTGCGCATCACAAAAAAAATGTAATGTCATTAAACTATTTAATGCAACTTTGGTCGTTTTTTCATCAATTTAATTTGTTTATTTTTAATGTTATTTTTCACAATTTGAACCAAAATACGCATCCTATCATAAAGTGGCTCGAAGAAAATTTGTAGATATAAAATAAGCGAAAAATGTTATTAGTTAAAACGTTATTGTAGCTTCTATCATTTTTCCAAAAAGTTTTTTTTCAATTTATAATTTATTCTTATTTAACAAAACTTTATTACAAATTTCTAGATATTTTTTTAATGAACAATTTTGTTCATTTATGTGTTTTCGTATCTTATATCATTTTTCCAAAGATTTCATTTTTTATTATCAATGTTATTCTTCACAATTAAAACAAAAAATACGCATTCTACCTAAAAATTATTAATAACAAATTTGTAGATCTTTTTTGGGTAAACAAATATTTTCTCTGTTTTTTTTCGCAGCTTGTGTCGTTTTTTCTAAAAACCTAATTTTTTCTATTTTTATAGCTGTTTTTTACGGATAAAATAAAAGGTACGCAACCTATCAAAAGTGAGTAATAACAAAATTTGTAGATTTTTTTGGGTAAACAATTTGTGTCCATTCATCTTATGTCGTATCTAGCATTGTTTAACTGAAAAATGAAATTTTTCATTTTTCATTATTTTTTGTGCCGTCAAAATTTTAACCTTTAATTTTTCGAAAAAATTCAAAAAAAATGTTATGGTAATCTTGTAGGTCCTTCAATAAGCAACGTTTTTATTTTCTTGGCTTTTTTCATGTCACGAACTCTCTGTCGTGAGTTATTTAGCTTAAAATTTTAATTTTCGTTTTTTTTTTAAATTTTGTAAGTGTTCTAACTTTGGTAATTTTTCTTATCGAAAAAAAATTAGGAGAAAATTTTCATATTGTCACGTACTACAATTATTAACCGTACAGAGAATTCTTGAATCTTAAAAAAATTAGTCTCAACATTTTCAAAATGCGTTCAATTAATTAATTTTTATCCAAAATGGCTGGCTAATAAACTTGACCTTCAGTTTTCGACGCTAAATTAGTGTACCGAAAACCAATCTAATGAATTAATTTTTTTTTAAGTTATCGTGCTCACAGACAGACATAAATACAGACATACAGATAAACCTGCAGACATAAATTCAGATTTGAAAAAGCGGTGGCGGGGGGGGGGTCAAGTTTACACAAATCGAATACCTTCTCTGATGAGAATCTCAAAAATTATTTGACAGATATAAAAATTCTTTTTATTTTATTTTTTTACTTTTTTAACGATAAATTTAACTTTTCCAGTGGAAGATGATTCATTTTAGTTTCCTGTCGATGGAATGATAGTTTTTGATCTACTTATTCTAAGTCTAAAGTGAAAAAATCCTCTTTACCTATTTTAGTTGAAACTCATCTCTTTCGTTTTAAAATCCAACTATTTTTGGTAGAAATTTAATGCATCTTAATTTAAGTCTGTCATTATATTTTTGGTTAAAAATGTATGTTTTATGGTTACAATTTTTCTTTTTTGGTAGAAAATTTAATTATTTTCTTCCAAAGTCGGTTGTTTTGTTAAAAAATTTGTCCTTTTGAGTTAAAAATGTAACTACTATGGTAGAGAATTTTACTATTTGGTTGACAAATAACTTTCTTTTAATCCATACTTTTGGGTTGAAAATTCTACAATTTTTATGATTAAAAAATGACAATGGTAAAAAATTTAACTGTTTTGGTTGAAAACTGAAATACTTCTGTGAAAGTCGAACTCCTTTGTTAAAAATTAATTCTGTTGGGTCAAAAATGAACTATTTTGTGGACTTTTTTTAAATTAATTTTTTAACTAAAAATTTGACTGTTCCATTTTTGGTTAAAAATTTATCTTTTTTGTTTGTTAAAAATGCCACTAATTAGTTCAAAAATGGTCATTTTTAGTTCAAAATTCAACTCTTTTGTTGATAATTTGTTTAACAATTAATTTATTTTGGTTTAAGAGATTTTCTTCGTAGCAAATTCATATTTTTTATTAACTATTCAAGTCCTTGGTAGAAATTTGAACGCTTTGGTTGAAAATTCATTTTTTTATTGTTGAAAATTCAGCATTTTAGTAGAAAATGCACTCTTTATTGTTTAAGAATTTTACTATTTTGTTAGGAAATTCATGGATTCTCTTAAAAACTCATCTTTTTGGTTTGAAAATTCCAGAATTGCCCACAGCTGCCTTTGATGATTTATTTTTTCAATTCTTCTATTTTGTTGAAAATTCGTATTTATTAAAGAAAACTAATCGTCGTCTTTTTGTTTGAAAATTTAAAAACTTTTTTCATAATAAGACGCAGTTTTGGAGATATATTTTTTCAATTCGGAAATTTTTTAGATTTTTCAAAAACCAACTTTGAAACTTAATTTTTGAGAAAATTTATTTATAGTTTTAAATTTTATAATTGTTAGCTTACAATGCGCTTTAAAAGCCCTGTACATACGGGGACGCTGGGGACGCCATGCCACGGCATACATTCTTAATTGTTTTTCGAAAACTAAGAAAGATCCTATTTTTTCTATGGAAAGGGCTTCAAGAGGGCATTTTAAGTTATCCATAAAAAAACAGATAAAAAAGATGGACTTTTGTACGAAAAATCAGTTTAAACACTTTTTTTTTGAGAAACCCAAAAATCTTTTGAAATTTTTGTTCAAAAAATATTTCTTCAAAACTCTGTCTTATAGAGAATAATTAAAAAATCGTAATATCTTTAAAATCACCAAAGTTATGAAAGAACAAAAAAGGACCAAAATTTTCAATTTTTAATATCGCCTAAGTTTTCTTAATTAGTTGAAAAATTAATTCAGTATCTTGATAATTCATCTATTTTCTTGAAAATTCGTATTTTCGGGTAAAAAATTAATCTTCTTTCTTGAAAATTTATCTTTTTGGTTAAAGATTTAACTGTTTTGTTAAAAATGCGTATTTTTTAGTTAAATTCAACTGTTCGGAATTGCCGAGAAATAGCCTGAATTTTTTTCAAGTTTAAGTGGTAACCTTCATTTATTTGATACCATAATCTACAAAATTCATGTTTGAGATCTTGGCTAAGAAACTTGGAACACATTTCATAACATTTTCAATTTTTTTAAGATTTAGCGGTTGAAAATGACTACTTTCTCCGACAGGTAGGTGGATTAACCTTTCCTTTTATTAGATTTGAGATAAAGACCGTTTTTATTTTTCGTCTCACATAAACATTGTAAAGTTCAGTTTCATGAAAATATCATAAATCAAAACAATCGTGACATAGTACTTGAGGGCTGTTAAAAAAATACGTGAAGTCCTCAGGGAGGAAAACGTCCCTTATCAACTCAGAGTAACTTCCTTTTTATGTCAAGCGGACATCTTTTGACACAAATAAAATTTCCTTTCAAGAAAAATGTTTTTTAGCAAAAATTATTCATTTGCAGGAAACATCATCTAATCACCCAGAAAATTAATAACTCTGCTTGCGTTAATAAAATATTTACGTGTTTAAAAATAAAATCCGCAAAGGCCGATTCTTTTGTTTCGCGACATATGTTTCTCTGATTGTCCATTATCAACAGTCAACATATCCCTACCTCTTCGGCCTTATGGCAGCGAGGTAACTATAAAAAGCGAAGTGGAGTGATTAGCAATATTATTGTGGATTTAAAATATATACGGAAAATTCGAAGAAGAACGCGAATTCAAAATGAAATCCATTAATTCAACGAGATGGAGCCCTTTTTGGACATATATTTGTATGGCTCTTGTAATCTTCCAACTTTCAGAATTTGCTTACGGCAACCCTTTTGAAACTCAACCACGTTTTATTCTTTGCGATTACAATCTTTATAACGCTCTTGATTATAAGTGCCCTAATGGATATGATCTAAACAAGAATCCCAATCTCGCTTCAATTTGTTGCAGTCAAGGCTGTGCATCATTTCAACTTGACACTGTCTGCATGTAAGTATTTTCCTATTTAACCCTTCAACTGAACTTGTTTATAAGTACACCTCAAAAAAAGTTGCAAAATGTTGTTATAGCCGACGACGACTCTATCCAACTCAAGAACGTTTTATATTATGCGGTCACGATTTTTATAAGGCTCTTGATTCAAAGTGCATAAATGGCTATGATCTAAACAACAATCCTAACCTCGCTCAGCATTGTTGCAGGCGAGGCTGCACATCATTTGAACTTGACACCGTCTGCATGTAAGTATCTTCCTATGTACCCCTCTTTAGTGACATAGGAAGTTTGGGGGGGGGGCTCAAATCCACCCCACGAAATTTCTTAATCACATCTGCAATACACCTGAAAACTTCATTTTTTTCAACAGCTTGGGTCTAAGTTCTTAAAGCTTTGTTATCTGCCATAAATGCTAATGATAAAGAAGGATTATATCAAGGGCCTGCGATCTAAACCTGTTAACTGAAATTTCAGAAATTTTACACAGCGAAGGAAAATCGTTGTTATTTTTACAATTTTCAATATTTTTTTAACTTTAAAATGTTTTTTGTCTGATTTACTAGAGAAAAATAGTACACGTTAGTTTTATAACATTTGAATCAAAATTTAAGGTTATATGACAATTAAAAACTATTCATATCTTATCTATAAGGGGTCCAGCGATCTAAACCTGTTATCTGCAGTGGTCTACCGCAGGTTTCCTATTGTTTTTCCCGGGCTTGCAGTTTTCTGCGATGTTTTTCAAGTTGCGAGCAAATGTTATGTGTAACAATTTTTGGAATCGAAAGCCAAAAATGATTGCAAAAACTTAAAATAGTTTATTGTAAAAATTTTCTGAGTTTTAGTAATCGAGCAGCATCGCTCACCTTCGTTTTTGCAGCGATATGAAGACAACAACATCGAAGATGACGTGAGAGTAGCCGCAAAAAACTTTAGACACACATGTATTTAACTGCATACACACTGATATGTGGCTCACTGACCTATTCTACGATTAAACTGAGCCCATGTGAGAAAAAGCACGGATTTCCCATAAGCCCCCATAAGCATTTAACAGGTTAAGACCGCTGACCTATGCTCTAGATACCAAAATGCGATTTTCCAAATACCATTTAAAAAACTAAAAGGAATTTTGCGGTTTCGCTGGCAGGATATTAACTAAATATAAAAAATCTTCCAGAAAAAATCAATTTAGAAAAATGTCAGTTAACAGGTTTATACCGGGGAACCTTCATATAGAGATTATTGAGTGTACAAACCATAATAAGCTGATGTCTTTTTTTAATTTTTATGCATATTGCCCTCAGTTTTTTTAAATCCTCTTCCAAAAAATTGCGATTTTTGGATTATATTCAGAAGTTTCACGAATTCCATTAAATTTACCACGTACTTAATAGCAGGAAAAAATACATTTTTGTAAATTTTATTTCTTATTGTAAGAGAAAATTGCTAAAAACAATAAGAAATTGTTTAAACGATTTATTTAAACTTCTAGTTATCAGTATAAAGCAGTAGTTTATGTATTGGAAACCATTTGTATTTTTAAAAAGCGAAAACAACTATAATTAACAGAAATTCGCGAAACCCAACTTTTCACATATGGGGTTATTTTTGGGACTCTATATAATAGGCATATGGGGGTAATAATTAAAATTAAGCTTTTATTCGTATTCTATTGCTAATTGGAAAATAAATTTTAAGTTTCAACTCGATCCATCTAATACTGACGATTCCAAGTAAGATTTACAAAAACGTTGTTTTTCCTCTGATAGTAAATACCTGTTAAGCTTAAAGGGGCCTGTGAAACTTGTGAATATAATTGTTTAAAAACCTATTTTTTCGGAGGAGGGTTCGAAAAATTTGGAGGCAATATTTTCATACATGTTGCCCCCAAATTTTTTTAATTTTCCTCCAAAACAATAGGTTAAGAAAAATTATATTTAGAAGTTTCACAAGCTCCCTTAAGCTTAACACGTATTAACCATCAGAAAAAACAAGGTTTTTGTAAATCTGACTTGGAATCGTCATTACTAGATGAATCGAGTTGAAACTAAACATTTATTTTCCATTTAGCAATAAAATACGAATAAAAACTTATTCTTTTAATATCATCTCCATACGTCTATTTTATAGGATCCCCAAAATAGCCCCATAAGTGAAAAGTTGTGTTTCACGAGTTTCTGATGATCATAGATTTTTTGCACGTTTTAAAAATAAAAATTGCTTCTAATAGATAAAATATTACTTTATACTGATCGCGAGAAGTTGATATAATTTTTCCAAACAATTTATTATTGTTTTTAGCATTTTTCTCTTAAAACAGATTAAAAAACTCACTGTTTTTCCGAATTTTTCAACTTTTAAAAAAATTTTCAATTAGAGTGAGACAATCATCAACTTAAAACATCCTCTCGAAAGAAACTAGCGTAAATAACGCTGCCAAATAATACATTCTTACTAGCATTATTAAATACAAAATTATAGTGGAAAGGAGTCACAAAAATTTCACAAGAGATTGTTGTGAGATGACGAAAATTTGTCCAATACTATTAGTGAATAAAATATTTTTGTCATTAGTAGTTTTGATATTTTAATTATTCGAGTCCCAAAATAAAAATATTTTCAATAGCAATAACAATTCCAATTTTTGTCCAATTTTCAATTAAAGTGATGTAATAATTAATTCAAATAACAAAAATAATTGTTTAGAAAATTCATGATTATTTTTAATAATTTTCTCTTTGAATAATGCCAGAAATTTGCGGTTATTTCTTGAATATTGAAATTTTTGTTTACTTTTCATTTTATCGGGTAATAACTAACGCAAGCTACTAAACATAATTGTTTACACAGTTTATTATTGATTATAGCTATCTTCTCTTGGATTATCAGAAAGTGGCGGTTTTTTTCCTGAAATTTTCTACTTTTCTTTGTCTTATTGGTTATGAACATATAATTAATAAACAATCGAGGAAATCATTTCATAAAGATTACTTTCTTTTTTACATTATCATCAAGAGAAGGTATTGATTTGTGTAAAATCCCCCCCCCCCCATTTTTGTCAAATTTCCACGTTTTGAGACCCCCTGAATCCGGAAAACAGGTTTTTACGAATATATCTGTCTGTCTCTCTCTCTCTCTCTCTCTCTGTGTCTGTAGATTTTTAGTTCGTTAGCACAATACTTTCGAAAGAATTAACAGATTGGATTGGCCTTTGGTATATTCTTTTAGTGGCCTAAAATAAAGGTCAAGTTTATGAGCCAGCTATTCTGGATAAAAATTCAAAAAGTGAGCGTATTTTGAAAATTTTTGAGATCACTTTTTTTCAAAATTCAAAAATTTTCTATACGGATATTCATAATATTCAAACAGACGAACAATTTATCTTAATTACTTTTTTCTATAAAACCAAAATTTACCAGAGTTATAGCATTTAAAAAATACCAAAAAACACACGAAAATCAAGATTTTTAGCCAAATAACGTACGATGTGGAAAAAAAGTCAAGAGAAGAAAAATGTTTCTTTTTTAATGCCCTACAAAATTATTCTAACTACTTTTTTAATTTTTTTGAAAAATCGAAAATTTAAATTTTGACAGCATCAAAAAATAATGGAAAATCAAAAATTACATTTTTCGGTTAAACTATGCAAAATAGGTGAAAAGATGGATAAACAAAAGTTGAGCATTTTAAAAATTTGTTTTAAATAACTTTTTGATAGCATGCGTATTTTGTGTTTTAATTGTGAAAAACTATATTGACAATAAAAAATCAGCCAGCTGTGTGGACACATTCTCATCACAACTTATGTTTTTTAATTTTCTTATTCGTCTCGTGTATGGGATTTCAAAAAATTTACTTTTTTCTAAATGTTCTTAATGCTATTTTTCACGATTCCAACAAAAAACAGAACTACCAAAACATTTTTCATGGCAAATTAATTAATTTTTACATTCTCTTCAAGAGAAGGTATTGAATTTGTGTAAAATTTGACCACTCCCCCCGTTTTTGATAAATGTTCACGTTGTGAGATCCCTTGGATCAGAAAAACAGGTTTGTACGAATGCATCTGACTGTCTGTGTGTGTTTAAAAAAAAAGTTTTTGGTTTCGAAGAAAAATGACTTTTTTGGTTCAGAATAACGTACAGCCCACAAATCTTTACCGATTTCGATGGAAAAAATTTGAAAAAAGCTAGTAAGATTTCTAAGAGAGTTGTCCAGCCTGATTTTTGAATTAGGTTTTCAATTTTTTTATAAATAAACAAATATGACGAAAAAATGGCTTTTTTTATTTGGCGTTCCCGTGGCTCGTCAATGACCGAATAATGGTTAAAATCGCTCAAGTTGCATAAAATAGCATTAGTTAAAGATATTCCAATATTAGAAAATATAAAAAAATATGTTATCAACAAATTATTTGCTGAAAAAATTTTGTCTACGATTTTCCATAAATACACGTTTTTCCAAGTTATGTTACAAGAAATTGGAATCGAAACAATATTATGTAAAAAATTTCTCTTCTGATTATAATTATTTATATTATAAACAAATTTAATGTACAAATGCAGTAACCAGGCATTTTTCGACAGAAATACTTGTTTTTTTCTCAATTTTTTTCAATTTCGAAATTTATGATAATTTTAGCAAAATTATAAATTGTTGATTAATCTTATGATTTTTTAAACAAATTTAATTTTTAAAAATGCATTATTTGGGTGCTTGTCGACAAAATAATTGGATTTTTTCAACGGTAGTATTCTCAGTTGGAAACTTCATGACAATTTCAGCAAAATTCATAATTTTTTATCAATGTTATGAATTTTTAAAAACAAATTTAATAAACAAATGCATTATTGGGACATCTGTCGACGGAACAATTCTTTCTTGTTTCGATATCAGACTTTTAATTGGGATCTTTATAATAAATTCGGCAATAATCATGATGAGTTAACACATTTTATGATTTTTAAAAACAAATTTAACACACAAATGCAGCATTCGGCCATATGTTTAGGGAAAAATTCGTTTTTTCAATTTCAATCTTTTTAATTGGGAATTTCATGATGTTTTCAGCTAAATTCATAATTGGTTAATAAATTTTATATTTTTTTTAAAGCAAATTTTATAAACAAATGCATTATTCGAGCATTTGTCGATGGAAAATTTATTTTTTACGATAGCCTAATTAAAACTGTTGAGATAGAAAAAAAACTAATTTTTCTGTAGACAAATGCCTGATTAATGCTTTTGTTCATCAAATTTGTTTAAAGAAAAAATAAAATTTATCAACTTATTATGAATGTTGCTGATATTCCCATGAAGTTCCCATCTGAACAGACTGGCATTGAAAAAACCGAATTTTTCTGCCGACAGATGCCGGAATAATGCATTTGTTTATTAAATTTATTAAAAGATCATAAGATTAATAAGCAAATTATGAATTTTGCTGCAAATATCATAAAGTTCTGAATTTGAATAAATGTACATCGAAAAAAACGAATTTTGCTGTCGAAAAATGCATGATTACTGCATTTGTTCATAAAGTTTCTTGCAATATAACTAGAAAAAACGTATGATTATGGAAAATCGTAAAAAAACTTTTTTCAAGTAATAATTTTTTTATAACAAATTTTGTTGTTTCATAATATATAACTCTCTTAGAAATCTTAACAGCTTTTAAAAATTTTTTTTTGTTCAAGTCGCTTAATATTTGTGGGCTGTACGTTATTTTCAACCAAAAATGTCATTTTTTCCCCACTGTTGGCGGAGAATGTGAAAATGAGATCATATGAACTCCTATCTAACACAAAGCTGCTGAAGAGTGGTTGAACTTCAAAGCATAAAACACTAACCAGCTATGACCCTTGGTTGAAACTAATCGCCTCCCATCCCCGCCCCCAAAACCCTCTTTAATCGAAGTTTTGTGGGTCACTGAGGTAGGGATTTAATTTCGAAGTTGAAAAAAGGTAAGGCTGATGTTTCGAACGTATGTGCTACGTTTAAATCGTAAAAACAAAATTGGAAATGAGTACATTCAGTTTTTGAAAAACTGGCAGAAGTTGCAGTAAAATGTTAATTAACAAACTTTTTTAAAGAATGCGAATTTTTTAAAAAGAGACAATGAAACTACGTCTATTTTAATATCAATGCATGTTGTGAATTGTAATAATATACATTTATGGAAATGATATACAAGTTGAGATACAAACTCGAGTGCGAAGCACGAGATACGTGATAAGAATGTATTCGTTAAAGCCGAAGGAGCTTTAACAAAAAAGAAGTCACTATCACCAAATTACTGTTGTCGATGTTTTGACTTTTAGTTAAAAAAAATTTGTGCACAATTGTAAGGAATATAAAAAGACCAAGCGCGGAGCGCGAGATAAATATAATATCGAGCGCGAAGCGCAATAATTAACAGTGGCGCGACCTAGGCACGCTCAAACTCATAGCGCAGCGCGTTACGAGAATGTGCCCGCGAAACAGGCGAATTTTTCTGCATATATTTTGTCTGAAATTAAATATATGTTCTTGATATTCTTTAAATTTTTTATATGAATCATATAAAATTTAAATTTCCCTTGAGAGCCTCTTCATTTACATTAATATTAATAGATATTCATTATTTATGAGCATCCGCGTTTTTTTATGTACGGGTCAAAAATATTATTTTCGGATTTAAGTAAGGAATAATATTAAGACCTATACTAAATCTTTGAACACTGTATGCATGTCCTGAAAGCAAGCGGAAATGGGTATATTTCATTTTCAAAGGAAAAGTGTAACATGTTCAATTATGGCTCTCGTCAACATTAAATGCATTTTTCTCGAAATTACATTTTTCAAAGTTCCAACTTCAAAAATGCCCCGGTGCCTCGTTTTTCAATCTTAGGATTCTTCAATTCAAACAATTATGTTTGTTAACTCGAATTAGTTATTAACTTACTAAGTAAAAAGTGGACAAAAAATAAAATTTTGTGGAAAAACCGCAACTGACTAGCATCAATATAGAAGATAGTTATAAGCAATAATAAATTAATTAAACCTCACTATAAGTGAAAAATCGGCAAAAAGTGAAAAAATTCAGAAAAGAACCTCAACTATCTAGTATTAATATAGAAAAAGATAGTCATAAGCAATAATAATTTGTTTCAACAATTATGTTTGTTCAATCGATATAATTTTTACCGTGTTCCGAGTGAAAAGTAGACAAAAAGTTGAAAAATCCAGAAAAAACCGTAACTTTCTAAAATTATTTAAACAGATATTATTAAAAACATTATTCAATTGTTTAGAAAAATAAGTTTTTTAACTTCAATATTAGGTTATTTTATTTTCCCGAGAAAAAATCCTGGCTGCCTCGCTGCCCTTATTCTAAACTAGTTTATGAGTACACCCTAAAAACTTGCAAAATTTGATTACAGTCGACGACGAGGTTATCCACCTCATGAACGTTCTATTTTATGCGGCAAAAGGCTTGATATCGTTCTTGATTCAGTTTGCGAATATGGCTATGATTTAAGGAAAAACCCTACCCTCTCTTCAATGTGCTGCCACCACGGTTGCTCATCATGGTCACTTGTCACCGTCTGCAAGTAAGTACATATCTTCCTATTTAACACTTATTTTAAAACTTTTCATGGGTCCATTTCAAAAAACGTGCAAAATTTGCTTACAGACGCAGACCACGACCTGATCCATATTGGCCACCTTATTCAAATGAACCACGTTATATTTTATGTGGTTATGATCTTTATACTGCCCTTAATTCGGTGTGCATATATGGCTATGAGCTGAAAAGGGATTCAACGCTCCCTTCAAAGTGCTGCCACAAAGGTTGCAAAAAAGTGACACTTGCAACTGTCTGCAAGTGAGTATCTTCCTATTTAACTCTTCTTCTAAATCTGTCTATGAGTACACCTCAAAATTGTTTTTCACACTTTTTCACAAAATAGGGGAGAGAGTAATAACAATGTTTGACAGCAACGCCTTGCCAGAAAAGTTAATTTTTTAAATAACGATAAAGGTAACGCGTTATTTTTTTTTTAAGTAACGGTAACGGGTTACAATTTTCTGGTGACGTTAATGCAAAGTAACGCACGTTACCCATCCTTACTTTATACACATTTTTAATACGTTTAGCATTACATTAAATATTTCAATGTCACGAAAACCAATCAGATGATTTATTTTCTTACTTCCTTGTACGCATTTCCTTATCTAAAGATATTATACATCTAGCATAAAACGGGTTTATCGAGCAGTACATCTGTTGAGCAATTGTTCAGCACAGCCGGATTGATACTTTTGGACGTAAGATATCGCAATAAGCGATGAACTTTTCGGAAAATTGATGTTATTGAAAAAAATAAGTTTTATGAAAAGTCTTAAGTAGGCTGCAGTATAGTTTTACAAACTTATTAAGAATTTTAATGAAAGAGAGCTTATAGACAAATTCAGGTTTTAACATTACTTTACCTAACTGTAAACATAATATTCAGTTTTATTAAAATTTTCAGTTTTCAATTAAATGTAAAAAATTATTAAGATTCTTCCTGGAAAATTAAATAATGTATTAGACATTTAATATAAAAAAGTAACGGCGAGGTAAAACGTTACTTAGCAAAAAAGTAACAGTAACGCGTCACAAATCTGTAGGCACTAACGTACAGGCAGTAATGTATTCAAACATTGTTAATATTGATCTGCTGACTTTTAAAAAGGATTTGATGTGTCAAAAATAGGTAAAAATAGTGAACATCTTTAAATAGAAATCATACTTTAATACTATACAAAAGACTTAATAATCAAGTGTTTTAATTGATATAGATTCAATATTCCAAAATAAATCAAACAAAGCTTAGATAAATTTGTTGTATATTTTGCCCTTACATTATTGATTATATATTTCTTTTTACGGATTGATATGTTATGCCCGCCGCACTACCCGCTCGTGTAAAAAAACATTTTCTCCTATAAATAAACAAAGATAATAAAAAAAAGGTATAATGGAACTGTAAATTCAAAAGAGCTTGTTACATGATAACCACTGTTTTTAAATAAATAATATTTTCATTTGTTTTCATTAATGTCAATCAGCTATTTTTTTACTGTCAATTTTCAAATGAAACACTAATTTCAGAAATTGTATATCTTAAGCAGGAAATCACTTACTTTTAATAATCTACACATTATGGTGCTAATATTTTAAAAAATGGTAAGTTTTTAAAGTTTTGCTACGAAAATATTACATTCAAAAGAAATCACACATTTTTCAATATACACACCAATTAAAGAATTTTTGTAATAAAATGTATGAAGATTAATTTTGTTACTGTTATAGCTAACAGAAGAAACTCTCTTCTAAGGATTACACTGGTTCGGCACAGATAGTGGACTTTTTACAGAAAAAAAACGAAGTGAGAATTTAACGCTAATTTCAAGGTATCATTTCCTTGCAACAGAAATTAGCCTTGGCGTGGTGAATGTTACTCTTCAGCGAGGTATCGTTTCTACTGTTTTGACTGTGTTCGATAAAGTAGTTCGTTATACTAGTGCAGTATAAAGTACATCAAACATGTGTAATTAACGTAGTAAGTTGTACTAAAAATAAAAATATTTCAATATATGGCTGTATTGCGTGTAAATATTTTTTAGACCTAAAAATGAAATCAGTACTACGTTAATCTCTGTTTTAATCTGAATTAAAAAGACTGATCGTGACTTGGTTTCGAATAAGGAAGTATGGGCTATTATTTTTAGAAAATTCCATATATGCGAGGTTATCGAACAGAACAGGTATGATATACATGAAAATATGTTGAGATGTTCGTTGAGAATTCATTTTTTTTTTTTTTGAAAATTCGGCTACTTGTTTCAAAGTGAAACCTTTTTTAAAATTTCATTTTTTCTAGAAGGTTGATCGTTTTAGTGAAAAATTCATTAAAATACATTTTTTTTAACTGAAAATTTATAACTATTCCCTTTTTAATTGAAAATTCATTTTTTCGATGAATATTCATTATTTTAGCCGAAAATTCAATGTTTGGTTGAAAATTAATTTTTTTAAACTAAAAACGTAACTATTTTCTTTTTACATAACAATTCATATTTAAAAGGCCACACGGACTAAGTGCCATATTTCGTCGATGCATTTTATTGGCCTAAAATAATTTTTTTAACCTAGCTCGTATTTCTGTAGAAGATTATGCTACAGTTCGATTTAGAAATGAATCAAAGTTCATATTTGGTATTTTTTCTTTTTCATTAAGTAATGTTATGTATTTTTTGACGTGCTCCTTTCCCCATTCAATAGTGCTGAGTAATAATTCGAAATTACTTTTCTCGTTTTTTTTATTAAGTCAAAAAATAAAAAAAGTTATGCAACTCTTTGTGTGTCTTTTGCATGTGCCGAGATTTAACAAGAGCTTTCTTGTGCGTGAAAGTAAGGTGGTTTTTTGTTTATCCTGTTAAAAACGACACTATTTGGAAGAAAATTAGGCTGTTTTAACTAAGCATTTAACTATTTGGTTGCAAATCAACTAATTCGTTAAACATGGAAATCCTTGGTTAAAAATTAGTTTTAGTGGTTCAAAATTCAACAATTTTATTTTAATGTATTTTTTGTATGTGAAAATTACTTAAATGGACTGAAATTTTAACCATTCTATTTTTAGTTAAAAAATGTTCTCTTTTGGTTAAAAATTCAATTATTTGGTTGGATACTTTGTAGTTAAAAATTCATATATTTTGTTGATAAATAACCTATATGGTAGGCAATTATTTTTTTGTATTAAAAATTCATCGTTTAGATTTAAAGGAGGAGGGTCAATAAGGCCGGTTTTTGAGCCATCTACAGATTGGCCTCAAACATGTTTTATTTTATTCATGTAACTAGGTCTCATAACCCCTCAAAAGGATTTTTCCTGAGAGTGATTTGATTTCAAGATATAGTCATTTTTAAGTTCGTATTTTACATGGGTTTTCGCACTTTCATTCAAATCATGCTAAGTTT
>NC_046665.1:86342389-86344938 GCF_010883055.1 Belonocnema kinseyi
ACGCAAGAGACACTACCTGATTTTCCTAGGTTAACTCTTGATGAATTGCGATACATTACACTCGGAGTATATCAGCTGAAGCAAGCCCAATCGTATACCGAGTAACATTTATCTGATGATGGAATGTACTGTCAGTGCAAAAGTGTTGCAAGAGTGGTAGGATGTTGCGCTCACATTGCCAGTGTTCTGTGGTATCTTGGTTACTCTAGATATAACCAAAACACTCCCAGACCTTCACGTGAATTCGAAAGTCACGTGAATGATGCATCGTGTTGGTCGGAAAATGAAGGAGAAGCAGCATCATCTTCAGATGACCAGACCAAACCAATTCTGACGAATAAGGCTGTTGCAGAGTGCCTAGCCTCTAATCGACCATAAGTTCTGATTGACCGTAAACTAATATACCTTTTCTTAGAAAAATTTCTCCAAGATTATTTCGATTATTTTATAGAAATTATTGCTAATAAATCTGATAAAGTAGGACATTTTTACTCCTTTCATGATCACAAACATAATAAAGTATAAAAATGAGCCCTATTTTGAAGGCTAAGTACCTCAAGGAAAATGATGGCTTTAACATATATCGTAACGCATATACGTGCGCAGTTTTTGGCCAAGCATGATCTTGCGTGAGCAATACTAACAATGTGAAACTTAGCATGATTTGAATGAAAGTGCGAAAACCCATGTAAAATACGAACTTAAAAATGACTATATCTTTAAATCAGATCACTCTCAGGAAAAATCCTTTTAAGGGGTTATGAGGCGTAGTTAGATGAATAAAATAAAACATATTTGAGGCCAATCTGTAGATGGCCAAAAAACCGGCCTTATTGACCCTCCTCCTTTTCAGTTCTTGGTTAAAATTTGATCTCTTCTGTTAAAAATTTCATTCATTTGATTAAAAATTCATTATTTCAGTTAAAATT
Organism: Belonocnema kinseyi; assembly: GCF_010883055.1. Classification (NCBI taxonomy): domain Eukaryota; kingdom Metazoa; phylum Arthropoda; class Insecta; order Hymenoptera; family Cynipidae; genus Belonocnema; species Belonocnema kinseyi. The sequence goes on from NC_046665.1 coordinate 86,343,319, forward strand.
TCACTCTTTGGCTGAAAATTTAACTCTGTTGTGGAAAATTCATGTCTTTTGCTCAAAATTGATCGCTTTTTTTTAATAAAAACTTTTTTTCAATTTAAAATTAAAATATTTTTTGGCTGAAATATCAGTTATTATATTTCTGGTTGAAATTACGATTTTTCTTTAAATACATAGGAAAATCGTACACTAAAATTTTCATAAAATTACTAACAATAGATCAAATTCTTTAGATGATTTGACATGGAATTGATCACGTTCAAATTTGGGTTAAGATCCACCTCTTTGGTTGAAAATTTTAGTATTTTGTTTAAAAAATCTGGTACTTTTGTGCAAACTTAATTTTTGTATCTGAAAATTTAGTTATGCTGTTTTTATTTAAATTTGTTGAAAATTCATGCATTTTATTGGAAAATTGTCCTTTTGAATAAAAAACTAATCTTTGTTCTTGCAAATTCATTGTTTCGATTGTAGACTTAACTATTTTCTTAAAAATTAATTTTTTAGTTGAATGCAACTGGTTGGGAATTCCAGAAAAAAGTATGGATTTTTCAAAGTAAGATTGGCCACATTTTGAAATGTTTTCTTTAATTTTTTAACTTAGTGCTTGAAAACAACTACTTCCTAGGGCACGTAGAGCGATGAAAATTTCCTATATTAAATTTTGGACTAGGAAATTTTTTACTTTTCATCTCACGCAATCTTTGTTAACTTCAGTTTCACAAAAATGTCATCAAACAAACATTTGTGACATAGTACTTGGGAGCCATAAAAAAACATAAAGTCTTCCGGGAAGGAACCGCTCCTTATTCACTTAGAGTAATTTCAGTAGAAATTTCAGTTCAATTTAAAATGGATTTCTTTTGATACCAACAAAATTTCCCTTGAATTCAAGATTGAGGGGATTTTCATTTGTCTCAAGAAAAATACTTTTCCAGAAAACATTTTTCATTTTCGGCAAACTGCGTCTAATCTTCCTGTCAAAAAATTCCGTTTGTGTAGAAAAATATCTATGTTGATTAGAATAAGGTTACACCTGTTCCTCAACAATTTTTTTCTGCACAAAATATATTGCACACAAGTATACTGATAATATTTATCCTACACTAAACTTTTCCTACACAAAATTGTTCCTACACAGAATTTAATACTATATATTTTTCCTACACCAAATTTTTTCTACACAGAATATTCCCTACACAGAATTTAACATTATTTAATAGTTTCATTTTTTTGCACACAAAATATTTGCTACACAGAATTTAATACACTCAAAACTTTTTCCACACAAAATGTTTCCTACACAGATTTAATACTGTAATATTTTTCATACAAAAAATACTTTCTACACAGAATATGTATATTCTGCACAGAATTAAATAGCAATATTTTATTTTCGAGATAGTGTCTACATAAAATATTAAAAATAGTACATAAAATATTTTTTACAAAACGTATACCCTACACAAGATGAAATGGTTATAGTTTTAATTTAAATCTTGTTGCTGCTATACGAGGGTAGATTGATAAGTTTCCGGCCTGACCAAGAGATGGCGCCACTAGGCCTATCTTGAGGTGGCGTTCTATAGTACCATCCTTAGATAGCTTGTAGCTATAGTTTCA
>NC_046665.1:86345038-86346616 GCF_010883055.1 Belonocnema kinseyi
AGTCCGCCTTTGAAAAGAGTAATTGCTACTCTTTTGGATAAACATGTATGTACCATCAGCTACAAGGATACATACATCTTCTCCATTTGCGAATAGCGTTTTGCCGTTGATGTAGTATGGTCCTTAATGACTGACTCGGGTGATATGGGACCTATACCAAGATGATGAGCTACAAAGGAGGACATCAGAGCTTTCCTTGCTGCCGTAATTCCTCTGCCAACTCTTCGTTTTTCTATGCCAAAAATAGTTGATAAAATTGCATTGGAAAGACCTGTGCGCAACTTGATCAACAATAATGCAAGGCACAATCGCACAGAACAACCTTTTGTCGAACGCACTTCAATTGACAAGTACTGTGCAACGTCACTAAATTGATTTTTCGTCAAACCGGTGAGCCTATAATAATCTTTATCCTCAAGCGCAGATGGATCATCAAAATTCAACCCTGTTCTTCTTGCCTCCTCACGCAAATCATTCAGAAGCTTAGAAATCGACTCAGCGTTCATGTGAGTAAAATCAGAGGTGGCTTGTATAGACGCAATAGCCTCTTTCTTAAGAAAACCATTATCAACCAAATGAGAAGCACAGCATCTCGCTTTTGCAGGAATCGACGTAAACCCTCAATGCAGCAAAAGGTTTGATTCTGATACGATTATTCTTATGATGACAGACAATGCATCTGGATTGAGAAATCATACATCTTCTTATTGGAAGTTTGATTTTCCTACAGTCAGAATCTGAAGTTCCATCTTCACTGGAAGATTCTGAGTTTTTATAAATCTGACTCTTACCCGGTTCTAAAACATTTGATAAATCATTTTCAGAAGTACTCATCTCTTTTGCATCTGTAATTCGACGGTTTTTAATCGTAAAGCATCGACAACTATCGCAAACCTTTGACTGAATGGCTAAGGAGCTATTAAAAGCAGTTTTAAGAACATTTAATGCCCGTTCATCCTGAACTACTGATAAATGACTCTTTGGTTTTAAGAATTTGCCGCAACAAGAACACTGTTTTTTCGGCATAATAAGTGGTAATTAAAACTTAATTTGCAAGTAATTATTTCACCTGAAAAAATAAAGAGAATCTTAGACTGATGTACAGGACTATGAAATAATAAGGATTTTAAAAAAAGTGTAGCCTCTCATGCCTATGAAGTACCTGTGCAAAAAACTTACAATCGCTATGAAACTAGTCGATACTGATAAAATAAAACTACAATAAAATAATCTGGAACAGATGTATGTACGCAGTAATATCACATACAGTGGATAAGAACTCTTTAACAGGTCGAAACGTGGAAGAAGAATGAAGGAGAATATAGCTAAAAGCATCGGCAACAAACCCGAATACCATGTGGAGGGGGAAAACAGTTGAACGTAGCGAAGCGGCAGTCGCACATGAACGATAGCGTTTTGTTTCCTATTCCACTGACTGGTTGATTTTAATCTCACTCCTCTTTGCCCAAGGGCGTCAAAGTGGCTAAGACCGGCAGTAAATGTTTCTTAAGAAAAATAACTTTAAAATAATAAATTAATAACAATAAATTAATACCTTAAAATAATACGCTCGGTTTT
>NC_046665.1:86346716-86360456 GCF_010883055.1 Belonocnema kinseyi
TGAAAGAGGGAGCTCTTCTTAATATTTTGACACCAAAATCATGTCGATACACCTTACCGACTGCGAGTAAAGCCACCTACGCTTTAACTTGACAGACTGTAGCTATAAAAAGTGAAGTGAAGCGATTAAAAATATTAATGTGGTTTTAAATATATACTGAAATTTTAAATAAGAACGTGAATTCAGGATGAAGGCTATTATAGTCCAAGCATCTTGTACTTTTACACCGTTTTAAATAGGTAATGCGCGTTTTTTGCAAAATATTAAAGCAAAATATCCAACACGAAAATTAAACTAGAGGAAATTCTTAAAAATTTAAGGGAAAAAACCTATCTTCAATAGGTGCAAAGTTATGGTCCTTCAAAAAACCCGGATTTTTTGGATAAAAGAGGCGACAAAAAATTATAAAGTTCTTTTCTGTGCTTTGAAATCTCTTAAATTTACAAACAAAAGTTCAAAAATTAAATTAAAGTAGACGTCATTTCGAGTAATTCTAAAAAATGCAATAACTTAGCGCTAATAGGTCATAAGTTATAACTTCACAAAGTTGACCGCTTTTGGCCTAATTTTGAGGGCAAATTACTGGTGTTCAGTTTTTTCGAAATACTTCAAGTCTCCGTGAAGCCACATGAGCGGTGGAAGATAAAAAGTTTCAAGGCAGGAATTCTGTATAAACCTAACAAAAAATAATTTTCTAGTCTTCATAGATCACGAGTTATGACTCTTTAACAAAATATTTTGTTGTTGTTGCTATTTTGAGTTATTTATAGCCATAAAAGTTTTTTCAAAACTGCTCATTTCGTACATATCCGACAGATAAGCGTCAAGAAAAAAGCTCATATAGGTCGCGAGTTATGACCATGAAACTTTGACCCTTTCAATTCGGAAGGCTCTTTATGTACTGGAAAATGTACTGCGACCGTATTTGAGAATTTTGGCGTCATGCATGCATTTATAGTTTATTACAAGTTCACTTTTTCTCCTTTTTTTCTTGAAAAAGAATCAATTGTGCAAGAATTGTTCAAATAATCCGCTTCACTCTATCAATTGTGTGCATATTTTATGTATTTACTTTGTAAAAATTACTTCTAGACTATCTGTTCTCGAAATGAAATAAAAATAATACAAATTAACTGATTAACAATGTTTATTTATTATTTATAAAAAATGCTATTAAAGGGGTTAGTTTTATAACGTTGTATTATTTTATGTTAAGAATGCTGCAATTTTATTCAGGACCCCTTAATAAAGCGTTTTAGCAAAAAAGCGCGCATTACCTACTTAATGCGATAAAAAGCTCTTTTTTCATACGAGATACCTAGACTATTATTCGAACGAGCTTATGCCATTTTTGGAATAATATTCTTATGGTTCTTGTAACCCTCAAGCTTGCAGAATTTGCTTACAGCCACCAACATTATCCAACTTAAACACGCTCTATTTTATGTGGTTGCGATCTTTATACCACTGTTCAATAGGTGTGCAACAATAACTATGATCTGACAAAGGATCGGATGCTCCCTTCAAAGTGCAGCAACCAAGGTTGCGCATTATCGTAACTTGACACACTAGCAAGTAAGTATCTTCCTTAGTGCTGCATTTCAATACAAGAACTTTAAATGTTTTGATCGGTCTCGTTCGATTTCGAAACATATTCTAAACCTAACAGAGCAGAGCCCACCTGCTCGAGATTCGGCCAAAAAAAGAGCAGCAAAAAAGAATTTATTTTCCAATTTAAATATTTTAAACTACGTATATTTACATAATTCGAAATTTAAATTAAGTTCGAGTTTTTACAAATTCTAAAAATTCTATTAAAAATGCAATTTATAACAGTGTATTGGCAGATGACTTTGGTTGAAAATTCGTCTTTCTGGCTGAAAAAGTCAACTATTTTGGTAAAAATTTAGCTATTTGGTTAGAAATTTAATTTTCTGTTCAGAATTTAACAATTTGATATCAAATATTGTTTTTTTTCGGCTGAACATTAATTTTTCTAAGTGAAAATGTCAGTATCCTATTTTTAGTTGAAAATCCATCCTCTTGGTTGAAATTTCATATATTTTGGTAGAAAGTTCAACCATTTGCTTAAAAACTTTATTTTCTGTTGAGAATTTAACAATTTGATTAAAAATAGATTTTTTAACTGAAAATTCAACTATCCTATTTTTGGTTGAAAATTCGTCTTTCTGGCTTTAAAATTCAACTATTTTGGTAAAATGTTATATTATTTAGTTAAACATTAAGTTATTTTGGTTTAAAATTTATTTTTGGTTGAAAATTCAACTATTTTGGTAGAAAATTAAACTATTTGGTTAAAATTACATTTTTTGCTGAGAATTCAACAACTTGATTGAAAACATTTTTTTAAAATTAATTTTATTTTGACTGAAAATTAAACTATCCTATTTTTTGTTGAAAATTAATCCTTTTTGGTTGAAAAATCGTCTTTTTGGCATAAAATCCAACTATTTTGTTTCTGGTAGAACGTTATACTATTTGGTTAAAAATTACATTTTCTGTTGAGAATTCAACAATTTAATTGAAAACATTTTTTTCAAATTAATTTTTTTAAACTGATAATATAACTATCCTATTTTTAGTTGAAGGTTAATCCTGTTTGGTTGAAAATTCTTCCTTTCGGCTTGAAAATTAAACTAATTTGTTTCTGGTAGAATTTTTTAACTATTTGGTCAAAAGTCAAATTTTCTGTTGAGAATTCAACAATTTGATTGAAAATATTGTGTTTTTTATAGAAAATTAATTCCTTTTAACTATAAAATTTAGCTATCCTATTGTTGGTCAAAATCCGTCCTTTTTTGTTGGAAATACAACTATTTTAGTAGAAAGTTTAAATAATTGGTTAAAAATTAAATTTTTTGTTAATAATTCTGCAATTTGATTGGATTTATTGTTTAAATAATTGTTTTAAACTAAAAATTAAACTATTCAACTATTCTTTGTCTTCAGATTTTTTTAAAGATAAATATCATATAATTCAGTAATAATATTTTAGATTATATTTCAAAAATCTCAATTATAAATATGAAAGTATATAAAAGCACGATTGTCTATGGGGAAAAAACTTAAATAACATAAGCGTTTTTAATATTCTTATAATAATTAAAATATTGATATGAAATGTATTAAAAACTCTAAGACTTAATTTTTCGTGTTCAATTTGGTAATCGAAATTTTCGTTGTGAAAAAATTTGTTGAAAAATGAGAATCTCTTCTCGATCGAACGTTTTCTCAAGAATATCGATCGAATACGATGAGACGATATTACAATATCGAAATGGCAAACCGCGATTAGGTAAATTATCGATCGATTCTCGTATCATCTCGCCCGAATGCAGCACTAAATTCCTATCTGCCCTTCTCATAAAACTATTTATGAGGACACCGCAAAAAACTTGATAAATTTGCTTACAGCCAACGACGTTTTCCAACTGAACCACGCTCTATTTTATGCGGTTACGATCTTCATACAGCTCTTGGTTCGGTGTACAAAAATGCTTATGTTTTAACAAAGGATCCTAAACTCGCTTCAACTTGTTGCACATCTTCTATTGATGGAATAGCGATATCGAAATATCGAACATATCGATTATCAGAGTCCAATATATCGATATTTGATATCGATATTTATAAAACGATATATAAAAATCAATATCAATATTTTATCATAATTTCGATATTTTTTACGGTAGGACGAGGGGGGGGGGGCGCCGGCCAGTTAACAGTCAATGATTTTTTCAAGGTGAATAAGATGCGGAATTGATCCATTTTGTTCTCATTTAGCGTTCTAAATTATTGTATATAATATTTCTTGAAGTATTATTCACAAGCTATATTTTGTCAGATTTGCCCCCAATGGAGGGTCAAGCCAACCGCAGTTTTTTATGAAAATCAAAAGATCTAAAGATAGAAAAATATGATGGTTTGCTTCTTTGGTATTTTATGTGCTGGGAAAATTACCTTTAACCATATGCATCAAGAAGAATAAGTTTTTTGAATAAAGATAGAGATAGCTGTAATATAACCTCTTATTCGTTGACATTCTACTAGAAACGGACTTTACGCAATATTTCTACTGTACTAATACCAGAAACCTGCGTACCGACCGGATTAATAAGAATAATAATATTTAATAGTTTCTTCCATGTAGCCTACAAGATAAGTGGCTGCTCTACATTGCCGATGATTTATCGGCGAAACTTGTGACACGTGGATCACCTGAGCATTTGTAAATTAATATTTTCGTCGGGCCTGTCTTCCTGGCCAGGCCGCAATTATTTAGGATGATCAATATATTTTGGACTTGAATTACACCTAACTATTATAATTACATTGTGTGATCATATTTTATCTGTCAAAATAGCAAATTTTTATACAGTATACTGTATAAAAATTTTATATTTTGACAGAAGTTGGAAACTTTATATTTCTGTCAGTGAATCCTCCATTCTTTCGTCGTAAAAACTTTTTCCTGTATAATTTTTCTTTTACGTCAATTTTGAAGATTTAGTAAGTAAAACTATCTCTATAATAAAATAGATTTATTTAATGCAAGGTAGAACCAAAATTGCAAAATAATAGCAATGATATAAGAAAAGTTACCATTGTCCCACTGATCGGCGCTGCCCCCCTCCCCTTACCTTACCTTCTACTTTTAAATTAGATAGAGAAATTTAAAAAAGGGAGAAAAGGTTAGAAAAATTCAAAAAGTTGAAATTTGTAGAAGAGCATGTGTAAATTAACAATTACGCATATAATTTATTTTTTCATTGTAAGATACACTATTTTCGTGGTTACAAGGGTTTGTAACATCGTTTTAACTAGATAAATGGGTTTTTCAAGAATCGTTTCTTATGATAATTAACCCTGGTAGTCCAAATATTGAAAATACCTCATTCTCCAGAAAATAGGGTTAAGAACGGAAATTTTAAATACCTGGATTGTTCTTCAACAGTCCGGTCATTCCAATAAATAAACCGGGTACCGCAGATGTTGAAATCAAGACCTGGTCTGCCAGGTTTAATCAATAGAATGGACGGAACTTTAAAAACCAATCTGGATCTACAAAATTTAAGTTCCTAACCCCGCCTCTCTGAGGGAGATGTGATTTTAACACCTTGCCTAACAGGTTTCATAATTGGAAAGAGAGGATCTTTTAAAATCCGGGCTTCTCAAACTGTAATTCTTAACACTACATCGCCTAGGAAGAAGTATTTTCAATACATGGACTGCCAGGTTTAATTATTAAAATAATATAATACTTTTAAAAATCATCTGAGTAACTTAACCCCCCGCCATCCTTGTGGGTCATACTTGACCCAGACGATTTTTCGAAGTCGAATTTTATACGGAAGAGAGAATTATTTAAAACAGGAAACAAATTTTTTGAATATTCAAAAACAATTGAATGATAAAATAGAGGATCTGAATAATAACTTAGAATTTTTAAATTAATTTTTTATCGCAAACTGTATTGGTGGAGTAGGGGTAGACACAGGTGACCCACTCGGACGACGCGGCGGAGGTAATAAAAATAACAAGGACGTCAGAGGGTTAAATTTCAGTTTACAAATCAAACTTCTCGGAAGAAGATATATTTTCAACACATGGTATACCCGGTTTAATTGTCAGAACAAACCGACATCTGAAGAACCATCTATCTCATTATTTTTCAATCAATTTAATATGAATTTTTCATTACTGAAAACTCGCAATATTAAATTTGAAGAAAAAATAAAAGGACGCGAAAAACGTTTCCTTCCAGTTTTCTATTTTCGTCATCGCATTTAAAAGTAGAAGCAAATTTAAATGACAAAGAATTATCATAAAGGATATCTAACTTCCGTTTGCATAACGATTTTCACCGAATTAACCATTCCGATCCCGTCTATCATTTATTTCTATATCGCCCGTAAATCTAGTAATTTTTTTATCAAAATGAGTTTTAGAAAAAATGAGATTTCGGACAAATGAATACATAGCATTTAAGTTTTTTTTACTTGACCGAATGTACAATTTTTATTTGGTTAATAATTTATTTCTCCCAAAATTCAATTGAAAATGCCTTTTTATTTTCCCATCCAATGAGAATATCGATTCCATTGCACGGTAGATACACTGGTAATCGTCACTGCATTAGTTATCGTCAGATAGCCCAGTATTTTTCGTATAACAAGAATCGCTCTTGCCGCGTGTAACAAAACGTGTGATTTTAGGTAAGTTTAAATATCCTTTTTTCAAATTAATATTTTTTCTCGTGTTAATACTTGGTTACGTGCCTGCCGATAACTAACGCATTTGCATAGTTTGATTTTTAATCGTGAATAAAAATATACTCCAACCAATTATGATATTAAGTAATAAAACTTGAGTTTTTCTATATTTGCTTTAATCAGTTAAGCCCTTTGTGAAAATAAGAATTCTGTTTTAAATACACTTACAAGCATTTTGAATTTCCAATTTGGCTTAGAGTGACAATTACTAATACAGTTACCTGATTTCTCAACAAATTTAATTCTCCCAAAATCCACTAGAAGATACACTTTAACACTTTCATTGGTTGAAAAAAACTAATAGAAAATCTGCATCCAAAAAGAATGCTTATTTCCGTTGCTTGGATCAGAACAAAGGTACAAATAAAGTATAAAGTTAAATTTGTTGAACGAAGTTTCAAAAGTTTTTTAGAATAGCAAAAGACATATACACTCTTATTTATAAACGTACTTTCTTTAAGAGCTTGGAGGAGAAGAATCAAAATAAATCCATCATTCTAGTTAACTATTTTGTGAGCTAAATAACAAAGTTAAATTAATAATGTGTGTACATTCTTCATAATTATTTATTTATTTAAAAACCAAAAAATGATCTAAAATATCGATAGCATCTGTATTTTTATACGATATATTGATAATATCGGTCTTTTGTTTTCGATATATCGATATTTAAAATACCGATATCTTTTTTTCGATATCCCATCACTAGTATCTTCCTATTTAACCCTTCTTCTAAAAATATCCATGAGTATACACTAGAGGTGTTAAAGAAAACAAATCGGAATCTTAACTTGCATCTTCGATTTTTTTCTTTCTTTTGGGTTAAAAAAACCTTTGGGAATGAGAAATAAATCGGATCATATTTAGAGGTAAGGGTATACCCGAAAAGGGTATATCATAACGCATAATTGTAAAGAATATAAAAAATTAGTCTCATTAAAATGAGTATTTTTTGTTCACAAAAGTTATTGAAATAATGGTTGTTAAGAGGATATACGAAGAAATTTTTTTATAAAGAAGCTTCAATCATCTATTACACTTGCTACGAGGTCTTCAATATACAAATTCAAATTATGTTTAGGTCCTTAAAAACATAGCATCTAAATAAATTTGTTAAAAATAGTCATTTTCATATTTTTAATATTTAATATCTTAAAATTTAAATTAATACTTTAAAAAGTACATAAAAATGATTAGAATTATTATAACTAAAGAGATCAATGTACACTTCAGGTTCGTGGATATGACTTTCTCATTATAGTCAGACATTAAAGCTACAGAACACTCAGCGGAGTCGTTCACAATCTTCAATGAGCTTACAGTAGGTTTTTCATTTTTAAATTTCTGATTAGTATCAAACTCTTCAGGAACAGTAATAAGAAAAAAATTTACATCTATTCGAAGAGAATAAAAAGCACGCAGATTGATGAAGAATCCATGAAATCATACAATTCTCAGCTTTAGAGCATCAGCCAGTCCTCATATAAGTTCAAAGTTGTTATTAGTTTTCGCTTTTCCTCATAGAATTTTTTGAAGAAAATAACGCTCGAGGGACCAATTTAGATCCAAGGTACTACAGATGAGATTTAAACTTTTTTATGACTGCATCTGACGCGGGTCGATTAACTGTTGCATATAATTTCAATTGTCGGAAGAGAAATAGATAATTGACTGGGGCGTCACTGCATATTGACCATGAAATCCAGGTTTTTTATAAGTGGAAGGCTCCAGGAAATCTAAAGTGATATTTCTTTTTGCTAGGTGAAACTCCTAATATTATCAGACAAAGTTCTACCATCTCTTTATATTCTCCTCGAGGCAGGTAACCGTTTTTTCTTGACCAAATATTTTCAAGAAATTTTATGACATCCTGATTTATTTTTTTCAACTGTGATAATTTCAATCGTGGATCGTCTAACGGTTTGAAGTTCTCATATTTTATTGTTCTTCAATTTGCCTGAAATCTCTTGAAAAGCAGAATATTTTGACCTTTGGGTGATCCTAATAAAACGAGAAGTACGCCACCAATAATTACTTCATGCACGTACTGCCGGTTTGTCAGATATAGTAAATTTCTGCCAATTAATGTTTCTAAAAGAACACAAGAACCATTATCTTTTCCCGTATTAGAAGCAGTTGTATCGAAACTCATAGCAATAACGTACCTTAACAGATTCCAAAAGATTAATAGATTAAAGTTCCTTTTGCAATCATTTTACCTGTTGCATTATTTAATTTAGGAATACCGCAAATCTTCTGGACATTCTAACCACACAGAACCAAGTAATCATAAAATTTGTTGCAGTACATTTTTTAGAGGTATAAAGTTGTATTCAGACAACTTCGCGTTTTTCAAAACACATGTGATTTCATGGAATAACAAAAGAAAGTTTAACCAATATTTAGTTAAAGTTTATCCTGTAAAGTTAATTTTTGTTGCAGCGAATGTTTCATGGGAAATCGATATAAAGTTTATCTTCTGTTTTTTCTGTGCAGTAGTGACGACTGAAAGCCTTTCAACATTTCCTTTCGTATTTTCCCTGTTGGTACTATCTGTGATCTATTTTCCGTCCAAATGAATGGTTAAATAAGGCTTTTCCAATACAACAAATTCTTCTTTTACATTCTCATCTATATTTGCACGGAGGGCAGAGCGTTTTCTTCGTACAGTGAAAACAAAACATGGTGAATCATTCAAACTTTGACCATCTGACTTTGCATTTGCTGTAACCAGCATTTTAAATAATTTAAAAGAAATTTTAAAGAATTTCCTGGTTTTCTTTTTTAACGTCGCAGTCGCTCTGCTTCTTTACATTTCCAGTCTCTCTTCTCATTTTTGAATAATCATTCTTTCTGAACTTTTGATATTCCCCGTGCAGAAATTCCAATATGGATCCGTTCGGGGCCAGACAGGGCAGTATTTGGTCTAAGCCGGACTATCTAAGCAGGGCCAGACCCGAAATGAAACGCGATACCCGATCGCCTCGACTGGGCTCATATTAATTTATTTTTATTATTCTTAATTAAAAGGGAATTTTAAATAAAAAAATATTAAAATCGTATATATCACCTTTTAAACTGAAATTTGAGATTATAAAAATCATATTACCAAACCGATCATGATACAAAAACATTGGAGTAAACGCAAAAAGTCAAAAGACGCAATACAACATCCAGAATCTGTGTATGATAAACTATTTAAGTATTTTGCAATATGTTTTTAGTTTCAATTTATAAATTGAAGTTGCTTTTAATTTATGTGTTAAACTTAAATATAAAAATTTATTTTGTCGATATAATTGTCGATATAATTAGTTTTCACATTGAACACAATTAATATTACTTCTGCTTCTTTCCTTATAAATAAATAATCTCATTTCGAGGTTATTTTTCATCTTAACATACTTGATTAATTTACTTACTATTCTTCAACACGTTACTCAGAAATATTTTGAAGCATACGATGCCTACGCACTCGTATTGTGCTCGCTTTTGGTAATTTCTTTCACTTACTTTGTCACTTTTTCAATTATTAATTGAAATATTTTTGACGTTTGACACTTTACATTGAAACTTGGGAGATTTTGAATCAACACACTTTAGGCCACGAAATTAATGGGGCGCTATCTACTGTCAAGATTGGCTGTTAAGTCGGGGTCTAGAGGGGGCTAAATTTAGCATCCACAAAATTGTGTGCCCGATCTGGCCCAAGTCCGAAATAAGGCAAATATTTTGCCATTTCTGCACGGCCCAGGTTTTTTAGCAAAATTGTGTTGTTTATCTTAACATTATTTAGGAAGAGTTCTTGATTTATTCTTCTGAAGCAATGTGTATTCTCGAATAAATTCTTTATCTTGCGGGCAATATATATATATATATATGCCGGTAAAACATTTTCCGGCAGATTCGACTAAAATGGCCCGCTGAACAACCTTTCTATTTCATTTTCCTTCGTTTCACACTCTTTTATATTCAAATGCATAATTTGGACGTGAGTTAAGCATTGAAAAGGGAAAATTGGGACATACGAACTCAAGTCATAAGGTTAATAAAACAAACGGAGCGCATAAATGAAAAGAAGGCAAAAATGATTATATTTTGACGAAACTAAGCAAAGAAATTGAGCATAATAGATGAGCTGTGTCCTATAAGCATAACCTATTCTCGATCTTTGACAATTATAAAATAAGGGCTTAAAAAATTAATGTAATAAGTGAGTAAATTTTTCTATTGTTTCAGAGCCAGCTATGCAGAATCTCTTACAATATCGAAAGTAGAAAGTAGAAAAATTACAGACCTCTTAGTATGTAGATAGATGATTAACCCATCTGGAAATCAGCCCAAATTACGTAGGTGCAATTTAACCCAAATCTTGAAACGTAACCAATTATTCCGAATTTTTCATTCTCAAAACTTATGTTGATAAAGTCGGTGAGTGTTTGATTCTGTGCTTGGGCGTACATTGGGCTTACCCATAGAATGCCTAAAGTGGGCACTATCGGAGCAAACCAGTCGGGCACCAACTGGGCAACCCAATTAAAAAAAAAGTGAAATTAATCTACAAATTATTATATTTGAATAATTACGTGGATACAATTCGAACAAATTCTAAAACTTTTCCAATTATTCCGAATTTTTAAGCATCAAAACTCATTTTGATAAAGACGATCAGTGTTTGCTTTCGTGATTGGGCTTTCATTGAGCATACCCATAGAACGCCCATAGTGATCATCATAAATTAATTGACAGATTATTTTAATCGTAAGAGTCAGTGGATGCAATCCCAGCCAAATCCTAAATACATTTTCATTCTGAAATTTCAATTGTCAAAACTTATGTAGATAAAGCCGATCAGTGCTTGATTTTTTACTTAATTGGGCTTAAATTGCGCTCATCCGTAGAACGCCCAAAGTAAGCACTATTGAAGCAAACGAGCCTGATCGCACAAAATGTAACTCCAGTTATATCGATAGAGGGCAGTAGAAAGATAAAATATCGGCTGTGGTCAGCTGCTATTTACTTCGGTAAAGTTATTGTAAACTGTATCCGTTTAGGGATAAATAAATAAATCGAGAAAGTGCTGATAAAAAACGCCGTACGAATAATGAATTAGGCACACAGGTTGAAAAATAATGAACGATTCGAGTAGAATCTAGCAGTCATATTTCATTCATATAAATGGAAATAATTCTTAATCTATGTAATTACATAGTAAATGAATTATTTACGAATATTGCTTGTTTTTTATATTTTGTTGGAGAATGTTAAAGTACATTAATTTCCTGGATTTTTTTTCTTTCGTCCTTAAAAAGAACTTCTGACCATTAAATATTGTTCATAAAATAACATTTTTCTTTCAGCATTACGATAAATGTATAATATATTGTACATATTATATTTTTAATATGCTTAAAATAATGAAACTGTTTCCGAATTAGACATAAGCTTTAAATTAAAATCGATATTTCCTATAAAAAAATCAAAGTGATCAGCAGAGTATAGTAACATTTACAAGTGAAACAATAATAAATAAACATTTTTACAAACTAAGCATTTTATAATTTTGAGAACCCCGCCTATATTGGTTAACGTGTGCACTGTGCGACTGCGCGATTCGCAACGCTGCAGACGGGGTCTGTCGTCTGCACTAAAGCAGTTGTGAACGCCATTTTTTCTTGTAGTCGAATACGTTCAAGCTACCATAAAATGGGGTTATTTTTACAAAGTTCTTTCGTTTTACTTTGTAGAAATGAACAAAATAAGTAATCGCTTTTTGCTGTTTCCTATGCTCAGTTGAGTATTTGTACTAAACCAAATATATTGCAGAAAACACAACTTCAGATGCTTTTAGGAATGAGCTGACTGTTCAGGGAGAAAAAGATATTGCACAATGATATCGCAAAACCTGTATATTGCAAGAAAGCGCAATATGATAACATACAATCAGGTCCCGGAGCTTTGTACGATATTATAATGCACTAATATCACAGAATAAAATGAAGTTAAATTTTGTTGCTGTCGTCTGCTACAGCGACCTTAGCAGCAATGAGGAAAAGACAGAGTATGAGTGAGTTCGGGCTATAAATCGGGACACCAGATTTAAAACAATCACAGAAAAACGTAAACAATTGCTGCAGGTAAGACCTGCAACGGTTACTGATTAAACACATTTCAGCGAAAGTTTCACTGAGGTTAGGATATCATTTAGCAAAAGAGCAAAATGTAACTGACACATGGGAATCCCCATTTCTCACAAATTTAATGAACTTAAACGACGCTGGATAGCGCTGGCGTCCTAATTGTCGCTACACCTCGAATAAAAATGGAGCCATTATAAGATGAAAGATTATCCAGGCAAGGTTAAAAATTGGAAATTATCTTCGATTCATGTAAAGTTTATCTGGCAAGGTTAATTTTTGATCCGGTGAATCTTCCACCTGGAATCGATGTAAACTTTACTCTTGATTTTTTCTGTGATCGCTTGCTGACTACTCGACAACTCGCGAGATCACAAAACAAGAAATACAATGTGATAGCGTAATAAACTTACATTCTTACGTTGTAGATTGTACAATTATGCGGTATATAATGTCAAAACTTTCAATGTGCGATATCGCGATTTTGCGCTATTATAAGGCGATAATTACTATATATAGTGCAGGAATTAAGGTATATGTTGTAATTCATGCGATATAGTTTTCTGAGTGTTGGAAGAGACTGGGATGGAGGTCAGAAGGAATAAGATGATGCTAAGAGTTTTGAAATCATGAAGTAGCGTCAAATTTAAAAAATACTAACAAATATTTATTATTTATTACTTTTAACTTTAGGAATTAAATAATTGTACCCTATTTTTATTAATTAGGCATAAAGTGGGCTGTCCAACTAAGCCCCAATCTGGGCATTCGTTAGGCTGACCGTTACAACCCAGAGAGTTACCCAATTGGGACCCAACTCTCATTTTAATGAGACGCGTCTTTTATATTTTCTACAATTTTGCGTCATGATTGCCATTTTTGAGAAAAATTGATTTTCCTGTTGAAAACAGACAAATTCACGAATGAGCGACCTCTAAATATTATCCGAAATATTTCACCTTCCAGAAAGGTTCAGTATGTGAAATTATAAATGCAATATCCAATAGTGAAAAAATCATAACATTTAGGATAACTGTTTGATTTTTAAACTAAAGCGTTTGTTTTAGGTGTTGAACGTCTATTATAGCAGTTGCGAAAAATTCACTGAAGCTTGTAGTATTTTCATCCAAATGTATTAAACCAGTCGCGAAGCGAATTTGTTATTTTTAAATTTCAATAATTGTGGCGCTTAATGTGAGGGGTGGCATCTGATACGAGGGTAGTTCAATAAGTCCTTAGAATGACCAACATATGGCGCGCGAATCGCTCCAAATCATCTGTTTTCAGTCAGCACCACTCCCGACTAGATA
>NC_046665.1:86360556-86362883 GCF_010883055.1 Belonocnema kinseyi
TGAAAGAGGGAGCTCTTCTTAATATTTTGACACCAAAATCATGTCGATACACCTTACCGACTGCGAGTAAAGCCACCCACGCTTTAACTTGACAGCCTGTACATCGGTGCCATATGACCGACGAGGTAGGGATATGTTGATTGTTGATAGTGGACAATCAGAGAACACTTTGTCTCAAAACAAAAGAATCGTGCTCTTGCGTGTCTTATTCTGAAAGAAAAATGTTGTTCTCACACAATTTTATTCTACACAAAATATATTGTAAACAAGTTCACTGATCATATTTTTCATACACTAAATGTTTTCTACACAGAATTTAATTATGTTATATTTTTCGTACACAAAATTTTTTCTACAGAGAATATTTTCTAACCAGAATTTAATATTGTTTAATACTTTTATTTTTTTCCTACATGAAATATTTTCTACAACAAATATTTCTTAAACAGCATTTAATACTGTTATATTTTTATATACAAAACTTTTTTTTATACAAAGTGTTTCCTGCACAGAATTTAATACTATTACATTTTTTCTGCACAGAATATTTCCTACAAAGTATTGAATATCGTTTAATACTTTTATTTTTACCGACACAAAATATTTTCTACACAGAATTAAATAGTAATATTAGATTATCAAGATAGTCTCTAAACGCTGTACACAAAAATATAATGTCCAATATTTTTCCTGCACTAAATGTATTCTACATAAAATATTTGAATCAGTACATAAAATATTCTTTACGAAAAGTAGAACCATACAAGATGAAATGATTATAGTTTTAATTTAAATCTTGCTGTTGCTATATAGAAAATATTTTGCGTGAAGATACACAGACATATTCTACACACAATCATTAAGTGTAAAACTGTTGCTGCACAAAACATATTATACATCAATTATTCACCAGGAAGAAATATAAAAGGCAATATCAGTTATGCCGCAAAGGTTAGTTATGCATGTGAACTAATTACAATATATGTAAAATCTTTAATTTCGAAGTTTCACTTTAGATTAAATTAGAAGTATCGAATGACCTCAAATTTCGGAGAAATAACATAAAGGGTTATAATAGAGTTAATTCAATTCCGCCGGAATTAAAGCCTGCATACATTCCGTAATAGTGGATTATGTATCTAGCCAGTAAAGTTGAACTTTATACGAAGATGCAGAATTTAACGTCGGAGCTGAAGGTGGATACGATACTTTATCTGAAATATGCAGAAGAAGAGCTCTTTTTTTGGAAAATCCACTTCGTAGTTAAACTTAGGTTTAAAATTAATTCTTCTCACTCTTTTCTTTTACTTTTCTTTCACTTCTCACTCACTTATTCCTCCTTGCTGTCACTTTATGTGCCACTCGTTCCAGTACAATAATGTGCTACTTTACTGCCGCTCTGCGGGCAGATATTGTGCGCTTGTTTTGTCTATTTCAGATAAAATCATTTGTGTACATGGGGGCATGGAGTGTAGGCCTATAAGAGTTCAAAATAAATTCAAGCGAATATTGCGCCAAAAGAGGCGAGATGCGTAAAAACCCTAAAAGAAGACTTACGTAGAAACTATTTTTACGTATTAATTAAAAATTTTATGAAAAACTACCTATTTTTAGAATTGCATTAGAATAAATAACCAAGCGCGAAGCGCGAGGTCTAAACATGTGCGACCGTAAAGCGCGAGACCTGACAGAGGCGCGCTCTAAGCGCGCCCAAACTTGCGAGCATCTGCATCTTGAATTTTCATGAGCTCATTCACAATTTTAAATGAATGCATCATGCATTAATGCAAGTCCGTTTTAAATTCTCTCAGGACAAAAAAACTTCATTTTGCACAAACTTATTTCGAACTGGCTTAAATTTATTTTGAACTCTCATAGATACCCATTTAATTCCCCCACGCACACAAATTATTTTATGCAATGGATGCACTCTTTAATTCCGGCAGAATTGAATTAACTCCATTATGACCCTATATGATAGTTCTCCAAAATTGCATGTAATTTGATATTTATAGTTTAATCTAAAGTAAAACTTCTAATATAAAACTTTTGCGTATATTGTAATTAGTTCAAACACATCACTAGTCTTTAAGGCATAACTGATTTTGACTTTTATATTTTCCCTTTGGGGAATAATTGAGGTAAAATATATTTTTTGTAGGAAAAGTTTTGCACTTAATGCTTGTGTGTAAAATATGCCTGTGTATCTTCACGCAGAGTATTTGCCATACGAGGGTGGATTGATAAGTTTCCGGCCTGACCAAGAAAAACAACGTTTTTAAGAATTTTTTTTTTTATTTCTCAACATAATCTCCTCCAAGGCTGAT
>NC_046665.1:86362983-86391517 GCF_010883055.1 Belonocnema kinseyi
TACTTTGTAAAAAAGGGAAAAAAGGGGAAAATTGGGTCAAAATTCTCGATTTTAGGGATTTAAGGGGATTTTTCAAATTTAAGGGGAAAAAGGGGAAAAGGGTAAAAAAAGGGGAATAGGGAAAAAGGGGGATGGAGTGGCATCCCTGTATTTATTTATATATTTTTCTTTCTACCGATTGATATGTTATGCCGCCGTATTACCCTCGTCTACGTCTACCCCACGTCTGAAATTGTTGTTCTTTCATATTCATAGATAGTTCCTTAAAAAAGTTATAATGGGAATGAAAATTCAGAAAGGCTTGTACCGAGACAAATTACATTGAAAAGAAAATTAAAAATTTCTTTGTTTCGAAAAAGCTACATGATAACATTGCCAGAATAATCTTTCGCTTTATGATCGCTACATTTTTATTCGATATGTAATGAGAATTGCAATCCCAGCGCTATCTATCGTCATTTAACTTCATTAGATTGGAGAGAACTGAGGATTCTCATACCTGTCAGTTGCTTTTTTGTTCTTTTTGCTAAATGGTATTAAGTACGTTATAATGCATCTACAATAATCTAATTTATTTCGGAGGAGATATATCAGTAAGACCAATTTTTTTTCGTGTTTTCTGTTGCTGATTCTACATGTTTCACCGAAATTTACTCACCTCGGTGAAACTTTCGCCAAAATATGTTTAATTTTTAACTATTGCAAGTCGTACCTGAAACAAATTTTAAGTTTTGTTTTTTCTGTGTTCGTTTAAATCTAGTGTTCCGATTTAGAACTCGAATTCACTCGTATTTTGCCGAATAGCCTGTAAACTTTAATAGCGGGAATTTTTACATGCAACAAAATTTAACTTCAGTTTTTTCTGTGTCACACATTAATAATAAACGTATTAGACTGTAACAAAAATAAAAAATTTTCCATACATGAATTTGATTGATTATATGAATTCCTTGCAAATTATCTTAATTACATGAACTGTCTGAATTCCTTGAATTCCAACGAGATTCTCTGCAACAAAAATTAACTTCACAGGATAAAATTTACATAAATATCCCCGTGTGGAAATTGCCCGGTTTAGTCCTGGTACAACAAGGTTTCTGGTCGGGAACTAGCCGGACTATGTAGCTGGCCGGGCGCTGATTGGCAATGATAAAATTGTTAAATATCTATTTAATTAAGAAACGCATGTGTATACATATCTTAAATCGCGATAAATGTATTGTAAACATTTCCAAATAGAGATTACAATTAAACTATAAATTAATTATGGCAATAAACATTTTACAGATACTAAATTTATAAATAGAAAAAGAGAACTTAAAATTTGGTACTTTTAACTTGTCTGAACTGTAGTTTATGCTGATGGCTTTTTCAACGAGTTTGAACTCGCCAGTTTAGCACAGTGGTTAGCACTCCCGAATGTTAGGCGTGAGATTTAGGTATACGATTTAGGTATACGTATTTATGTAGGTTCGATACCCCGTAGCGTTAGGAATTTTATTTGTAGTATAATATTTAAAAATAAAATATATGTATTTACTCTAAACAGGACTATTAATATTTAAATTCAAAATACTCACAATCATTTAATATTTATTTTTTAAATACCTTTTTTGTCTCTCACCCCCGCCACAGCCCGACTTAAAGTCGGGCTCCCCGGCTAGCTCCCGGCTTAAAGCAGAGCTCTCCAGCCGTAGACTGTCCAGGCCCCGACTTAAATTTCCACCCGGGTCGGTTAAACTTTCTTTTGTTTTTCCATGACAAACACATGTTTTTTTAAAGATGCGAAGTTGGCTAAACAAAACTTGATCGCTCTAAAAAATTTCCTGCAACAAATTTTATTAGGGGAGCTGCGGGTAATATGGCGCGGCGGCTAATGTGGCGCACCCTCATTTACAGAAATTGATTGATGTATAGCAAGAGGTATTTACTGTACTGTATATTTTTATGTGTACTGTTTTGTACAGTGAAAAAATTTGCTCAATGAAGCTAATTAATCAATTCTTATTATGAAAAGTTATTTTTGGGTGTTATGTGTGTATTTTTAAAGTGACCAAAAAGTAGTGAAAAAGTACAGTAGCATTTTTCCGGATTAAAAAAATATAATGTATAACCTTCAAGTTGCACACAATTTATAAGTAATTATTTAAACCCATCATTTACCCAAAATTAATGTCATTGAACTAGGTAAACAACTTTTACTTCCCTTTCCAAAACTGCACTAAGAGCGCGCCACATTAGCCAGCCAGGAAGGATAACTTGGCGCAGGCACACTTTTTGCGAAACTTGATAATTAACTACTCTAATAGAGGTAAATTCAATAATAATCATACGCATAGGGTAGATAGGATATTGAATTGCGTGCTCTATATTATTTTACTACAGTTTTCGACATGTTTAACTTTTAACTGAGCTTTTAATAACATGTGCGTCACATTACCCACCGCTTTTCTGTGATTATATTAATTCCTCGAGTTCTGTAAATCCCTCGAAAGTAAGTGCGTGTGAAGTGATATTGGGTAGGGTCGGCATATTTGTTCGCGTTTTCGGTTTGGCCTCAGGCTCACGGAAATTTTGAAATCTTGCACATAACAGAACTGTTTCTCCCATTTGTTCTTTAAAACTAGAAATTTTCTTACTGAAGCCTAAAAATGTGTATTATCTAATAAACGAACTTTGGGCAGAAAGATTAAGAAAGGGATGCGATACTAGAAACATAGAAAATGGAGGGATATAATGACAAGAAGACACGAGCGAAGTGAAATATGCGTTCTGTGACAGCTTAAATGATACTGTAAGTGCTTGCGATCATGGTGAAACAATCATTATACTAGGAGACATGATCGGAAACAGAAAGGGTGCAAAGTAATTGTTGGGACTCGAGAAAAAATTATAACAGGAAAATATTAGTTAGCTCGCTTAGAAAAGGGCTTATTTATTACCAATGCTTGATTTAGGCATAAAATGATCCACATGTCCACCTGGTGCAGAGGAATAACCATAGAACACTGTTAAAAAAAGTTATGCTGAAAATCACATTCGACCGTAATTTAATCTATCAGACTTTTAGAACTTGACTGTGAATAAAGTGGTAAATTAACGAGATCACAATACTAATTAGCATTGTCCTATAATTAAAATAATATGAAAATTGTGATAAAGCCGTGACCGCGCCACTTTGACAGTCGACTCGTAAAATTGCAGCTTATTACACTGAAAACTCGTTTCGGGCCTACTAAACGACAAATCGCGGAAACCCCCGAAGTCGCGAGCAGTCGACCGAGAGGAGTGAACGTTTCGAACGTAAGAATTTTGAGTGAAGTCTTAACGAAATCAGGTAATGCTATGAAAAGCATGAAATCGTAACGTTGAAGTCGTTGCAGCTATGCCTAAGTCAGTAAAACTATGTTAGAAGTCGTAAATATAAGATAAGTATCGTCATACAATGTAGTGACTCAGCAAATACGAACGTAGCGTCGTTCGAAATCAGTAACGAATTAGTACAAAGTCAGAGTAAAGTCGGAAGAAGTCAAACGAAATCGACACTTCCGCGTTCGGTAATTACAAACAGTAGGGTGTAGCAGGGAAACTAAATGCAGTGAAGACACAGAAAACACAATTCTGTACAAATAAAAAAATATTAATAATTAAAAAAAAAAAAACAATATTGATATTTTTTCTTGAAACAATTATATATTAGACTCCCTTTATGTGGGCTATCTATCATCAGCATTTCTTGCAAGAAAAAACCAAGTGAGAAATAAAATATGGAATTCTACAATATAAACAAGATTTAATGACTTTTCATTAATGCTTATTAATGATTATTTCTGAATAACCAAATTAATAAACAGCTAATAAACTTCACTAATAATGTATTTTTTGGTTACCTCGCTTATTTTCGTTGGGAAATGAATATTTTATTGTGGGAAAAGGCGATGTTAAAAATACAATTTATAAATAATGTATCTTTAGATTATGTATTGTATGTCTTCCGTTTTTTCTCGACTAAACGGTACTTTTTTGTTAGAAAAAGATTGAATGGCCAAGATAATTTACAATTTATGCAATTATAGGTTATTTCCTTCTTTGTCGGTTTAAATAAATATATTTTGGCCGTGAAAAGACTAAATTAGAAAATACAGTTCAAAAATGTATTTTAAGGTTATCTCTTACTTTTTTGGTAGGAAGGAAATCAATACCTTATGACGAAAAGGGGGTAAGTTGTTAATAAAATAGACAAATAATGCAGTTGCAGGTAATATTTTCTAGGTTGTCCGCTTCCTCTCAATTAAATAGTTGTTTTTTTATATAAAAAATTAAATAGCCAAAGAAATTCAATTGTAATGTTTTTTAGGTTATGTCGTTTATTTTCACGTGGAAATGGATATTTTATAATTCAAAAAGTCTACGCTAGAAACAAAATCCACAAGTAATGCGTTTACTGGATATGTTTTAGACGTCTTCCATTTTCTCTCGACTAAATAAAGTACTTTGTATGTTTTATTGGAAATGCCTTGATAGCCAATAACCTTTCTAATAATACACATTTAGGTTATGTATAACTCATTTTCAATAGGAAATAAATACTTTGTGATTTTCTACATTGCACTCTTATAAATGAGAATCTAAAAATGCACAGATTTAATGATGTACATTACTTCCTAGATATATGAATATATTTAAAACGAGACTGCTGTATTGAATTATTATGGTTCTATATCAATTTATTTAAAAATCATACTCAGCGGGTACGAAATAGCCGAAAATCCATCAAATTTCATTTCTCACACTGAATAGCGTTAAAATTTAACCTGCTGATTTTTAACGCGGTTTATACTTTTCTATTATTATTATTATTATTATTATTATTATTATTATTATCATTATTACAAAAAAGGAAGGAACGGCGGGAAGGTGTCATAGAATTCCTAAATTGATCTAGAATGATCGTGTTCTTCATTTAAATAACACACTCGTTCTGCAACACTGCTCCAAACCAATTTGCTGATTAATATCTGTAGCAATCACCCCAAGTAAAGAGCCTGACAAAGTCTTCGCTTGAAATTCCCCACTTGGGTGCGTTAGTATTTTATTAAATGTCACTCAAGTTAGCGAAATAAATTTTAAAAAATGCGAAGTTATTCTATCAGTAATTTTAAACTTTTTTGTCTCGCATTTTTTTATTTTGTAAAAAATATTTCCGCACTTTTTAAATTAATTAATATTTCATGTTTCGCTTACTTTATACCAAGATTTTAAGACATCCATATAAAGAAACCTGAAAATATTTTATAAAAAAATGCGGCCAATTTTGTGTTTAACTAATTGTCGGCTTTAAAGCAGACAATTCTCAACCATTTAGCTCTTTGATACCGTTATTATTGACATTGTTGCGTTGCTAATATGATTTCAAGTTATCAAGACATTTAATCTTTAATAATAAAAAAAGAATGAAAAAATTATTTTTTACACAAATAATTAGCAGCAAAATAGAAATAGGACATTGGTGCAATTATCTAAAGTTATTGCGCTAACTCGACAAACATCGGGATTGAGTGGCATACACAAAGTCGAAAGGGGCATCACGACGCTGCAATACACAGTACGCACCGAGTCAACCCGAGTCATGAAGTCAGCACGAAGTCGACAGTCATCGCTTGAATTCATCGAAGTCAACAACTAATGAATTCAAGAACTAGAGTCAAACGAAGTCATGAAAGTACGGTTGAAGTCGCTCGACATTGCTGAAATAACGTTACGTTGACTTCTTCTTGAGGATGTTGTCCCATGGTAGTGTGAATCTTTACGCAAAAATGCAAGACCTAAAATCTCCTGACATACCAGTCAATAGCAGTGTTTCTGTGGATTACTAGGAGAATATCATGGGCTGAAATATCTATGGTTTTGACGTTTTGCGCATAGATTGACGCTATCATGGGACGCCAATCTTGTCAATATACAAGCACAATGTTTTTTCACTCGCGTGACTGTCAATCTACACGCAGTGTGTTTTTCTTTAGCAGCGTTTGTTTTTTTTGCGCAAGAATTGTAGCGCATCGGCTAAGGTCCAAGATGTCATCGTTAGGAGTACGATTAAAGTGTGTGGTACGGCGAATGTAGGAAGAATGTCTGATGATGCGTGGTGGAATGATGAAATCCAAATAGCCGTCCAAGAAAAGAGAGAAGCCTATGACAGAGAGTGGAATATTAAGGGCATTAACGATGATGAGAGACATAGACTTGTAAACGATTACAGACACAAAAAGAGCAACTGCGATATAGAACAGGATACTTTAGAAAACTCCATTTGAATAATCTTTTGTCTGAAGTTAGGGATATAATTAAGAACTTAGAAAAATGGTAAGGCTGTTGGCGCAGACAGTATAAACACACTTAAATGCTCTTAAACGCCTAAACACACTTAAATGCTTCAATACGGTGGCAACTATTGTGCGAATCGACAAATTTATTTATCGAGATGTGAGAAGTTCCAGATGACTGAAAAGAGCGGTTATCGTACCAATATACAAAGAAAAGGATGATAAAAGCAACTCCAATCATTACAAAGGGATCAGCGTAATTAGTACTGTGAGTGAAATATACTTAAAAATACTTCTTCATAGGGTAATGAAAATCACAGAAGAAAAGATATGTGAAGTCAAAATTGGGTTTATGCCAGGAAGACCATGAACGGATCAGATATTTAGCTTAAGACAGATGACAGAAGAAAGTTTGAGAGTAGGAAAAATGTTTTCTGTGCATTTTTCGATCTAGAAAAAGCTTTTGGCAAGGTAGATAGAAGTAAGCTTCGGGAAGTCCTGAAAGAGTATGAAGTCAATGGTAAATGGGAAATAAAGTAACTGTTTCGATATTATTCAAGGAGTTAGGCAAGGATGCGTTATGTCTTCATGGTTATTTATATTATTCATGGACAAGTGTTTAAGAATGGCTCTTTTCGACGTAGAAGGTGTGGATTTCAAAACAATAAGGGTACGTGGGTTAGCGTTTGCAAATGATAAGGTTGTTATGGCAGAGACACTCGAAGACTTGCAAAGAATGCTGATCAATAGGAATACAAGCATGGAGAACAAGGACCTCAACATTGACGTAAATAAAACAAAAACTATGGTGTTCGAAGGAATGAATGAGAAAACAGTATGCAACACTGTATTAAATCATGATAGAATTGGAATAGTTGATTAGTTCGTATACCTTGGTAGCTTATTCACCAGGGACGGCAAGATAGATAAGCAATCAGATAGGCGCATAAAAGAGGATAAGAAAGTTACCGGTAGAGCAGGGCCCATTATCACAAGCAAAAATATATCAAATAAAGCTCAAAGGGTATCCATAATTCTATATTTATACCAAATGTATTGTGCGGTAGCGAGGCGTGGACCTATCAAGAAAAGGATAAGAGTAACATTAACGCTATTAACATGAAATTCCTGCGCATCATATGTGACAAAGCACTGATGGGGAAAGTTAGTGATGAGATAATCATGAAAGAGTATTGTGTGGAGGAAACACTAGTTTACATATGTGAAAGAAATTTGCTAAGAAGGTTCAGACATATTGAGAGAATGCCAGATGAATGATTAATGAAACATGTGTATTAATGTAACGGAAATAGCAGCGTGCCCAGAGGCAGACCGCGGAAAGAATGGTTATAATGTGTGAATGAGGCCCTAATTCGGACAGACATAAGAGTGTCAGTAAAGTGAAGGACGCCTAAAACAAAAAGCCTTGGACATTAATGGAGTCAATTGGGGAACCTTACATAACGAATTTGTGAGGCTCTTCACTTGGGGTGATTGCTAAAGAGCTTGATCAGCAACCTGGGTCAGAGCAGTGTTGCGAAACGAACGTATTATTTAAATAAAGAACAAGAGAATTCTAAATCAATCTGAAAAATCTATATCCACTTCCTCACATTACTCCCCACATGACTCCCTTCCTCACGCTCACTTCCTCATTACCTTTACTACCCCGAAAGGGAAATGGGTTAATGGTATACATACTAGGACTTATCGATTTAAACCAATTGTAAGATATTTCTGACACTTACCTCTGAAACCATGTGTACAGTTTTGACCTTCGGGTCCAATTATGAATTTTGGTTTGAACAAGCGCTTAAGGCTAGGCGAATTTATTTGAAATGGTGAAAAGAGAGAACTCGATATTTTTTTTTTTAATTCAATTTTAACTATGCAAGTTGGATTCATCATTTAATTTTAGCATGGGTACATGTTTTATTCTTGAAAACTTTTTTAACATTTTTTACCCATGCTTTAGTAAGGGACTCTTTCTTCATGCAGTATATCATTATACAACGATTGGATATCCTAGGAGACCGTGTAACGATACTTTAATTGCAAATTGCAAAGTTCACACATAAGAACTCTTTTCATTCTCCTTTTGTGGTGCATAGATTTTACCGGTTAGTATCAAAAGAATTAAAATAGATTCATTAAATTCGAATTACGCTTTGAGTTACGAAAGGGGCCGTGAATAAATTACGTAAATTCTTTTGGGTGGGGGACTACGTCAACAATTCTTTAATGATGTCTTACTTAGGAGGTTACACCTATGTGGTCAAAACCAATTTTCACGTGAGATACTCTTACCTCTGCGTAATATAAATATACATGATCTTTTTAAACAGCAATTTGTCGGCTAATATTTTCTAAGAAAAATATCCAATTCTCTTACTTAATGTTATCGAATTATAAAAATAAACTTTAAAATTTATTTAAACTATTATTCCACACTCTATGAATGATCAGAATTCCTATTTATTTCACAGTTTACCCCTTTTTCCCGTTTTTTCAAAATTGAAAATTCAAATTGAAAGTTCATTCTTTCCGTTTAAAAAGTCTACTTTTAAATTTTAAGTAAAGAGTTCATCTTTTTTTCGTTAAAACTGTTATTATTTTGATCAGGATTTTATTATTTTGTTGAAAATTCAACAATTTTATTAAAAAATCATACTTTTGCGGTGAAAATTTATCTTCTCCAAAAAATTTGTTTGCTGAAAATTTAACTATTCTGTTGAAATTTTTTTTTTAATTCATCTACTTTTGCAGAAATTTCATCTTTTTAGTTAAAGATGCAACTGTGTGGTTAAAAATTACCCTTTTTGTTGAAAATTGACAGTTTCGGGTTCAGAATTAATTTTTTTAATTGAAAAATTGTATAAGAATTTATCCTGTCTAGTTCAAAATCTATCCTTTTTTATTAAAAATGCAACTGTTTGGTTAAAAATTAATTTGTTTTGGTTGAGAAATCAACTACTTTGTTTAAACTTATATTACTTTTTTATTATTTCATTTTTTTGTGAAGATTTATCATTTGAATTGATAATTCATATTTTCGAGTTGAAAATTAAACTGTTTTGCAGAAAATTAATCTTTTTCAATCAAAAATTAAGCAATTTGGGATTAAATTGTACTATTTATTTAAAAAATAACTTTCTGTTCTGAAAATTAGTACTTATGGTAAAAAGTTTAACTACTTGGTTAAAAAAAAATTGTTTTATAAAAATTTAACTTCCGTTTTTGTTTAAAAATGTATCCTTCGCAAGCAGAAAAATTAAATGGTATAAAATTTATGTATCTTGTTCAGCATTCATCGTTAGAAAATTAATCTTATTTGTTCAAAGTTCGTCTTTTTGAGATTAAAAACAATGTGGTTAAAAATTCAATTTTATTATCGAAAATTAATTTTTTAAACTGAAAATTGAACGATTCCATTTTTAGTTTAAAAATATCTACTTTAGTTGAAAAATAAACTATTTGGCTTAAAATTCATCTTTCTTCATTGAAAATTCTTCATTTTGGTTGAAGATTCAACTATTTTGTTGAAAATTCAAGCATTATATTAAAACAGTACATTTTTTATCGGAAATTTAACAGTTTACTTGAAAAATAGTTGTTTTTTTCTTTCAAGGTGAAATCGTTGGTTGTAAATGTAACTGTTAGGGCAAAAATCATTATTTTTCTTTTGAAAATTCATCTTTCTTGATTGAAAATGGATTTTTTGGTCAAAAATCTATTGGACTTTTTAGCTATAAAATTCAATTCTTTTTGAGAAAATTCTATTGTTTTCGGTTAAAATTTATTCTCTTTTGTTGGAACATTCGACTATTTATTGAAAATTCTTTTTCGTTGATAGAAAATTCCAATATTTAAGTCAAATTGCATCTTTTTTGCTTAAAATTTAACTGTTTAGTTAAACACTTTTCTATTTGGATAGAAAATTCATCCTTTTAGATTGAAATTCAATTGTCTTCGGAAAAATATAACAATTTGGTTGAAAATTCATCAATTTATTTATAAATATGAACTATTTTGTTTAGAATTCTTTCTTTTGGTCGAAAATTCAACTCTATTGTTGAAAATTTCTATTTATGGTCGAAAATTCATCTTTCTCGATTGAAAATGACTTTTTTTGGTTAAAAATTGAAGTTTTCAGCTTGAAAATTTAAAAAAATATTTTTAACTATTCGTCTTTTAATTCAGCTTTTTATAAATATAATAATAAATAATAATATAATATATAATTATTATTATTATGAATAATCCAAAGAATATGACAATAATAATTACACCGAAATTTTCTAATGACGAAGATGAATTTTCAATAAATGTTCGAATTTTCGAATAAAAAGGATTAAACGTTATTTTAATTTTTTTAACATTTCAAACCAAATATTCATTTTTACCCAAACAGCTGAATTTATAACCAAAAAGTTGAACTTTAAACATAATAGTTGAATTTTCAACAAAATAGTTGAATCTTCAAACAAAATGATGAATCTTTAATCCACAAAGATAAATCTCGAACCACACAGTTCAATTTCTAACTAAAACATATTTTTTAACCCAAAATTGAATCGTTAAATTATCAATTTTAAAAATTTAATTACAACAAAAAAATTGAATTTTCAACTAGTGAAATTTAAACAAAAAAGACGAATTTTCAATCTGTTTTGAGAGAATTTTGGGCTAATTTACTTTGTATGGAGGGGGGGGGGGGAGTAAGTCTGAACTAGGGTTGACAAAGAGAAAGGGGGGTCAAAAATATCTTAAAATTCTTAAGGAAGATTATGGACGGCCCCAAAAATGTAATCAAGTGACTTAATTACAACTTTTTTAATGTGTGACCTCTGTTACAGATGTCAAATTATGAGTAATTTTTCGAAACTCACGTGTATGTGCTGCGATAACACCGAGTGTCTCATGTTCAAGCATATGTCACTCATTTGGCACGTAAGTAGATCATCAGTGAGTCAGTTTCCACTTCCAAGCGTAGGAACAGTTATGAAACTTATTAGTCTGAGATCCAAGAGCACTTGAGCATCCATTTTAGGTCCTGATGATTTGATGATTGACTCTTGTGCAGAATGTTCTCCTGATTCCGAATATATCGGGTTCACATAGCGAATTCCGGGTCGTTTTCTTGTTATTTGACATTTTGTGTGTTTAGATAAAAAATGTCATATCTCTGAAAATTATTAAAGTTTTAAAATATTTTTCCATATTCATTTAAAGAAGTGTGATATGCACAAATTTTGTTCATAGTATATGATGATTTAATTTATAGTTTTCGAGAAAAAAAAATAGTGTTTTAATAAAAAACTATTTCTACAGTACATTTTTTATCATTTAACCATTTTTTTCTGGAATCATACAGAACTAACTAAGGCAAATATAATTGGTTTTGTCGTTTTTTCAATTAGGCTATTAGTTTAGTTTTGAAAAAATTCTTATTAAATACAAAGTTTTCACGTCTGTGTGTACGAGTGTTAGTAAGAGCATTGAATGGCCAGGCAGCTAGAGGGGGGGGGGGGGCTCGGAAGTTGCAGGTTTGCAATCTGAACCGCAACCTCACACATAAGCGCACACGCGCAAACATCCTGCTTAATAGAATTTTCTAAACCAATAGCGCAATCAAAAAAATTTCAAAACAAATTATCATTGTCTCAGCTAGTTCTATATGATTTCAGAAAAAAAATTGTGAAATGATAAAAAATGTACTGTAGAAATGGCTTTTCATTAAAAAGTTATTTTATTGTTTTTATCGAAAACTGTCAATTAAATCAACATAAACTATTAACAAAATTTTTGCATATCACACTTCTTTAAATGAATATATCAAATGACAAATGTATGTCAAATAACAACAAAACTACCCGGAATTCGCTATGTGCACCTGATATATTCGGAATCAGTAGAACATTCTGCACAAGAATCAATCTTTAAATCACCAGGACCTAAAATGGATGCTCACTCTTCTCTTCGGATCCCATACTATGTAGAAATAGTCCAGAATCTGTAAAAGTGAATGTTATCTTTTAGCATCGACTCTATACAAAAATATTGGAATCTTGAGCGGATATACCAAAATTTTATAAATCTTGAATTATTTTTAGTAAAAGATTTGAAACTTTTTGATTTAATCTAAATTTGAATTAGAACTGACTGATTCGTAGACAATTTTCACTGTTTCAACTAATACGGATTCAACGGCTGACAAATAAGTTAAAAGTGATTTTTCAAATCATTCAATTGAATTCACTGATGAAATCGGACATTTTAATTAATCCTAACTATTGAATTTGAAACTACAAAAGATCAATTTACAACAAATAAAAAAATCAAATAGATAAATTCCCAAATAAAAATCCATCAATTTCCATCAAGAAAAACGAATTTTTAACAAAATAGTTCAATTTTCGACAAACAATATTAATTTTAAACTAAAATATTGAATCTTGAACTAAAAAATTAATTTTTAACAAACTAATTTAACTTCTAAACAACCAGTTGAATGTTCAGCCAAAAAAGATGATTTTTCAACCAAAAAGTTGAGTTATTAACTTTCAATCAAACAAAAAACGATTTTCTAGAAATATAATTTTCTGCTAAAAAATGTGACTTGAACCAAACAGATGAATTTCCAACTAAAAAAGATTGGCTTTCAACAACAAAGAAAAACGAAATTTCAATAAATAGATATTGCACAAAGTCTCAGATAGTATGGTAAAATCTATATGCGCAGTTTAGAGTGCGCAATAAAGATATTATGTAAAATTATTTTCCCTTCTTCTCACTGGTTGAAATAAAAGTAGTAACGTTTTATATGCTAAGAAAATTAAAAAATGTTTGATACTGTAATATTGCTTGCCATTAAAAATTTCACCATTTAGTTTTCTTTCAAATTTAAGGGTAATTATAAAGTAATAAGAACTTGTGCAAAATGTGTTCCTTTTTCATTAATTTGCCATTTCAATATTTTTACTAGGCATCCAAGGAAAAAGTGAAAATTATACTTTATTTACTATCTATTTTGGGACATAATCTTATATGAAAAAGAAATAATTTTTCAGTTTTAATATAATAATATATAATTAGTGTTGTTTTCAATTCGAATCATCAGTCGAATAGAATGACTATAAAATTTATAATTTGAATGAGAAACCATACTTTAACAAATAATTCAACTTTACTAATAAATAATTCACATCCTACAAATAAATACTTGCAAAATAACGCTATCCCAGGCAGAAAACCTATGTATAGTCTGTATACATAGTGTGAAATATTATACATAATATTCATGTCTTTTATGCATTTTTTCTATCAAATAAATGAATATTACATATAATACTTCACACTGTATATAAACTATATATCATTTTTCCGCCTGGCTATTATAATGAAAAACTATTTATTATTTTAAGAATCCTTACAAATGCCCACGCAGCGGGCACATTTTTTGTACTGTTAATGACGTTTTTCATGATTAAAGACAAGAATACGCATCCTCTCCAAAAGGGGCTGGTAAACAAATTTGTAGATCTTTTAAAAAGGCACAATTTTTATATATTCATCTTTTACCGTATTTTGCACAGTTTAGCCGAAAAATGTAATTTATGGATTTTTCATTATTTTGTATGCTGTCAAAATTTGAATTTTTGATTTTTCAAAAGAGTTCAAAAAGTTGTTATGATAATATTGTAGGGCATTCAAAAAGCAACATTTTTCTTTTCTTGACTTTTTTTCGCATGGTGCGTTATTTGGCATAAAATGTTAATTTTCGTGTCTTTTTTGGAATTTTGTAAATACTATAATTCTGGTAATTTTTGATTTTTTGAAAAAAATCATAAGGATAAACTGTTAGACTTTTTGAATATTATGAATATCCGTACAGAGAATTTTGGAATTTTGAAAAAAGTGGTCTCAAAAATATTCAAAATGTGCCCACTTTTTGAATTTTCATCCAAAATGGCTGGCTAACGAACTTGACCTTTAGCTTAGGACACTAAATGAGTGTACCTGAAGGGTAGTCTAATAGATTAATTTGGTCAAAAGTTATCGTGTTCACAGACAGACAGGCATACATACAGACATACAGACAGACATACAGCCAGACACATTCGTAAAAACCTGTTTTTCGGATTCAGGGGGTCTCAAAACGTGGGCATTTGACAAAAACTGGGGGTGTCAAATTTTACACAAATCTAATACCTTCTCCGATGAGAATGTAAAAATTTGAATTCGGTTATTTTGAAACTTCCTAATATCGTGAGATTGGAAGATTAAAATTTTTGAAAACTAAAAAAACTGCTTAATAGAAGTTTTTTACCAATACTGGTAAAAAATTATGTTTAATATTTATATGTACAGTTTTTAGTATCTAACCTTATTAGAAAATTATAAATAAAAAAATATATTTTGTTGAATTTATAATTTTTTGAAAGTGTACCAAAAGAAATGTTATCTAGTCAAATGCAGAATTTTTGGGAAAAAGTTGAATATGTTGAACCCTAAATTTCTTCAGCTTAAACAAAAGAAACAGATCAACATTTTATTTCATGGGAACAAATTTCTTATTTAAAACGTTCCAAAACAGTGGGGGAAAAAATACTAAAATTCCTTTTTTTTTACTTTTTTTACTTTTTTTGGATGCCATACCAATTGTTTCCCTCTGCTTAAATGATTCGATTTATTTAGTATTTTTACTTCGCCCTATTTTGCAATATCTTTTTTTATAATGTAGAACATTAATTTTTTTTTGTAAATGAACTTTTTCATATTTCTTCTTCTTACAAATTGAAAAAAATGGTTAAATTTTAATAAATTATGGCTTTTTTCAGGGAAGACATTCTCGACAACTCTGTTACCAATTAAATTTTTTTTTAATTGGTAAACCAGTTTTTTAACGAAAAGTTTCTTAACAAATAATTATATTTGAAGATTATTCACTTATTTTCCAAATTGTAAACAGTAAATTTGTAGGGAATGTTTTCCTCGCAAAAATAAGCCGAGACTGATTGAAATTCAAAATTTTTTAAAAAATTGATAAGAAGCGACAGTAAGAGAAAATTAAATTACAAAAAATACTAGTTAATGATTATTTTTTATAAGTTTCGAACTTCTTTCATACAAAGAACGTTTTTCTTTTGTAAGACATAGAAACATTTTTCATAGAAAACTTTGTCTTTCCAGGGACCTGATTTCTGGCACGACAACAGCTAACTTAGCTGTACCAATCTAATATCGAGTAACATCTTCTGTTTGCGGTTTTCACATTTTCCACATATTTTAAGGTCAAAGATTGAAAATAACAAAAACATTTGAAAAATATTCGTGTTCTCATTTTTTTAAATGTATTTTTATCAGTAGCTTTACATTTTGATGCCTTATTCTCATAATTTATTGTCTTTTTTGTCTTTTCTGTACAGGTCCTGAATTATTCAAAGTATTTTTTTAAGTTCTGTTTTTGTTTCCTTATTCCAGAATATTTTCTTCTTTAAAAATTCCACCATTGATAATAAATTAAGGAATGAAAACTTACGAGCATAATTAAATATCTATTTCAAAGATTTTTCATTTTATCTTTACTATAATTAATATTTTGAAACAACACTCCTCAATGCTCTTGAACTTAAATTAAAAATAGTTTGAGTGCCTACATTATTTTACATATCAACATATCAACTTTAAAAGCATTGAAATCCTTCAAAACTAGTGAAAATGTTTGGAAATCCGTAGACTAAATATTGTAAAAAATATTGTAAATATTGTAAATCTTTTAAAACATTTAAATATACATGAAATTCTTTGAAATACTATATAATTCTTTTATCTGAAGTTCCACAGAGATTTGCGGAAATCCCGTAAATCCATTGAAATCTGCTTTAAACGTAAACATTTATTAAAATAAGTAGAATTATTTTGAAATCGCTTCGATATAAATCAATTAAAAATGATTCGTTAAACTTCTCCTAAAACCGGTTTAAATCTTCAGAAATTTTTTAAAACCCTTAAATTCCTTAGAGATTCAATTAAATTGTTTAAGACTTATTAAATTCTTTTAAATATCTTAAAATACCTTAAAATCTTTGGAATCGCTAAGAATCCCTTAGAATGTCATTTACATTTTGAAAGTTCTTCAGTAATCCCTGAAAATCGAGCGTAAAATCTTTCGAAATCCTACAAAATCTTTTAAAATCCCTTGAACTTTTATTAAACTCTTGAAATTAATTGGAATTTCTTGGAATTTTTTCAAATTTCGTAAAATCCCCTAAAATATTTGAAATCACTAGGAATATTTTAAAATATAACTGCATTTATTTTTCCAATTTCTCTAGAAATCCCTCAAAATCGAGTTTTAAATCTTTTGAAATCCTACAAAATTCTTTGAAATCTCTTTAAATCCCTCGGAATCCGTCGAAACCCTTTAAAATTAAAGTAAATATTTGCAAATCCCACAAAACACATTGAAAAGCCATAAATGTCCGTGAAAATCCCTCGTAATCAGTATAAATCGATTACATTCTCTCTATCCTTGCATCCAATCTTTCTATATTTTAAACATTAGCGATTTTAATTATGATTTTCTTATACTGATTTTCTGAAATTATTTTCACAGAATCGCGAAAAAGTTATAAGAAATTCATTATTGAATACTGAATTTCCTATGAAACTTTTTCGTAAGCCAAAGAAGTAAAAATGATAAGTATGTATATTGAAAAGAAAAGAGCTGGATAAGATTATTTTCGTCAGAGAAAAGACTGAAAGGCATGCGGCGTATTCTTGGATCTTAAGTTTTAGGTGGCTTTGTATGTTTCGACTAAAAACTCATTTTGTCGTGTCTAAAAATACTCTGGGATTTTCTTATTCGCTCGGTAATTATCTTGAGAAATGAAACAAGTGTAAAGGGTCGGGCAAGAGTCCAATTTGTTCCTTACCCGCAGTACTCACCCTAAGGCATTTTACTTCTGAATAAACATCGTCTTTCCCGCATAAATTCTAACAAGTTCCAAGTGTCATTATAAAATTATGAATCTGTTCCACTTTTTTATGTTCTCGTGAAATGAAATCCAGTCCTCGGACTCACCACATTAATCGCACTGGTTCACACTTTTTTTGAGCAACGACACTATTTTGCTAGTAATTCGATAAAAGATTCACTTAAGACAATATTTTCTCATAATTGTGCCTTAATGGAACTAATTCTCAACTAGGTTATTAGCTGATTAAAAAATGTATTTGACAGATTTTCGGAAACGCCTTCAAGTTTTTTAAATATTTTAAATCTATTCAAAACTTCAGTTCATAAAAATGTTTTTAGATCACCAAAATTTTTCTCAAACTTTTGAAAAAACATTCAAATGTAAAAAATGCCTTAAAATCTTCCAACTTTTCCTAGGAATTTTTAGAAAATTTTGTTATCACCTAAAACCTTGCAACAAATTTTTTGAAGCTTCTAAAGTTTTGGTAGGAAATCTTTTTAAAAAAAATATGAATTTTTTCAAAACTGTTACAGTTCAAGATTCTTTTTTAATCTACTAAAATTTTCTAAATATTTCTTGAATTTACTCGTTTTTTGTTGTTATTTTTAATCTTAGCAGCTTGAAACATTTTACTTTAAACTTTTCTACTCTTTTTCGCAACTTAAGGAAATTGTTTGGAAGCCCTGATAGTCAGTTTCATGTTTAATAATTTTAGATAAAAATATTTCAAATTGTATTAGAGACCGTTCAAAAAATACGTATCGCCTCTAGGGGGGCTCACTATGAAAAATGCGTAACGTAGGGCGGATGGGGGCATGTTCAACATTCTCAGAAAAAAAGTGTTACGCATTTTTAAACGGCCTTTTATTTCAATTTTAGTCCGTTTGAAATATAGTCATTTTAGATTTGAATATTCTAGATTCAATGTTGAAAATAAAAGCAAAGCAATAAAAAAAAGGAAAATAATGTAGCAAATTCAAGTATAAGATTGTGTAATTTTAAAAATTGGAATCATAGAGATCTTGTTTTGTATTCTTTTTTTATTTTCTTTATAATATCTTAAAATTGTCGAATTTTTAGTTAAAATTAAAAAAAATTACTTTTTTTAAATTGAAAAATATTTGATTAACAAATTTTGAGAATGAAAAATAATTCTAAATAAAGTGTTAAAAATGAAAAAATTACAAAGTGTATTGCTAAAAATAAAAATAAAATATAAAAATTAAACTATCTGAAATTAATAACTCATTTATTGATTATACAAATGTTCATGTTGAACACAGGATTTTCAATTAATCCCCTCAAAAGTTAAAATTTTTGAAAAAAATTGAAATGGTTGCATTTAGAAAATTATAAGCAACTATCTAATCATTTTCAATTTTGAAACGATTTACATTTAAAGACCACGTATTTCTTATTTGATTCTAGAAAAATTTCTCAATAAATTTTAATATTGAATTGTTCAATTTAGTTCCCAATTTCATTATGTGAAATTTTAATGGTTTCGAATTAAAAATGATTTAAATTAAAAGGTTTACAATTTTTAGTATTTAAATTTGAAAGGTTTTAATGAGAAATAATAAAATTACACTTACTTAGAATTTTACATGGTGCAGTATTCAAAATTCCAGTCTGAAATGATCCAGTTTTGAACATTTTGAAATTGTCCAATTTTCAAAATTTCAATCTGAAATCTATCAATTTCTAGATTCTTTAATTAAAATAAAATTGTTCAATTTTGAGCGCTTTAAATTAAAAATGATGCAATTTCCACTCATTTCTAATAAGATGTCCTGCCTGAAAAATGTAACCTAATCGAAAATTATTACTGGTCACTTCTATTATTATTAATATTGTAAATAATAATAATTATTTAAATATAATTTCGACATAACACAACATTTAAAAGATTAAAGTTAAATAAACTTATTATTATCAATATGAAGAGAAAAAAAGGCTCCAAGTTTTGAAATACTTTTTTTACATTCGCATCAGAGAATGTATTAGATTTGTGTAAAATTTGACCCCCCCCCTATTTATTGTCAAATGTACAAGGTTTGAGACCCCCTGAATCCAAAAAACAGGTTTTTACGAATGTCTGTATGTCTGTATGTCTGTGAGCACGATTACTTTTGAAAAAAGTAATATATTTGATTGGCCTTTGGGAAAATCTTTTAGTTTCCTAAACTAAAGGTCAAGCTCGTTAGCTAGCCATTTTTTATATAAATTCAAAATTTCAGCGCATTTTGAATATTTTTGAGACCCCTTTTTTCAAGATTCAAAAATCGTTCAAACCGAAGGAGCTTTAACGAAAGAGAATTAACAATCACCAAATTACTGTTGTCGATGCTTTGACCTTTAGTTTCAAAAAGTCTGTTCACAAAAGACTAAGCGCATAGCGCAAAGTAAATGTATCGAGCGCGAAGCGCGAGAACCAACAGTCGCGCACCCTAGGCGCACCCAAACTAGCGAGCCGCGCGCGCGGCGCGCGATAACAGTGTGCCCGCAACGCGGGCAGATTTTTTATAATTTAAAATCTAATAATTCCAGATTTTCTATTTTAACCTATACAGAAAATAAAGACGAAAAGTGTGTTCCAGTTTTGTGATAAATTGATATATTGAATTTACAGCTACTTAACTTCTGGCTAAAAGCCCAAAATACTAGAATGATTTGTTATTACGAAACAAAATTTAAAAAGCAATCTGAATGACACGTTTAAATTTGTGTTAGACAAATGTTTCCAAGAATTTATGAGTATTTCGACGTCAATGTTGCTTGACAATTTAATTAATTCTCCTTGGGAAATTTATTTCATTGTCAAATTCAAAAAAAGCTCAAAGTTTATTAATGACACATTAAATTAATTTATTTAGAAAAATAGTTCAAAATTATGTGTCTGGCTTGAAAACAGTCTTAGTTTCCAACGTAAGTTATAAAAAATAATCAAGAAAAGGGCTAAATTCATATTTATGGTGCAAAACTTGAATAACTTGAATAATCTTGAATAATCATGTATCGTAGAGGTACATTCTAAGGACGTCTTTAGGACGTCCAGGTGCCCACTGGGCTTTTACATCTTTCGTTGCTGCATGTTATTTGTTTACATTCAAAAGTTATTCACCTTAAAAAAGCTCCATTTTTTTATTAATCATTTTTTTAGGATCCTTAGTTTTTTTAATCGAGAAAAATAACATTGAAAATAAAAAAATCAGTTCTTGGAAAAACGACTCAAGCTGCGAAAAAAATAAACCAAAATTTTGCACCTATAACACGTCGACACATTTTTTATCAATACTTTTTTGTTAGGGCACGTATTTTTGGTTTTAATGATGAAAAATGAATTTAAAAATAAATTTTTTTTGACAGAATGACAAAAGGTACGAAAAAAAATGATAGACAAAAGTTGTTCACCCAAAAAAAGAGATCCACATTTTTCCCTAATCATTTTTTGACAGGGTTCGTAGATTTTGTTTCAATCGTTAAAAATAACATTAAAAATAAAAAAATTAAATTTTTGGGTGAACGACACAAGCTACGAAAAAAAATTTTGTTGTTCATACCAAAAGGAACTACAAATTTATTGTTATATGATTTTTTGTAGAACGTGTCGTTTTTTTATTGTAAAAAATAACTTTAATACTATTTTTTTTTAACACAAGGCATGGAAAAATAAATAAACAAAAGTTGTTCACTCAAAAAAGTTCTACAAATTTGTCCTGAATTATTTTTTGATAGGATACGAATTTTTTCGTTAAATCGTAAAAAATAACCTTTAAAGTAAACAAATTAAGTTTTTGGACAAAAGACACACAATGCTATAAAATGTTAATTAACCAAATTGTTTTTTTACAAGATGCGTATTTTTTTTAATTGTAAAACCAAGGCAATGCAAATATATACGTTTCAATATCAATGCATATTATGAATTATAATAATATAAATTTATCTTGAATGTAACAGTATGAAAAACGAAAGTAATAATGACAAATAAATTATTTTAATTATTTTGCAATATTGATTGTGAATTCTCTTTTGTTAAAGCTCTGCGGACTTAAAGAACACATTCTGATCACGTATTTTATGCTACGTATTCGGCTTTATGCAATGTACGAACTTTTTTAAATTCAGATTAAGTTCAAATCTGTTATATTAAATGATATAATTCAAATTTTTGACAAAGCTTAGTACAAAGCATAAGATATGTGGCGAGAATGTGTTCGTCAAGGGCCGAAGGAGCTTTAACAGAAGAGAATTTACAATCACCAAGTTAAAGTCGTCAATGACATTTGATCATAGAAGGTCTCTGTACAAATGTGAAGGAAGTTCGAAGACCGAGCGCAAAGCGCGCGAGAAATATATTATCCAGCGCGAAGCGCGAGATTTTATAGGCGCGCGCCCTAGACTCCCAGACGCACAGTGGGCTGGATCAGGAATTTACTATTCAAAATCACCTACAGTCTACACTGTTACAAAAAATTCGTAAAAGGTCACACCGAAGTGCGAAGTTGTAATGATACTGTGCGATGCTTTGGTGCGAAAAAGCATTTTTCCTACTAAAATACACTTCTTCGGTGTACAGTTGGTAAATTTACGAACTCTCAACTTCTCAGTGTTGAAAATACTAACGAATTACACCGAGGAGATGTGAAAATCTTAATCTAGATGCGAAATTTCACAGGACAGTGTAATATCAAACACTAAGCCGGTGCGAGAATAGTACATTTCGATAAGCGTGTGAGAGGTGATTATTTAGCGAATGAGACGTTCTAGTGAGAAAAGTCTCATTCGCTAAAAATCACCTCTCACACAAATATCGAACAGTATTTTATACCACGAAAGGCGAAAAAATCGTGTCAACGTTGAGATTTTGAGGTTAGAACGGTATAAACAAACCGTCGACACTATGCGGTGCAAAAACTAACACCGATAAGTGTCTTTGCGCGCGCACGCGCAGTTAACTTGTGTAGGCTTGTGCGAGCCGACCAACGTCACATCTTCCCATTTCATTGTTTTATTGTTTGGTATCTCTTGTGTATGCCGGTCTGCGGGTAGCTACGGGTGTTTTTCTTTTGGCGTGTTGGTGAGTCGGCTCTGTTAAATGTTGCGAAGACCAGCCTCGTGTAAAACCGAAAATGCACGAGCCGGAATCCGAGCTCTCCCAACTTAATGAATGACGATCTAGCTGCTCCTCAAATTTATTTCGGTTTTGAAATCCCGAATTACATTAGAACCATTTGACTTATTGAAAAGTGGAAAATATAATTTATTTCACCTAAATATATATAGGAGGCCGGATTTTTGAGTCTAAAATGTTTGAAATTTAGTGCTGCATGTCTTAGTCATATTTTTAACAAACAATTAATTCTTAACAAATTAAAAACTAATTTTTGACAAAATAGTTAAATTTTTAACCTATGAAATTACTTTGAAAAAATAAATTGTTAACTGAAAATTATAGTTTATACTTCAACTTACATTACAAAAAATTAATTTTAACCCCAAAAAATGCAATGTATAAGCCAACTAAATGAATTTTCAAATAAAACAAATGAAATTTTAAAGAAGAATAATTCACCACTGAAGAAGTTAGAAGATAAATTTATAATTAAAAATATAATTATTCAAGGAAAAAAGTTCAACAAAATTGTTCAATTTTCATCTTTAGAAAGGAATTTTAAACTGACACAATAAGCATTAAACCAAAAATGGACTAGATAAATTTTCAGATAAAAAATGGAATTTTCAACAAAAGAAATTAATTGTTAAGTAACAAAGATTAACTTTTAACAAAAAATGGAACAATTAAATTTGCATTAAAAAATTAATTTTGAATAAAAACACAAAGCTACAACAAAATAGTTCAATTTTCAACCGAAGAAATGTATTTACGTACAAAAATACTTCTCCAAAAAAGAAAAAATTTCAAAAAAAAGACATGAATTTTCAACCAAATAGTTGAATTTCAACTAAAAAATAATGTTTGAAGGAAAATTGAATAGTTACATTTTCAGTCAAAAATTATTATCAACCCCAAAAAATGAAAGTTTAAAAAAAAATATTTAAATTTTCAAACAGAAAATCGAATTTGCAAACAAATAATTTGCTACAGAAAACAGAATTCCCAAATTTTACGAATCAATTTTAAGACAACAACAAAAAAACGAATTTTTAACAAAATAGATCAATTTTAAACGAAAAACGGTCACATTAGCATTAAAAAAAATTAATTCACAGCCAAAAATTTTAAATCAAAATAGTTTAATTTCCAAAAAAATACATCAACTTTCAACCATTTCAAAAGAAAAGAATTTTTATCAAAAAATGAATTTTCAACAAAAGAAATGAATTTTTAAACAAGAAGAACACATTTCTACCAAAAATGATTAATTTTTTACTGAAAAAATTTACAACTAAAAAAATAATATAAAAATCTTCAACAAAATCGTTAAATTTTTAAATTTAAAAATGAATATTAAAACTAAGAAATAAGTATTTAACCGAAAATAGAATAGTTACATTTTCAGATGAAAAATCTAATTTTCGACTACATAGTTTAATTTTCTATGTAAGAAATGAATTTTCAACTGAAAAATATTTTGAATCAAAAGTTTAAAAAATTTTTAAACATATAGTTGGATTTTCGATTAAAAAAGATACATTTTTTTAACAAAAATGGAATGGAATGAATTCTGAAAGAAAATTGAATAAGAACACAAATTTTTTTTATTATTTCATAAACATTTTAAAAAGGGTGTAAAAGAGTGTGTAGTAAAAAGTTGCAATTTTGCCATTTTTATATAATTTTATGAAAAATAACGAACTTAATTCTTATTAAGCTTTCTTGCGTAATTTTTTTTTAAAGTTTATGTTATTTTAAAAAATGTGTTTTCAAATTTGAATTGCCTTTCAAATTATATTTTAAAAATTTTTTTAATTTTAACAAACGGTTGTACAGATTTGGCTTTAACCTTATGAATGAATTTCAGAAATATATATTTCTTTTATCGTTTTTCAGCACATGAATTTGCCCTCAACATAAAACAGATTAATATACACTTAAAAATAAGAAAGGTCAGAAAACACATTTTTTAATAAAACTCCTTTCCACACCAACTTCAGAGGAAAGTTTCCGCAACATTTTTGTCAAATGATTAGTCTTTTGGACTTAAAGGGAAAATGAAAATCTTTCATTAATTATGAATGTTTAATTATTTTTGTTAAAAATAATTGAACCTCTTGCGATTAAAAGCGGGGATTTAATCTGAAAAGAAATGTGCTGAAATTAATTTTTTTTAAATCATTAGAATTTTAATTTTAAAGGCTGATAATTGTACACAATTTCCGGACGCATGTTTTTTTTCTTCTACAAGAATTTTTAGAATTTTCATTTTTTAAAATAAGTTTATCCTACTTTCTAAAACTCTTCTGAAGTCTACATTATTTTTCAATTGCATTAATTCCACTAAATATTTCTCAAATTTCTTCGATTATTTACATTTTCTTCAACTTTTTAATCATACCGAATTGCTAAATGTTGATTTTAAAACCTTCTACACTCTTTTTCGAAATTTTAGGAAATCGTTTGATGTGCTTGAAAATCTTCTTTAATTTTCTTTCAAAGTTCATTTTTCGAAATGAAAAATCATTAAAAATGTTCACACGAATATTAGGAAAATAATTCTTTTTTTTTAATCTTGTCAGATCTTCTAATCTTCTAATATTAAAAAGTTATTCAAATTTTTACCGATTTTTTTAAAT
Source organism: Belonocnema kinseyi (assembly GCF_010883055.1). Lineage (NCBI taxonomy): Eukaryota > Metazoa > Arthropoda > Insecta > Hymenoptera > Cynipidae > Belonocnema > Belonocnema kinseyi. The sequence continues at coordinate 86,388,050 of NC_046665.1, forward strand.
TCTGCAAAATAAAAAAAATGGTTTCAAAATTTTTGAGATACTTTGGCAATTTTTGAAATCTTTTTTAATGTTTTGAAATGTTTTAAAATAATCTCCTGAAATTAATTTTCCGAAATAAAAAAAAAATTATTTTAATTATTGCTCGGAATCTAAAAGAATTTCTGTCATTTTCGTGAAACCTTACAAAATTCTTAAAAAATCATTGAAAGTTTTGATTATTTTTAAATCGTTTCAAAAATTGTAAATATCTCTTAAACTTACAAAAATTGGAAATTACATTTTTAAAACCATCACGTAATTAAAAAAATGGTATAACGAAATTGCACAAGAATGCCTAATAAGAATTATTTTCCTTAATTCAAGATGTAAAAAAATTGACTTATAATCGCCTGAATTTTTCTAATGAATTTGAGAAAAAAATAGTTTTATCTCTTTGAAATCTTTCGGAATTCCTCTAAACCTCCTAACGTTTTTTTTTTTTAATATTTAAAAATGTAAATTTTTAACAAAATTTAAGTTAAAAATTCTATTTGAATCTCTTCCTTTTTTTTAATATTTCTTGAATTTAATGGATTCTATTTATTTTTATTTATTAATTTTAACAAATTAAAATATTTTGCTTTAAAATCTTCCACGCTCATCATTTAAATGTTTTGAAATCCTTTATATGTTAAGAAACCTTTTTTAATTTTCTCTTCATTTCCACTTTTTTCAAATAAAAAATTCACCAAAATTTTCACACGAATCTTGAAAAAGTTGTTTCTAATCTTGGCAGACTTCTTAAGCCATCGAACCATTAAAAATTATTCAAATTTTTCTGATTTTCTTTTAAATTCAGGAAAATTAAAAAGGTTGCCTTTAAATCCTCCAGATTCTTCATTCAAAATAACAAATTATATTAATTATTCGTAGAAGCCTAAAAGAATTTTTTTCATTTCCGTGAAACCTTACCAACATTTAAAAAAAATTTCACAAGTTTTATTTATTTTTAAATCGTTTCAAAATTCCTCAATATCTGTTAAACTTACGCAAATTTGAAAGCACCCTGCAAAATTTAGTTTACTTAAAAACTCCTCCTAATAGCCAGTTAGCCACCGAAAATGAATCGTGAAGTCGGGTGGCTCGGGTTTTTGCTCGTGCATTTTCGGCTCTACACGAGGCTAACCTATGCAACATGTAGCAGAGCCGACTCACCGACGATGCTACACCGGCTCTTTTGTAAACACTCCACACCGTCTTCCGCACCAAAACGATGCAAAAAGTCAAAAACTGTCAATGATCGCACTGGCTGAGAGGAAAAAGGTACGCTCTCACGTTCGACACCGAATTTTACACCTATAGAGATGTGGGATGACACACTTCAGTTGTAGAACGAAAAACGTTCACTTATCGGTGTGATTCAGCACATTTTTTCTAACAGTGTACAATTCTTAACCGATTTTCAATTTTCTTCAGTAGAAATAATCAGCGATAGTTGCGCAAGAGCCTGTATGGATTAGATTTTGGAATAAATAATTAAATTAATTGCGATCTTCATGAAAATATATGTCAAAGCATCTTAGCAAAATAAATAATTAGTGGGTTTTCAAATATAATTTTTATGAATAAATTATATTAACAATAATGTCAACATCATGAACTGTTTGCTTGAAAAGTATATTTGTAAGTTGGATTTGCTTGATTTTATCGGCAAAATGATACTTGATCATGAAAATTTGTTTTTTGCTATAATTTGCTTATTTTATAAACAAATTATAGAAACAAATGCACAGTTTGGTCTTTTATGTTCAGAAAGTAATCGTTTTTCTTTCTTATCGCCTTCAATTTGTATTAGTGGTAATTATTAGTGATGCAAACATATCAAGCAACAATATTTGTTTATTTTATAAACAAATTATATGAACAAATGCATATTTTGGACATTTATAGTCAGAAAGCCATTTTTTTCTTTCTTTTCGCCTTCAAATTGTATTATTGGAGATTTTTAGTAATACAGGCTTATAAATCGATAAATTTTTATTATTTTGTAAACAAATTTTATTAAAAAATGCATAGTTTGGCCATTTATAGAAAGAAAGTATCGTTTTTTCTTCCCGATCATCTTTAAAATGTATAAGTGGTGATGTTTAGTGATAAAGACTTGTGATTCGATATAATTTGTTAATTTCATAAAAAAATTTAAGAAACAAATGCATTGTTTGCACATTTATGTGTAGAAATTAATCGTTTTTCTCTCTTATCGCCTTATGTATTTTAAAACGAAATACATTTTAGCCACCCTCACCAAAGTTTACGTAAAGCATCACTTTACATTAAACTCATATTTATTTATAATAATTTTTTATAAAATGAACAAATAATATCGAATGACAAGTCTTTATCACGAAACATCACTACTTATATATTTTAAAGATGATCGGGAAGGAAAAACGATACTTTCTTTCTATAAATGGCCAAACTATGCATTTTTTATATAAAATTTGTTTATAAAATAAACAAAGATTATCGATTTATAAGCCTGTATTACTAAAAATCTCCAATAATACAATTTGAAGGCGACAAGAAAGAAAAAAATGGCTTTCTGACCATAAATGTCCAAAATATGCATTTGTTCATATAATTTGTTTATAAAATAAAGAAATAATATCGAATGACAATTTTTTATCTTTAAACATCACCACTTCTATATTTCAAGGACGATCAATAACAAAATCGAATAATTTCGGTCTATAAATGGACAAACTTCGCATTTGTTTATAAAATTTGTTTATAAAATAAACAAATAATGTCGCATGGCATGTCTGCATCACTAATAACTACCACTAATACAAAATGAAGGCGATAAGAAAGAAAAATGATTACTTTCGGTACATAAATGACCAAACTGTGCATTTATTTATAAAATAAGCAAATTATAGCAGAAAACAAATTTTCATGATCAAGCATCATTTTGCCGATAGAATCAAGCAAATACAACTTACAAATATACTTTTCAAGCAAACAATTCATGATCTTGACATTATTGTTAATATAATTTATTTATAATAATTATATTCGAAAACCCACTAATCATTTATTTTGCTAAGATGCTTTGGCATATATTTTCGTGAAGAACGAAATTAATTTAATTATTTATTTACAGATAAAAAATAATAAGTGAAAAATGACTCATTTTGTCTCTTTGTTTGTTTATGTAAAAAACAGAAAATAATAAAAATTCCAAAATCTAATCCATACAGGCTCTTGCGCAACTATCGCTGATTATTTCTATTAAAGAAAATTAAAACTCGGTTAAGAATTGTAGACTGTAGGTGATTTTGAATAGTAAATTCCTGATCCAGCCCACTGTGAGACGCGGGCTTTTTAATGTATGGGAAGGATGTAGGAGAGGAATGGAAGATAAAGGAAGCTGGCAAGAAAATGTGGTTAAGATTCTAGGCGAAGATGGAGTAGGAGAAGAATGGATGA
>NC_046665.1:86391617-86398604 GCF_010883055.1 Belonocnema kinseyi
GATAAGATTGTAAAAAATATATAGATGTAAACGGAAAGATTGTAAGGAATGGAAGTCATGTAAACCCTTAGGGGACACATTATGAATAAAGAAGAAGACAAAGAACTGTTGAAAAAAAATTATGCACTCGAAAAAGATCTACAATTTTTTTATGAATTATTTTTTGATCAGACACCTAGTTTTTATTTCATTCAGAAAAAAACTGAAAATTAAATTTTTGGACAAACGACACAGGCTATGAAAAATATGAATAGACAAAAATTGCTTTTCCAAAAAAGGGCTATAAATTTGTCATAAATAATTGTTTGATAGCACGCGTATTGTTTTGTTTTAATTGTAAAAAATAATATTAAAAATTAAAAATGAAATTTTTGGACCGTACAAAGACCGAGCGCGCGATGAAAATGTGTCCGCACAGCGGGCAGAATTTTTATAATTCCTTATGAATTATTGAATCACAAGATTTTACGTATATGACCAGTATTTTTTAATTATTTACAGAATATTTATTTATTTAAAACATTTTTACTTCCACAAAATGCCGAAAATTAAGGGTATTAGAGAACGCAAATTTCTATTTCAATTATTTTTTTGTCTTTTAAACAAATTTTTTTATTGAAAATTTTAAATCCAACTTTTTAATGGAAAAAGCCAGAAAATTTTACTTCCGTGATAGTTTTTTAAAAGGTTTTAAAAGTTTAGCCTGAATTTGACATTTTTCAAATTAGTTCCTATTTTTAAAACAATTTTTATTTTATTAAACAATTTATTATTTTATAATATCGCTACTAAAGGGTTTTTATTAATGCTTTGGCCTGATTTACGATTGGGAAGAGTGCATTTTTTCAACTAATTTTCTATTTACTGTTTAAACCATGCATAATTGTTTAAATGCCACATTTTTTTGCTATGATTTTGAAAGAGTTTTATTCCTTTCTTTTGAATTCCCTTATTTCCCATTACTATTACAACTTTCCCTTCACTCATTTCCCCGCGCATTCACCTATAATTTCCCCCATTTTTGCTCGATTCTCTCACCTAATTTTGCCTCAATTTTCTACTTACACTCATTTTCCCAGATTCCCCTCACTTTATGGTTGAAACAATTTTCATGTATTTGAAAACATTATTATCTTCTAATATTGCAAATTAATGGTATTTTTTCTGAATTCTATGGCCTAATAAATAAACGTGAATAACTATTTCTACACATAATAGTTATTTTAAATCGTCCCTATTTATTAAAAAATTTTATTTTTAAATAATCGCAATAACGAACATGTTCTCAAAAAGGTGTTCACGTTGATTAATTAGGCCATGGAATTCAGACAATACTACTAACATTAATTTAGAATATTATAAGATAATAAATTATTTAGTCAAAAATGCAATATTTATGCAAAAATTTTGAAACTTCTGAAAAAAAAGCAAGAAAGTTATACGATTTTCTAGCTTTTCAAGTTAGGGAGAAGAGACTATATTATTCAGAAAATACCCTTGATTCACGATATTCTATTTATATAAAATGGTTAAATGAACAAAATTTGTTTAATTAAATTAAAAATTAATTAACAAATACATCACATCTTGTAACTACCCATAACAGACCTCACTTTCCCTTCCCTACTCGCTCTGAGTTCTGAACATTTCTCCTATTTCCCATTTACTAATCACTCTCATGTCTCATCATTTTCCCTACTTTCCCTCCCCTAATCAACCCCAACATTTTCAGTTCCCCTCATTCCCCTCATTACCCATACTCATCCTCATTTCTTCTACTTTCCCTCCCTGAATTTCCCCTCACTCTCCCTATTTTAGCAGCTCCCATCCCTAATCCCCTCTACTTAGCTTTCCGCCATTCCCCTTACCCCCTTTATTTCCCTTACTCTCCGTCATTTTTCTAAACTATTTTTTCACCGTTCCCCCTACTTTCACAACCTAATTTTCCCTACTTTCTAGCCCCTCTAGCCCCTAATTTCCCCTTTGCTGTCCCAACTTTCCCTCCACTCATTTCCCTGCACTTTCCCCACTTCTAATCATCTCATTTCTCCAACTTTTACCTCCCGCATTTCCCATCACTACACCTCTACTCATTCCCCTTATTTCCCTCCCCTATTTTTGTTTTATTCCCTCACCTAATTTTGCCTCAATTCCCTACTTGCCCTCATTTTCCCTGATTCCGCTCACTGTCCCTACTTTCTCTTCTCTTATTTCCCTCAATTCCCCACTCCTAACTTTTCCTAAATTCCTCTACTTTTTCTTCCCGCAAAGATACGTTTTTTGACAAATATGAAGTCGCTAAATTCCCACATTCTCATATGAAAACTAACTACAGAATTTTTGGAAAAACGAAACAAGGTACGATAAAAATGAATTGTCAAAAGATATTCACGCAAGAAAGATTTACAAATTGTTTATAAATAATTCTTTGATATGACGACTATTATTTGTTTTAATCGTAAAAAATAACATTAAAAATTAACAAATTAAATCTTTGCGCTGCTAAGTTTATGAATATTACTTATTGCAATGTAGGAAATATAAAAGTCTAATTACATTTAATTTCTTTGTCTATTTTATTGGTTTTACTAACATTTTTTTAATTTATTATTTATTTTCAAAAATTATTAAAAGTATCTTGAATTTATATAATTTTTTTAGCCAATAATTTTGAGCCAATAATTATTATTTTTAATAATAATTTTGAGCGGTTTTGTTTTTAAAAATATTCCTGGATAAAACTTTATGGCACGTTTATATTTGTGTCAGACAAACGTTTTCCTAGATTTTACGCTTATTTCAATGTTAACGTTGCTTACCAATTTCATTAATTCTCCTTGAGAAATTTATTTTATTTTCAAATTTAAAAGGTTTCTTAAAATTTACTAATGCCACAATAAATTAATTTAATTAGATAAAATATTTAAAATAGTGCCTTTAGTTTAAATACACATTCCTAATTTTCCACGTAACTTTTAGGAAAGTGTGGTAAATTCATATTTTAGCGCGAAATTTGAATAATCTTTTCGTGCTTTCGCATTTTCGCGCATATATAAGCTTATTGTTTAAAGAATAGAAATACGACTAGATAAGAAAAGCGCTTACTTGCATCATGTTTATTTTACTTTGCAGACCATCGCTCGCACCTACAGTCTTCACACACGTTAATCTAAAATTTAAAAATTACGAAAAACGCATGCGCGTCGTCTCTCTAGCCATAGTCGTCGCCACAAGAAAAGAAACATCCATGCACATTCTCTTGTTCTGTGCGATGTGTGGCGATGTGCGATGAAATCTTTACATTATTTTTTCCTATCGCTTTACCAAGATAAGAATTTTCAATAAATAATAGGAAGTGATTACGATAAACTAAGTGTTAAAGAAGATTCAGAACACCGAGAATAATCTCTCTGCGAAAAGAGGTATGTGACCGACAAATGTCTTTTGAGGTTAGGAAACACATCCTTCATTTTATTTTTATCATTGCAATCATTTTACAACTTAAATTTATAATTTAAATTTGGAATATATCTATTGCTGTTATGTGAAAACGCTTTCGGTCATTTGAATGTTTATGTTCAATTGTACTATGTATATATCGTTGCAAATTGAGTAAATCCGCATAAAGGATGGGTTTAGTTTTACAATGCGGTTATTTAATCCACTAATGTTGCTAATTAAATTGATCGAGCTGAAAAGGGGGAGAGGTTGACAAAATTATGGCCAATCCCTGAATGAGCCGCTTGTTTATTAGTGGTCTAAATAGTGACTGTTATTTTTAGAATTGTTGCAACGTTGGAATACGTAAATATGTTTCGCTTATTTTTTGGGACGATGTTTCATATTTCAGCAATGTTTAAAGGAAGAATCGATTATATGAATCAAAAAAGAAATTCATTTATTAGAAAAATAATGTTGCCTTAGACTAGCTTCAGAAATAAAAACTAATGTAAGTAGTGTCCTAAATCAAAAAGTGTGAAATGCAAAATTAACTTTATTTTTTCGGCAAAATTTCCAGCTTTTTAACTTAATATTTTCAAAGTATCAAAAATAAACTTCAATGTTTATTTAAAATGAAATAAATTAAGAGAAGAAAATTTTTTACTCAAAAAGGATATACAAATTTGTTATTGTACAAATTTATTATTAATTACTTTTTTGAAGGACACATAGTTTTTGTTTTATTCGTAAAAAACATTAAAAATAAAAAAGTTACATTTTTAGACAAACGAAACAAGATACGACAAAAAATGAGAAGGCAAAAGTTGTTCATTCAAAAAAAGATCTAAAAATTTATTATTGATTTTTTTTGGATGTGTAGTTTTTTTCCGTAAAGAACAACATTAAAAATAAATTTAATTTTTGAACAATCGACATACACTATGAAAAAATGAATAGACAAGAGTTGATCTTTCAAAAAAGATTGAAAACTCATACAAATTTTGCATCAATGACTTTTTGATAGGGCGCGTAGTTTTTGTTTTAATCGTAAAACATAACAATGAATATAACAGAATGAAATTTTGTTGGAAAACAACACAAGGTGCGAAAAAGATTAATAGGCAAAAATTGTTCACCCAAAAGGATCTAAAAATTTGTTATTAATCATTTTTAGATAGGGCGAGTAGATCTTCTTTTAATCGTAAAAAATAAGATAAACATAAAAAATACATTTTTTTGGAAAAACGACAGAATAGACGAAAAAAGAGATGAAAAAAATTGTTAAAAATATCTAAAAATTTGTTATACTCTTTTGTTATAAAAATATATTAAATTTAAAAAATGAACTTTTTGGAAAAAGGACCCAAGCTACAATAACATTTTATTTAAAAGAACTGTTCACCTGAATTACATTTACAAATATAGATGGCAATGAAAATACTTTTTTTGTATACCAATGTATATTATGAATTTTAGTAATATAAATTTATTGAAATGATATAGATTTTTCTGGGTAGAGAAGAATAAAACTTGATGCAAAATAAGAAAAATATACTAAAGTAATCATTCAATATAAAATGTGTACGTTAGTTTGTAATATCTGAATAAGCAGCGGCGGACAGAGGTACATAAATAAATATAATATACATTTGATTTAATAGAGCTGAACATAATGTAGAAAATATGCATTTCCGACAATATCGAGTGCGAAACATGAGAAACGTGATAAGAATGTGTTCGTTAAAGCGCAAGGAGCTTTAACAAAAGTGAATTCACAATCAACAAATTACAGTTCTCGATACTTTGTCCTTTATTTTAAAGGTATTATCAAGCGCGAAGATCATTGATCTATAATCAAAATTGCTATTTATTTATCGAAATGAATTAATAGAATCCAAGAAGACCATTTTTTATTAAAAATTCATTCTTTTGGTTTAAAAGTCTATTTTCAAAGGCTTCCAATTCCTTTTTAGTTTCAAATTCTATAATTCGGTTCACAATTGAGTTATTTTGTTGAAAATTCAACAATTTTATTATTCATACGTTTTGATTAAAATTGATTTATTTAGTTGAAAATTCGCCTGTTTGAGTTTAAAAAAACTTAACTGTTGTATAAAAAGTTCGTCTTTTCGGCTCCCAATTGGATTGATTTTTTTTTCTTTCTTGACTAGCATTTGTTTTTTGTTTTTTTTTTTTTATTAATTTATGTTGTTGCATATTCCTATTTTTTGTTAAAAATGCAAATTTGGTCAAAAATTAATCTGTTCCGGTTGATACTTTGTAGATAAACCACTTAAACTATTTGTTTGAAAATTAATTTGATGTAGTGAAGGGTACAAGTATTTTGTTGAAAAATCGTTTTTGTTTGTTGAATCGAAACATTTTCAATTTTTAATTCATTTTATTTTTAAATGTCAACTATTACATTGAACGTCAGTATCTCCATGGTCTCTGAAGTGTATTAGTGTTGGCCCACAGACTTAATTATATAAAAATAAACAATCCGTTGACTATAGAGAAAACTGTCTTAAATAACATTGTTCTTATGAAAAACTCAATAATTTACGAATCGATTCGTTTAAAATATTTCAAATTCTCTTATTCATCTCCAAAAAACTATATATATCACTACTGTTAAATCTACATTCTATCTCTTTTCTTATGGTACAAATTATTTTATATAACAATATAATAATATTTAATATTCTTTTTGTTATTGTATCAAATTATTTTTATCAGATGGCTTTTTAATTCTTACAAACTGATGAGGTCCGGCATCGACGGACGAAACATGCTTTACTAACACCACAATAAAAATAAACTACGGCCAGTAGACAAAAACTATAAGACCTACCTTTAATTACACAGGCCCACAAAAAAAACAAAAGTGTCTGTGCAATTGACCAGACCTATATATTCTTATGTATTTTTCGACGCTGAATCCGAATTTGCAATAAAAAAGTCCAGCTACTTTTTGATGGGGTTTTGATCGAAAAACCTCATTTTTTACGGTTTTTTCATGGTTTTTTTTTTAAATAAAAAAAAATAACGAAAAATTTTATTTTTTTTACTTCAGTATCGAATTCCACGGGAAAAAATACATCGAAAACCATGTTTTGATTTTTTTTTTACAAAAATTTCAACCCACCATACGGCGATGAAAAGGCAGAAAATCGCGAAAAGTGAAAATTTGCTTCAAATTTGATTAAAATGACATTAAAATCAAGTTTTACGATTTTAAACCGATTTATAAATATTGAAAATACTTTACTGGGGGTTTTTGAGGTCGCTGATCACGAATTTTAAGTCATTTTTTCAAAAAACAACTCCTAGTCGGCGTAAGTGGACAATAAACGTGATAAATTGATATTTTTTTTTTCAAAAAATCGATATTTTGGATACTGTTCTGGAGGTTTTCCACTACATGAATCACAGAACTAGAACTTTTTTTCGACCCTTGATCATAAAGTAAGACTTAGAACCTATGTATAGCGATATTCATGAACTCCATTATAATATTTTTAGCTTCTTTTAAGAAGTGCCTTA
>NC_046665.1:86398704-86414982 GCF_010883055.1 Belonocnema kinseyi
GTAGCTGGACCCTACTTTTTTATTGCAAATTCGGATTCAGCGTCGAAAAATACATAAGAATATATAGGTCTGGTCAATTGCACAGACAATTTTGTTTTTTTTTTGTGGGACTGTGTTATTATTTCATCTGGCCAAAACCCTAACACCAATTTATATTACATTATTCATTGAAAAATTATATTTTTAAGTTGAATTTCAACTCCTTGATTAAAGCTTTCTTAAAACTTAATTTTTTAATTGAAGCTTCAAAATTTTACTTAAAAATTCGTTTGGTTTTTTTTTAGAATGAATTTTCTTAACTCAAAATTAAATTTTTTTACATAAAATTAACTGATTGGTTGAAAATTAACTGATTGGTTGAAAATTAACTTTTTTTATGAAACTTGACATTGCTTTTGTTTACAGCTTCATAATTTTACTAAAAATTTGTTTTCTAAAGAATTAATTTCCTAAACCCAAAATGTAACAATTTTGTTGAAATTTTAACTGTATAGTATATGTTCGTGAATGAAAATTTAGATTAAAAAAAAGTGTAAACTAAAAATCATTTGAAATTTAGACTAACCTCATATTCATTGTAAAAACTATTTAGTTTAAAATTTATTTAATTTTTGGAAAATACGTATCGTAGAATTTTTTTAGTAGAATTTTTTTACCTTCTAGCTGTCTTATATGTTCAACCAACGTTCTTCTCTTACATATAAATAAACTTCAATGGAGCAGTAAAGCAAATTTCATGAAAAAGTTTCATCGCGTTTTACTTTTTAATTCCCAGCTTTCAAGTAATAAAGTTTTTATTTAAACATTTCTAACAATGAATTTCTTGAAAAGTAAGTGTTTATAAAAGAATAAAAGAAAGAAAAAGTTTTACGATATTTGATGTTTTCGACTCGAAAGCTTCAAGACATTTCAAAATACCGAGTGTAAATTTGTAAGCTTCAATTATAAAATTGTTATCGAATTTTTATATCACAAAGCCTTCAAAAAAATGTTAACACCAACATTTGAAAACTATATTACTCGCACCGAGCCATCGTAAACAATTATTTATAAAAGATCAATGATTGGCAAGGAAAACCCTTATATAAATTCCAGTATTATTATTCAGAAACCCGTATCAAATTAATTTAAATGTCCAGTAGTCGAGTAGAGTCGGGAAATAAGACACCGATCGACTCGAAAGACGTTGCCATGCTGAGGAAAAATGAAGTGCACATATTCTTGAGGGTGGAGAGGGAAATGTGATTATTGAACAAACCTTCCCATTCACATATTATTTTTAGAATTTTTATTTGCATAAATATCGAAAAGCTGAAGAGGTAGTATACAATTTCTAACAGATAAACCTTCCTCAAGCCATAGGGAATTTTTGTGCCGAGTTGCAGACACATGTTTTATAATTTAGGAGAAAAACTTTATTAAAAAAATTTGTACCTGAACTTTATAAACTCCGGGTTTTTCCCCACTGACGAGGGGCACCAGGAGGTTACAAAATTTTTAAATCTATTTTGCGGTCAAACTATACAAGATGCGAAAAAAAATTAAGCAAATAAAACTGTGCACCCTAAAAAAAACTACACATTTAGTATTAATTGTTTTTTGATAGGACACGTAGTTTTTGCTGTATTCGTATAAAACAACATTAAAAATAAAAAAATTGAATTCTTGGAAAAACGACACAAGCTACGAAAAAAATGAAACAAAATTTTATCAGAAAAAAAGGGCTGCAAATTTGTAATGACTTATTTTTGGATAGGATGCGCAGTTTTTGTTTTATTCGTAAAAAGTAGTATTAGAAATAAAATTATAAAAATTTTAATAAAACGACACAAGAGACAAAAAAAATTAAAACAAAAGTTATTCATAAAAAAATCTACAAATTTGTTATAAACTATCGCCATAAAAATATATTACAAATAAAACAATTAACTTTTTGCAAAAAGGAGATAAACTTCAGTAACATTTTATTTAACACAATTTTCGCCTAAATTATTTCTACAACTTTACTTAGAACCACTTTACGCTAGGATGCGTATTTTGAGTTTGAATAGGAAAAAATAACATTGAAAATAAACAAATTAAATTTATGGAAAAACGACACGAGTTGGAATAAAATGTTTACCAACAATTTTTTTAAGAGGATACGCACTTTTTTAAATTATTTAAATAATACAACGAAAATTCGTTTATTTTATTACCAATGCAGAATATTATGAATTGTAATAATATAAATTTTTTTGAAATGGTATTTATTTTTCAGGGTAGCTAAAAATAAAAATTAGAGAAAAATAAGGAAAAAATATTGAAGTTATTATGAGATATAAAATTTGTAAATTATTTTGCAACGTCTGAAAAAGCAATCCCAGACCAAGGTAGCGAAATAAATTTAATATACATGCGATATAATATTATTAAACATAATATAGAAAAGTTCACATTTTGGACAAAGTCGATTGCGAAGTACGAGATACATGATGAGAATGTATTCGTTGAATCCGAAGGAGCGTTAACAAAAGATAATTGATAATCATCAAATAGCGGCTGTAGATACTTTGACTTTTAAATTAAAAATATTAGTGTTCTGCGTCGAAAATGTGTACTTTTAATCAAAAAAATTGTAAAGCAGATTCACAACTTTGGACAATTTTAGGTTATATTATCATTCTGCATCGAAAATAGGTGATAATAAAACAAGTGTCATTATTTGAAAATGATTTGCAATTTTATAATAGTTTTAGGATATGTTAACGTTTTTTTTTTACAGGAAATCTGTTGTTTGAAACAAAAACCATTAGATATTGAAGAAGATTTATAATTCTGAACAATTTTATGTTTTATTATTTCAGTGTTTTTAGTCTAAAATAGATTTTTTTAAATTTAATAATTTTTTAATAATTTAGTTTAAGTTGCCGTTTTACACCGTTAAAAAATGTTTTTTTTTACTGAATAAAACAATATATTTTAAAAAATGTTCATAACTTTTTGAAATTTGTAGTTTATGTTAGGATTCTTTATCGAAAACAGGTGATTTTAAGCAATATTTTCCTTTCTCTTTTATCACATTATATAGTAGATACTACTGAATATACAAATTTTGTATTTATAATTTTGTGTTATATTTTAATTTAAAAATTGTGTTTGGCGAAAAATAATAATCGCGCATGTAACCCGCATGTTTGTTTTTAGTCCAATTCTGCCGTTACAATTAAAATGAGCAGATGCAATTTTTTTTGAAATTGTCATAAAGTCGTCACTACGTTCATAATACTTCCGTTATGTACTTTTTTATATTTTTTAACACATATATCGTAATAGACACAGATGGAATCCGTGTCCACATAATCTGGAGTAACGTACAACTTATTTATGGGTCCCCACAATATTTCTTATAATTTTTTTAGCAGATACAGTTTTCTGAATTATACACTCATAGAAATTTAGTTACATAATACATTTTAAAAACGATATTACAGTTTAGTATAATCTTTTCCGATATAGGGAAATCGAGTATTTATATCAAAAAGTAATACAGTATCTATTAATGATCTATGAAAAATTTACTTTGGAAAATTAATATTAATTCTATAAAACTTGTAAAAAAATTGTGATATTTAAAATTAACAATATTAAACTCAAGTAGGACAATAATGTCAAATATTGGAAAGATTGGAATCATTCTTTCACGTTTTGAAAGAGAGGGTTCTGAAACTTGCTTAGGTTTATACTAAAAATTGTGAGTCATTCGAAAAAAATGTGGCGGACGAAAATGCGAAAAGGACCAGCTCTTAATCCCGTCGTGAATCTCCGTCAACTCACACTGCACGATTATATTACATAAATACGCACATTATATAAATTAACCTTTACTAATATAGATAGTACGCATACATATACATATAACACACACATCGCACGCAAATCACGCTGAGAGGAGTTGGAGGTCAGACAACTCAGCGGCGCCACTAACGAAAAACAAAATGTCATATTATGCACATTTTTTTGCTATTTTTTACAACAACAAAAAATAATTTTTTGCTCTAATAGTTTTCGAGAAAACAGGGTGGCACTAGCTTGCCGACAACTCAGTGGCTCCCTCTACAAAAATCATTCAAAATCAATAAATTAAGCAAAATGACTAGGTTAGATTTTTTTGCTATTTTTTTGCTTTACAATGAGCTATTAATCGCTTTTGTATCAACCCTTATTAAAACAAACTATCCCCTGTAATGAAAACAAGTATTAAAAAAAATATTGAAAAAATGACTAGGCTAGATTTTTTTGCTATTTTTTTGCTTTCAAACGTGATTTTAAACACTTTTGTAAAACCAACTCTTATTGTAAAAAGTAACCCCCAGTAATGAAAAAAAGTATTTAAAAATAGTATTGAAACTTCATTGACACTGGAAAATTCCCAAACAGATTATTTTATGACAAATTTATATGTGCGTGGTAAAGAGGGGTTGATTTTAGACGTTAATGGTCAGGGCCAAAAAATTGGAGGGTGTATTTTCGAGGAGCCCAAAAATCAGAAACTCCATTGACACTGCAAAATTCTTAAAAAGATTTATTTTTACAATTTCATATCTAAGTGGTGGTAAGGGGTTCATTTTAGGCGTTAAGGGTTAAAGCAAAAATTCGAAAAGGGTGTTTTTAAAAAGCCAAAACATCAGAGACTTCATTAACACTGGAAAATTCTTAAGAAGATTATGTTTTTATAGTTTCATATCTACGTGGTAGACAGGGGTTGATTTTAGACGTTAGGGGTTGGAGCAAAAAATCAGACATGTTTTTTCTGAAGAGCCAAAAAGTCAGAGACTCTAGTAACACTGTAAAATTAAAAAAAAAATTATGGACAAAGTCAAGATCTACCAACTCTATCACGTAGTTATGAGTTTAACAAAAAAATAATCTTATCGAGAATTGTTGAGTGTCAATCGTGTCTCTGGTTTTTTGGCACCTCAAAAATACCGACTACAATTTTTTGGCACCAACCCTTAAGGTCTAAAATCAACCCCTCTCTACCACGTAGATATGAAATTGAAAAAAAATAATAATTTTCTTGAACATTTTTCCAGGGTCAATGGAGTCTGATTTTTGGGCTCCTCGCAAATACCCTCTCCAATAATTTGGCTCAGACCCTTAACGTCCAAAATCAACCCCTCTCTACCACGTAAATATGAAATTGGAAAAAAAATAATTTTCCTGAATATTTTTCCAATGTCAATGGATTCTCTGATTTTTGGGATCCTCGAAAATACCCTCTTCAATTATTTGGCTCCAACGTTTAACGTCTAAAATCAACCCCTCTCTACCACGTAGATATACAATTGTATAGAAATAATCGTTTTGAGAATTTTCCAGTGCCAATGGAGTCTCTGATTTTTGGTCTCCTCGAAAATACCGACTGCAGTTTTTTGGCTCCAACTCTTTATGTCTAAAATCAACCCCTCTCCACCACGTAAATATAACTTTGTCAAAAAATAATCTTTTTTAGAATTTTTCAGTGTCAATGGAGTCTCTGAATTTTTTGCTCCTCAAAAATACCCTTTCCGATTTTTTTGCTCCAACTCTTAACGTCTAAAATCAACCCCTGTGTCTACCACGTAGATGTGAAATTATACAAAAATAAACTTCTTAAGAGTTTTCCACTGTTAATGAAGTCTGTGATTTTTGGGCTCTTCAAAAATACCCTTTCCGATTTTTTGGCTCAACCCTTAACGTTTAAATCAACCCCTCTCTACCACGTAGATATGAAATTGAAAAAAAATTTTCTTGAATATTTTTCCAGGGTACAATGGAGTCTGATTTTTGGGCTCCTCGAAAATACCGACTGCAATTTTTTCGCTCCAACCCTTAAAGTCTAAAATCAACCCCCCTATACCACGTGCATATGCAACTGTAAAAAAATAATCGTTTTGAGAATTTTCCAGTGTAAATGGAGTCTCTGATTTTTGGTCTCATCGAAAATAACCTCTTTAATTATTTGGCTCCAACCCTTAACGTCTAAAATCAACTCCTGTCTACCACGTAGATATGAAATTGTAAAAAAATAATCTTCAGAATTTTCCCGTGTTAATGAAGTCTCTGATTTTTGGCCTCTTTAAAAACACCCTTTTCAATTTTTTGCTCTAAACATTAACGCCTAAAATGAACCCCTTACCACCATTTAGATACAAAATTGTAAAAATGAATCTCTTAAAGAATTTTCCCGTGTCAATGGAGTCTCTGATTTTTGGGCTCCTCGAAAATACACACTCCAATTTTTTGGCCCTAATCATTAACGTCTAAAATCAACCCCTCTTTACCACGTAGATATAAATTTGTCATAAAATAAACTGTTTGGGAATTTTCCAGTGTCAATGAAGTTTCAATACTTTCTTTAATACATTTTTTCATTACAGGGGGTTGCTTTTTCAATAAAGGTTGTTTTTACAAAAGTGTTCAAAATCAAATTTGAAAGCAAAAAAAAATAGCAAAAAAATCTAGCCTATTAATTTTCTCAATACTTTTTTTAAATACTTTTTCTCATTACAGGGGGTTGCTTTTTACAATAAGGGTTGATTTTATAAAAGTTTTTAATATCACATTTGAAAGCAAAAAAAACGCAAAAGAATCTAGCCTAGTCATTTTTTAAATATTTCTTTTTAATACTTGTTTTCATTACAGGGGGTAGTTTGTTTTAATAAGGGTTGACTTTGCAAAAGCGGTTCACAGCTCATTGTAAAGCTAAAAAAAATAGCAAAAAAATCTAGCCGAGTAATTTTTTAAATACTTTTTTCCATTAAGTATAGTCAAAGATTAAGTTTCTCAAAGCTCTGTAAGCTTTGATGTACACATTCTCATCCTGACAGTCGCGCTGCGCGCTCGATTTCCGACAGACATTTGTAAACAGGTTTTGTTGAATTTTTTTCTTGTAACTTTCGTCGTTTTTCCACACATTTTTTTATTTTATTTTTTTTTCAACGTTACTTTTCATGAATAAAACAAAAGGTACGCGTCCTATCAAAAAGTGATTCTTAACGAAATTGTAGATATTTCTTGGGATAACAATTTTTGTTGATTCGTCTTTTTTCGTTACCCTACATAGTTTTTCTACAAAATGGATTTGTTTATTTTAATTATTTTTTTGTGCAATCAAAATTCGAATTTTTGATTTTTGAAGAAAATCCAAAAATTTGTCATGATAATCTTTGTAGGTCTTTTAAAAAGAAATGTTTTTCTTCTCTTAATTTTTTTTCATATCTTGTATTTTTTGGCTTAAAATTTTGATTTTTGGTTGATTTAAAAAATTTTGAAAACGCTATATCTCGAATTTTTTTTTTATCGAAAAAAGTCATTAGGATAAATTGTTTGTTCTTTTTAATACTATAAATATTCACACATAGAATTTTCAAATTCAGAAAAAAGTGATCTACAAAATTTTCAAAATGCGCTCACTTTTTGAATTTTTATCAAAAATGGCTGGTTAACGAACTCATCCTTTCTTTTAGCACCTAAAAAAGTGTGCCAAAGATGGATTTGATTCGTTTATTTTTTCGAGAGTTATCGTGTTTACGGGCGGACGGCCGGCCAGACGGACAGACAGACAGACGCCATCGTAAAAACCTGATTTTCGGTTTCAGGAGGTCTCGAAACGTGGAGATCTGTTTAAAAACTGTGATGTCAAATTTCCGACAATTCTAATACTTTCTCAATCATAAATGATGAGAATGTAAAAATCTAACCTAGTCATTTTGTTTAATTTATTGATTTTTGAATGATTTTTGTAGAGGGCGCCGCTGTGTTGCCGGCAAGCTAGCGCCGCCCTGTTTCCTCGAAAACTAATAGAGCAAAAAAATAGCAAAAAAATATGCATTATATGACATTTTGTTTTTCGTTATTGGCGCCGCTGAGTTGTCTGATCTAGCGGTTGGAACATTCAAGGGGACACAAAACCAGAGGTTTTTTGAGAAAAATCAAGAAGGCGTATCTTGACCCATTTTTTGACCCAGAAAAATGCATTTTAAAAATTGCGAACGAATGGTCATCGAGCCGATGAAAAATTATTTCGAAGCGTTGATAGCTCTCTGGCAGAACGCTTGGCTGACAGCCGCAAGGTTGCGCGTTCGATTCACGCTAGTCGTACTTTTTTTAAATAAAGTGATTGTTTATTAATTTTTTTTAACATTCAATAGAATTATGCCATTTAATAGTTATTTCTTCGTAATTTTTCCAAAAAACTGTTTATCGTATTTTTATGATCACTCGTTTGGACAGTTGTGGATTTGATTAAAATTCCGTAGTCTTCAACAGTTTCTAGTATTTATGTTTTTAAACTAAAGTAGGAACAAATTGTTTCAAATGAAAATTTCAACAATAAATAGAAAACAAAAATGTTTTCCGAAAAACTACAAAAAAATATCTGTGAAATGAATCCCTGCATCCACTAATATTTCGTTTTTTTGTTGAAATTTTCATTTGAAACACTTTGTTTATACTTTAATTTAAAAACATAAATACTAGAAACTATTGAAGAATAAATAATATTAATAAACTGCACAATTGTCCAAACGAGTGATAATAAAAATACGATAAACAGAGTTTTCATTGAAAATAAGGAAATATTAATAATCAAATGGCATAATTATATTTTTTTTAAATTTCAATGGAATAAACAAGCATTTAGATCATTACATTTTTTTAATACGGATAGCGGGAATTGAACACGCAACCTGGCGGCTATCAGCTAATCGCTCTGCCAGGGAGCTACCGACGCTTCGAAATCATCTTGCATCGGCTCGATGACCATCCGTTAGCAATTTTTAAAATGCATTTTTCTCGAAAATGGGTCAAAATTGCGTCTTCTTGATTTTTCTCAGAAAAGCTCTGGTGTGTACATTCCATTGAGGAGGGTATCAATATACACACAAAAAAGCAGCCTTAAAGGTCCCCTTGTAGGTAGTGAAAGTTTTTGGAATTGTGAGAAACGGCATGGTGCTTAATACCTCGACTTAGAAACATTCGGAATTAAAAGTAAAGTCAGGAAAATATTCTGTTTTAATAAGGTCAAAACTGGTATTGAATTAAATTCAAAAATATCTATTAAGTTTTTCGTTCTTTTTTCAATCATACCGGAAAACATGCGTCCATACATAAATCTTCATCAATTTAGCGGGAAACACGAAGTTCTCCGATTCACATCCTGAGCGCTCGGCTGTTCCAGAAAATAAAAATATCTCTTTATTTCTTTTCTCT
Organism: Belonocnema kinseyi; assembly: GCF_010883055.1. Lineage (NCBI taxonomy): Eukaryota > Metazoa > Arthropoda > Insecta > Hymenoptera > Cynipidae > Belonocnema > Belonocnema kinseyi. The sequence continues at coordinate 86,407,939 of NC_046665.1, forward strand.
CGTTGACTGTATTCATTTGTAGAATATTTGTATTAACTTATGTACCTCAAACTATTAATTTCTGCAATTGATTTTAGAGTATTTAATAATATCATTATCTATTTTGATTATTCTACGTTTTAATACATAAAATATCAATCTCTGCTATTAAATATACCAATTCTTGTTTTCAAGATATTAAGTTTTCATATTCTAATTGTAAAGTTTCGTAAGTACTCTAACAATCATTTTTATATTTACACGATTTCCTCAAATCGTAATCGACTATATCAATTATTATTATTATTATTAAACCATTAAGCCATTTCCCTTTCGGGGTAGGCGTGACTCACTCGGCAGGGGAAACGAGTAGTGTGTGGAAGGGATAGAGATTTTTCAGATTGATCCAGAATTTTCGTGCTATTTAAGTAAATAACACGTTCGTTCTACAACACATCTCCGACCCAGGTTGCTGATCAATCTCTCTAGCAATCACCCCAAGCGAAGAACCTCACGAAGTCGTTATGTAAGGTTCCCCACTTGAGTCCATTAATAGCCAAGGTCTTTGTTTCAGGCGTCATTCACTCTACTGACACTCTTTTTATTAACTATTTGCCGCCATGCTTTCCTGTCCCAGCATACTTCTCTAGCTTCTTTTATGTCCATGCATTTTTTCATGCAGGCTCTCGTGTTTCTGTGACTTCTTATGTCTCTTCTAAGTAGGGTCTCATTCACACATTCTAACCATTCTTTCCGCGGTCTACCTCTGGGCACGTTGCCATTTACTTTACCTTGATACACTTGTTTCGTTAGTCGTTCATTTGGCATTCTCTCAACATGTCCGAACCATCTGAACCGATTTATGAATATTGAAATAGCAAATATTGTTATAAAATGTCTTTCAATAAAGCGGAAAGTATAGGATACAAATCGTAACTGCAAATTAATAATAAAAATACGCTTATCTATTTTGGAAATATGTTATATATGGTTTTAGCATTTTTAGGATTCAGAATATATGATTATTGACCCTTAGTTCACAAAAAAATTCTATCCCATTAAAATTGCGCTTTAAAAATATTGCAACTTTCAAAATATATAAACTAAAATTTGTATATTGTGTACTAAAGTATTAAATGTGTTATAAAAACTGCATAAATTTAATCAAATAGATTCAATCATTCGATAATATTGGATAAGCATCTACATAGTTTACTCTATATGATCCTAATTTGAATTTTTCTTCTCTTTCTGCGGTGTTTTTGAAATACTATGGAAGATTGATCATTCTCTTTTTTCATTTTTAAATTAGAATACGCTACTTCTTTACTTCATAGAAGATATAATTGAAATTGAAGGAAGTATATAAAAGCTGCTGCAGCTATATTAATAAGGAAATGTTTAATAAATGTAGGATTGCGTCGGTTCTCGGTCAGAGTTCTTCGGATTTGTTGCCTATAGATATGTATTTTCTACTAAAAGAAAAAATTTCTTATAATTACTACTGCTACTTTATGCTTCATTCATGAGTCATATCATAAAAGTTCCACAATCTGCGCGCATTACAATATTTTCCCGATTTGACCCACAGCATCCTTATTTTTTTTCTCTTTTTCTAATCTTTCTTGTCAGGGAAGCTAGGCTTGTGAATGTTTTCCTCTCTCCTACCACCGTGATTTTGCCAATGATGACACCTCGAGAGATCAGAGGAGTAAGAGAAACAATGTTCATTTGCGAATACGGCGTAGAAAGAGCGAGAGTCACGTCAGCTTTGCCCTGACCTCGGTCTAACGCGGTCTAATTTAATCAGTTAACTCAATCCAATCCAGTGACAAGTTTGACTTCTTCAACCTAAAAAGACGGGAGGATATCAATCAGTGTTGTGGTATGTAAACGTGATTTGTGTTCTCCAAACTTTGGTTCTCCACACTCCGGCGACACTCGTGACGGCAATTCTTCCAATCTAGGCTTGGAGTGATTCCAAATGTCAAATACGAATTTTTCCATATGCTCTCAGTACCAAGAACCACTGAGTTACAGTACGATGCGTATGATTACGATACTGAGAAAATTTGGTTTCTGGAAATTAACGAGAATTTAGTGCAACCAGCACTATAAATCGCGTGCTAAAAAGGATTTTAGAAGATTTCAGATAAGTCAAATCAAAATTTCATCAAAAAACTTAATCTTTAACCAAAAAGTTGAACTTCAACCAAAACTTTAAATTTTTATCAAAAGAGACGAATTTGCTACAAAAAAGTTTCTATCAAGACGACCAATTTTCTAACCAAAAAAAAAAAACGAATTTTCAACGGAATTAACTAAAGAGATGTATATTCTACCCACACATTAATTTTGAACAAATTTAGTTAATTAATTATTTTGAACATAAAAGATGGATTCTCAAAACCAAATTTAGTAGTTGGTATTCCAATCATTGAGACTTTAATTTTTAATGAAAAACATTTGAATTCGTCCTAAAAAGGCAAATTTTTAACATATAAGTTGTATCCTCAGCCAAAACAGATTAATTTTCAACCAAGAAGATTAATTTTCTTCCACAAAGGACGAATTTTCAAGAAAATAGATGTTCAACCGAGAAAGATGAATCATAAACAAAAAAATGTAAAATTAAGTTTTGCCAACAGAATTTTTAAATTATCAAATTTTAAATTGTTGCTTCATCTTTCTGAAATATCTAAATATCTTTTAAACTTGCTTGCATTTTTTTAATTTGTATCTTGCCAAATTGAGAAATTTTGTTTTAAAATCTCTAGCATTCTTTTTTCACGTTTTAGGAAGAAATTTTTAATTTCTTATAACAATTCACTTTTCTTTGAAAAAAAATTAAATCCTGAAAAATTGAAAAAATTGTCTTCAAATGTCCCAGACTTTTTTCGAGATCTTTTGAAATCTTTATAGTTTAAAGTTAATCTTTTGAAAAAAATCCTAAATAATTTTTAATTTTCACAGAAATCTAATTGTCAGTACAGACAGTTTTTTTACACGGTACTCACATTTCGTAAATTAGGATGTTTGAAGTTTTTGTCAATAATTTTATTTCCCGCATCTCTTTGAAAGTGTAAAAAAGTTTACAAATTATATTGCGGTAGCAAAATTTTAAGAACATAATTCTTATACAATATTAAAAAATTATTTATAATTAAATTTTTTTATCAATAATGTTCGGAGAAATTTTGAAAGAAATTTTATCATAAAATAAAATTACTTATTTGGAAATTTTAATTGACAAAATTGATGGTTTAGAAAACTCTTAATCATTATAAGACAATCCAAATAATAATTTACTGACCTGAAATCTAGATTATAATTCTGTGAGGAAATTCCCTGTTCCAGAATGAAAATTATAATTCTTTAGAAGCGATTTGTGAACTTTAAAGGGTTTCAAAATAAAAGAAAAGTTTTCTTAAAATTCATGGGAAAATTTCATGATTTTTTATTTTGAAAAATGAATTCTACAATATTTGTCGAACAAAAAATTCAGATATTCAGATAAAGATATTAAAAATTATATTTAAGAGTAATTTATCAATTAGAATACCAAAATAAGTTAACGAAATATATGTTTATAAAAATAACAACTTGCATGTTTAACAAATCTGTGCAGATGCTTAAAACACCAAATTTTTTTAGTAATATTTTTGTAATTTATTTGCATTCATTTTTACTACGCCATAAATCACGCGGTTAAACAATCGCTCAGAGAAAAAGTTGTCGTGAAGCAAAAACATCGTCCTCTTGCCTGTTTTATTTTTACGACGTGAATATATTTTTTACACAAACCGGATTATCTGGCTACAAGATTAGGTGAAATCATTCGCATAAGGAAAAATTTTGTTGCAAAAAGATTCGAAAATCATCTCAATCTTAAATTTAAGAGGAAATTCCATTTACGTCACGAAACATCCTTTTGTCATAAGAGGAAATTTCTCTTAGTGATAGTGGTATTTTTGTATTGGAATATTTCTTTTAAGTTTAAGCTGCTTTTATTTTGCTAAATGACGTTTTTTAAATAACTATGTCTTTCCTTTAAATCAAGGTTTCCGTTCTTTGAATCAATTAATATACAGTGAAAACCTTCAATAGCCCTCCCTTCTATAGCCCTTCCTAGCATCGACGCCACGCCGCAGCTAGGTGTAACAGGGGGTGCGCGGGGTTTGCAGTTGTCACTTAAACGAGCACTAAGGCGTGAAAAAGAAAATCGGAAAGGGCTATAATCCTTATTCTAAAAAATATATTACATCTTAGGATCACATAAATATTTACTGATATTAAAAACACTTTTCTTCGTTTCCAACCAATATTTGGTAAAATTTAAGTTATGCTTCTTTGATCAAAGCAATCACATTTTCCAATTAAGAAAAACTTTTACTTCGGCCGATGGACATTAATTTGTTTAAAGGAAACATTTTATTGATTAAAATCACATTCGACTATCAACCATCTAATTTTCAAAGAAAAATATTTTATTTCTTTTCAACCAATAATAACGTTCCTACACCTACTTAATATTTCGACTGACTGAAATAAGTATTAATTTGAAACAATAATTCCATACTTTACGTTTAGATATAGTTACACGGAAAAAATATGAGCTGTTAAACCCATGTTATTCCTTATAACAGCTGAACATATAGCTGCGGAAACGAACGAATGAATGCATAAAGACATTGGAATCATTTGTGTTACAGCTCATTTGTTATGTTTTGGAAATCGGATTTTTTTTCTTAAAATAAGAATACTTCAAGTGTGAACATATAACATGAACCTAGCTGTATTTTCATTCTTCGGTGTCCCATTTTTGTTTTTAAATTGAGATAACATCAAGAAACACGAGGAAAATAACACAATTTATATTTTTATATATTTCCATACCAACAAAATGTTTTCCTTATTTAGACATAATAAAAGTATACACATCTGACGAAAATAATAAATTCTTGATGTTTGAATTTAGGTTGAAATTACTGGTATCCCAGAAGACTTCATGTAAGTAACTAAACGTTTTATCTGAGGGACCGTACTTAAATTACGCAACATCTCGGGGTGGGGGGGGGGGGGGGTCCAGACATTTTGTTACGATTTGTTACGGAAATCATGTAAGTAATTTTTGTGAATTAGATTATCTTTTTAGTTATAAATTTGGTTATTTTGTTGAATATTTAACAATTTTCTTAAAAAGACATAGTTTTTGTTTGAAAATTCAACTATTTTGTTGAAAGTTGATCTATTTACTTGAAAATTTACTTTTTGTTTTAAATTCGTATTTTTGTTTTGAAAAGTCCATTCAAATCTTCTCGGGTGGATATTTAACTCTTTTTTGTTAAAAATTTGTGTTTTTGATTAGAAAATTTCCCAGTTTTAAAAGAATTTTCATTTTTCTTAGACACAAATGCAACTATTTTGTTGAAAATTCAACCAGTTTGTTGGAAAGTCATACTTTTTGGTTTAAAATGCTGCTATTTTCTTAAAAATTTAATTATTTCGTAGAAATAAGTATTTTTTGTTTCAAATTAATGCAACTGTTTGGTTGAAAATTGAACTTTTTTGCAGAAAATTGATTTTTTGTACAAAATTTATATTTTGCTGTTGAGAAATGAACTGAAATCTTTTCTTGATGAAAGTTCGACTTAAAAAAATAGTTTTATGTTAAAAACTCATCTGTTTTACTACAAATTTATTTTTTTTATGGAAATGCCACTATGTGGTAGAAAATAATTTTTTTTTGTAAAAATTCATCCTTTTTGGCGAAAAAATTATTATTTTTTGATTGAAAATTAATATTTATCGTACAAAGTTATTTTTCGTTAAAAAGATTCATATTTTAATCTTGAAAAGTGAACTGGAAAGTTTTCAAAATGAAGGTTTAACTGCATTTATTTTTAAATAAGAATTCATCTATTTTAAGAGAAATTGATGTTTTTTGATAAAAATGCCACTATTTGGTAGAGAATTCAACAATTTTGTTGAAAAGTAACTTTTTTTTCTTAGAAAATCCTCTTCCTAGATTAAAAATTCAATTTTTTCGTAGACATGTTTCAAAAAGTCATATTTTGATCGTGAAAAGTCAACTGAAATCTTTTATAACAGAAGATTCAACTAATATTCTTGACAATTTATCTTCTTTTTAAAAAATTCATCTGTTTTAGTAGAAATTCAATTTTTTTATGAAAATTCAAATTTTTTGTTAAAAATTATTTTTCTTAGCTTGAGTGTTCAACTATCTGGTTTGAAAGACTTGATTGAATCACTCTGCTTTATTGAAGATTTATATTTTTAGTTGTAAAATCATCACTTTCATGGAAAGTTTAACTATTTTGTTGAAATTTATTATTTTTTAATAGAAAATACATCTACTTGAGTAAAAGATAAACTGCATTGTTGACAAATTTATTTTTTTGATTGAAGGCTTATATCTTGACTTAAAAATTGAACTGTTTGGTGAAAAACCCTGGTTTGTAAAAAATTTTTTAACTGAAAATTTAATTTTTCCATTTTTTAAGGTTGATCTTTTTTAGTGTAAACCTCCTTTTTTGACCAAAAAAATTTCGTGTCTTAGTTTGAAATGTATTTTTTGCTGGGTAAAAATGCATCAATTTCGTGGAAACTTATTTTTTTGCTGGGAAGTCATATATTTTGAATGGAAATTAAATTTTTGTAGGAAAAATTCGTCTTTTCGGTTCAAGGTTTTGACAGTTTATATCAACTTTTTTTCTATCTTTCTTGAGTGAAAAATCTTTATTTGTTCAAAATTCGTTTTTTTTTTATTTTAAAATTCTTTTTTTTACAATTCTCATCATTTTTGATTGAAATATAAACAGTCACACTTTTCTGTTTATAATAGATTCTACGTTAAAAGTATTGTCAGATTAAAATTCTGGTATTTGAATATTAATATGATAAAGGAAAATGAAAAATTACTAAAAAAAGCAGGGAATTTTGAAAATATAGTTCTCGGACACCCTGCCTAATTCTACTAGCAAGAACTAGCAAAAATATCTGGAAACTAAAAATTACGCTCAGTAAGGGGGGGGGGGGGGGGGG
>NC_046665.1:86415082-86417277 GCF_010883055.1 Belonocnema kinseyi
GTATTGATGAAATGTTTTACAGGACTTAATCAGTGCAATTATTTCTTTGAATCAAGTAATTTTTTTTTTTTTTGATTAAAAAAACTTTACAGGCACTAAGTAAAGGTGGTTGTTCATTAACGATATCACACCCTAAATTGGTCATCCCTCTTTGTACTTGGAGGCTAAGTAAGGTCGGTGGTTTTTCGGGGCAACTTAAATCCGCACCCTCGTTTATCGGGGCTCGTGAATCAAACGCTTAATTCGATTCTGTCCTACGTTATAACGAGTCACGGAAATAATGTCCAATGATATTAACATAAGTGCTCTCGCCAACACAGCCTACCCGACAATGAAACGTGATATCAATCGTATCTGATGGACCCACGTCTCGTACTTTCCCTTGCGACACGCTACCTTTCCAGACTTCTTTTCCAAAAGCTCCGCACGGAACATGCTAATTACTTTTTCTTTTTCCTCCTTTTGTGGGAAGTACAGAATGCAGCACACGGCCTGCCTTCAACAAAAGTAAAATACGAAAATTTTACTTCCGTCCTGAGACTGGGAATACCGAACCCCTTCCCGCACCGATATAAATTATTTCTCGGGAAAAAAAAAATAAATTGCCAATCCATGTTTCCAAGATTATTTTTACTTGTCAACGAGGGTTAGCCCTTTAGAAAAAAGTTTGCCAAATATTCTTTATGGTATAAATTTAGACAGAATAGGGGTCACAGTGGGTCAGCATTTCAGTTGGATGGAAAAAAAGGAATTTTTTTTAAGAAAGGGGGAATTTTTTCTTTCAAAAATACCAACATATTGAGAAAAAAAAATCAATAAAGGCAATACTTTAATAAGAAACCACAAATTATACCAAACTAGGAAACAAAGACGCGCACGATTATTCTTATTTTTGTTTTACGCAATTTTGAAATTAAAATATTAAATAATACCAAAATTTAGTATATCATAGTATCTATTATAATAAAAAAAGCAAGGACAACATTTTTGATAATTAATGAAAATTGATATCTTATAAATTCAGAATTAATATTCAATATTTTTCAACAATATATGCAATCAAACCGTTAATTTTTTAAAAAATACCAATTTCTGAAGAAGTTGCTGTTAAAATTAGAAGTTTAAAATCTATAAAATGTATTGATGTTTTACTAAAAGTGCTTATTTTCAATATAAACGGTCACAAAACCAAACAACAAAATTGTACAGAAATTATGATTTTAATCACTGAATGATCATCTGAGGAATAATGCTAATCTCAAAAATCTTCTGATTTTTTAAATTAAAAATCCAAATTTTTGACGATAACATATCCTATTATTGTTAGGAAAAGTAAATATTCTTTGAAATATAATACTTTCAAAGGAGGATCATCTGTTTTGAAATCCGATGATTTTTTATTAAAAGTACCGGTTTCTTGTAAAAACAAATAAGAACAAAATTTTAAATAATTGTTTTCAATTTTAAATAATTTTTTCAATAAGAACAAAATTTTTTTTAAATCGTGTGATTTTTAAAATTAAAAATTTTCAACGCAAAACACTAATATAACATAACAAAAAATGATATCAAGTTGTAAATCTTTTTTGAATTTGATGATTTTTCTTTGAAATTACCGATTTTCAATAAAAAATGTTACCGTATATTGAAACTGTTAGAAAATTGTAAATTTTCTTTGTTATTCGAATCAATATTTCCGGTGAAAACTGCTAGCTTAACTTACAAGTACAAAAAATTTTGTTATTTAAAATCTTACGATTTTTCTTACCAAAGGTAACCATATCTGGTGTGAAATGCAAACATAAACTCAGGTTGTTAATAAGTTGTGAATCTGCTTTGAAGTGCTTAAAATATAATTTTATTTAATTATAAATAACCAATTTTCAAAGAAAGGCACTTACATATCGAAAATAATTATTAAATGATCCTAAGTCTTGTTCGAATTGCAACGATCTTGTTCGAAAATACAAATCTCACATGAAAGGAATGGTGAAAATTGTAAATTTTCTTTGAAATTTAGTCACTTTTTTCTTCAAAATATAAATAATTTCCGACTAAAATAATAAAATAACAGAAAACGTTGCTGGAATTTAAAATATTCTTCGCAATCAAATGATTCTTGTTTAAAAAACCGTCTTCCTGTGAAAAAATGGACAATCTCGTTTAAACTATAATAATTTTCTTTTCAAATACCA